>NC_061120.1:21489691-21621068 GCF_002878395.1 Capsicum annuum | reverse complement strand
TCAACTAACAAAGGCACCAACGAAACTAATTCACTATTAAAGTCACCAAAACTTAAGCATTTTCAACAATAAAGTCACCAACAACATCACCTTCTAAACGCTAATTCACTATCAAAGTCACCAGCACTTAAGCATTTTCAACAAATAAAGTTACCAACAACATCACCTTCTTAACAAAAGTAACCAACAACATCACCTTCGAAAATAATTAGCTTAGTAAATTAAAAGATACATAACTTCATTTTTTAAGTTACTACATGTCTACAACATGACTGAACTTTGAGCACATTGTACAAGTTTATGTATACTCAAGGTATAGATATTCTAAAACCCTTAAGGAAGATCAACCTTATCTTTTAGAAAAGTAAAGAAACTAAATTTTGGTCTTGATGCCACAATTTAGAAAGATACAGCACAAGGAATACAAACAGTATTGGAGAACTCTAAATGAAATACAACAACAACAAACCCAGTGCATTCCCACACAATGGTGCACAGATAGATTTAAAGACCATTAAGAAAATTGAGCTGCGTCTCAATACTTGAAAGCTTATTCAGCATTCAGATAACATAAAATAAGTTAGGATCCGAAGCTAGATTTCATTTATACCACAACTTGACCACTAATGCAGAGCAAACTCATAATGCCCAATTAATCAGATCCAAAATCCCACACTCAAATAATCAGATCGAGTATACACATACCAGAATTTCAAAATGTAAAAAGACCCAGATCTGATATGAGAAACATACGTACCCATCATAAGAGAGTAAACAAGAATGTAATTGTTCTAAAAGAAATTAAAAGCTTGTGAAGTTGTGATTTGATCTTTGTTAGTCTTGCCACCCAGCTCAAGAACTACCACCACAGCAGCCATAGCACCAAACACAACATAGTAGAACAACTCTATTGCCCCCCTTCCCTCACCAACACTAGCTCGATATCTAGATAGTTTGTATGTTAATCTTAACAGAGTTTACCTCGAAACGGAGGCTGTCGGCTGGCTGGTGGACGGCTACTTCACTGGCTGGTGGTGCTGCCAGCGTTGGTGGAGATGGCTGCCCGCTGGAGCAGCGACGGCTTAATGGAGGAAGCTGGAGCAATGACGGCTGGCGACGCTGGGATTTCATCAATGGCTGGTGATGCTGGGGTTCCGTCGTCATTGATAAAGAGAGAGGAAGAGGGAGAAGAGAGGGAGATAAGGGTGCAGCTATTTTTGTGAAAAATGAATTAGGGTTTGAGTTATTTTATTTAAAAGCGTGATAAATGGTGGATTTAATCTCAGCCATTGATCGGATGAGATCAATGGCTATGATTAAAATTGAGTGGAATCAAATGAAATTGAAATTGGAGATTTTAATTTGAGGTCAAATTGGAAATGAATTTAGGCTAAAATTGACATAGACATATATAGAATGTTGCTAGAAAGTAAATGAATTGAGAAAATTGAATTGAATTAGGGTTGATATTTAAGGAAATGTAATAAAAATGTCGATATTAAAATAGATTACGTATATAAAAATTAATTTTTTAATAAATCTTATAATATTTACAACCATATCCAATTAATTTAATACAATGCATATATATATATATATAAATCAGATATTTAGTTATTTTATCATCACATTAACACGAGTAGTATATTTCCTCAATCGTATGATTATATCAATGAATTTTACAAATTACGATAAATTTTTGATTAATTAAATTTTAATTACGATATTATACCTCATAATACAACGTGTTAATTAGATAAATTATCGATTTTAATTAGAGATATATATACCTCGTAATACAATGTGTTATCAGATAAATTATCGATTACTTGTCTTACGTTATTACAACTTCAACAATATACGCGTATCTACATTCACACAAAATAGTATATCTATTTTCTCAATAGTATGATATCAGTGCATTATTCAAAATATTTTGATATATAGATTCAATTATCGAGCTTTCGATTACTGCATATGTCACTATACGAGATATATGTTTATATACCTCATAATACTTGTCTTATATTATTACAATTTCAACAATATACATGTCTCAATATTGTATTGACACAAAATAGTGTATCTATTTCATCACTACACGAGATATACGTATATATATAAATATATTCAATTGGCTATCATCATTTAAATACATACTATATACATTACATACCCGATTTTACTACTCCATTATAATAAACAACGCAAAGTAATTCACAAATACTCAGTTGAATTATCGGTTGGTTTATCTTATGTCATTAATATACGTTCACTATATTATATGTATAAGTCATCTAAATATTACAAAAATATATATTTAATAATAAAATAAAATAGATATAAAATGATAAGTTAACTTTTGATGTTTTAAATTAAAAAAAAAAAAATCACATGTACTTTTTGTTGTAATTTTGTTATATCACTTCTTATTAGTTATTGTGAATAATTTAAGACATGTTTGTTTCTTTGCTTCAATCGTAATTTTACTATATCACCTCTAATTAATTATTATAGTCTAAGCATTGTGCCACTTAAATTGGGATATAAGGAAAAGTTTTATAAACCACAATAATTAAAAACTTAGATTATTTAAAATATGCAATTGACTATCAATGCCACAAAATTTTGGACAAGGGGAGTAACATATATTATTTGAAAATTACATAAAAAGTATTATAAATTACAATAGTTAATAACTCAAAATATCTAAAACTAAAAATAATGTGTTATATATTTCAAAAAGTACGTAAAAAATATTATAAATCATAATAATTAACAACTGGAAACTTTTTAAAAGATATGAAATATTTGATTGACTCTCAAAATTATATCAATGCCATTTAAATTGGAATGGAAGAATAATATAATAAATCACAATAATTAAAAACTTAAATTATTTTTAAAATATAATTGACTATCGACACCACAAAAGTTTGGACAAGGAGAGTAATATATATTATTTGAAAACAAAAAAAATATTATAAACTACAATAGTTAACAACTTAAAATATCTAAAAACGCATTAAAAGTATGATTGATTATTTAAATTCTATTTGGATCACATTGTTTGAGATCAAAAAATAACATATACTGAGCCTGTGTTATCTGAAAAAAAGTAATATAGGTCCATCGAATTTAATTTTTCAGCTCTTTATTAATTTATACATTTGTAGAGTATAATTTTGATCGTTAATTAAATTTTTAAAATAAAATTTTATATTTTAATAATAAATCATAATAATTGAGAATTTAATATATTTTAAGAATATATTCAAAAATTACTTAAAAAATAAATTTATTTAATTTTTAAAATTCAAGAGATGTCACATTAATTGATATAATTATTATTATAATATTAATTAAGAATAGATGTTGTGCCCGTGCTTTGCACGGGCTTCTTCTCACTAGTTTAAAATATAAAATCGACCATCTGTGGTCGTTTTAAAAAAAAAAAAAATCAACCGCAAGTGGTCGGTTTTGTATTATTTTTTTAATTTTTATTTGAAAAATAAATAATAATTAATAATAAAATTATTTAATTAATTACTATAATTTTTTAAAATATAAAAGCGACCACTTGTGGTCGCTTTTTCTTAAAAAAATAAAAACACCGACTACAAGTGGTCAGTTTTAAAAAAAATAATTAAAAAAAAAAAAAAACCGACCACAAGTGGTCGGTTTTTTTTTATATATTTTTAAATTATTTTTTTGTTTTTAAAAACCGACCACTAGTGGTCGGTTTTTTTATTTTTTTATTTTTTTCATTTGCAAAATAAATAATAATTAATACTAAAATTATTTTAATAATTATTTTGATTTTTTAAAATAAAAAAGCTACCACTTATGGTCGCTTTTAAAAAAAAAGATAATTAAAAAAAAATTCGACCACAATTTGTGGTCGGTTTTGCCTTTTTTTTTAGTAGTGTATGAGGATGAAGAGAGCTAAGAGGGACCGGTGTAAGGGTGAGAGAGACCTGTGTAAGGGTGAGAGAGACCTATGAAAGGGGTGTTTTCAAACATATTTATTTTTCTTGAGCATCAACATGCTCATCATCACAACTGGCAGTAGATTCAACATGCCTGCCACCAACATCAACAACTCCACCATCAATACTCCAAAAGAAACACTCAGATCTATTGCAGTAGGTTGGTCATGAAGTGCCTCAACACTAGGTTGACCTTGCCTAACTGCTCTTCTTATGGCTGTTGCTCTAGCCAATTCCTTCTTTATTAACTCCATCGTTTGGTCTGCTATTATATCAACAAGACCTAGAGTAATAAAAGAAGTCATCCCCAACTCCTGCTCAGTAGGCACAATCCATGGATGCATAACCTATAAAAAAGACAGATACATTTAAATCATATAATAATTTACAGTCAGTTGGGTTACATGTTAACACAGACAAGTTATGCAATAGATGATATTTCTGTCGCAATAGATGGTCTATTTGTCGCAATAGATTAACAATATATTGCATCAGATAATTCATCTGTTGCATAATTTGCAGTAGATGGTAATCTATTGAGCCGGGCTCAGAGAACCAAAGATACAGATGGGTAATCTAATGCAAAATATGAATCGTCGATCGCAACAAATTACCCATCTATTGTACCAGTTGCAGTGGACGAGTAATTTGTTGCAACAGAAAACCCATTTGTCGTCAACATATGGCACATATGTTTCAATATCTTTCTTTGAGTCAAATTATTTTACTAGAAAGAATACGTACTGCATCATCCGGAGGGTTAAAGAGATCAACCTCCTTAAGGATCCTTGAATGAGAAATCTTATCCGGGTAATACTTGACCTACTTTCGGAGGTGAGGAATGGCTTCAAATTCCCAAGCCTAGAAAATGTAAAGAGGAGGCAAGCAAAAAAAATCATAATAATTATTCAATATAAATTAATGGATGAGTAAACAAATAGTAATTAAATTTACCATTAAAGCTCAAGGAAAACTGTATAATGTGATCGTCTTTGGGGATAACTTTGTCAGTAAATATTTGACAGTCAAGTCGTATCTATCATATCCTTAGGGATAATTGTTGAATTTCTTAAAATCTTCAGCAAGCTTCAACAAATCATCTTCTATGACTTTGTTGACGTCTCTTGCCAATATAACGGAATGGGCAAACCAAACTACGCACAATTGTTCCTTGGATTTCTTTGATATGGTTTTATCCTTAAGATGATGTATCAACTTATTGTCTTTTTACCCAAACCCAGCAATATCCAACAACCCATTTATTTTTTCCTTACGTTTGTTGGTTTTGGTGGGTAGTCGCTGGGACAATGCCTTCCCTATATTTGTTGGTGGTGGTTTGGCAGTCTTTCTTGCCTTGGACCTTTTGCGTGGTGTTTCCTTGGTGAGAGTTCTTCTGAAAGATTGTATTTCAAGCCCGTCACCATGGAAAACTCTTTTAAGCCAAAACAAACTGATATGCCACAGTAGTTGATCCAGATTTCATCCATCTTTTTCCCCTCCTTTAAATCTTTATCACCCCCCGCGTACTTGATCCTGTGCTTAAGAAGACCATATGCCATGCTCATTTGGAAATGGGTAGTGTGGTCCTCAGGCAGCTCAAGAAAATGTCCAAAGCATCTCTTCTTAAAAAGTTCGTCTATGTTTTTATTCTTCATAGTTTTCCTAAAGTTATCAAAAGGTTTCCCCAACTGACATTTAAGTACAAGATCACCAGTTAGTTCTGCAGGATCATCTATCATCATTGAAACTTGAACCTATTAATACTAATAGTTTTGATAGGATCATGCTGGGATTTTGATATTAATTCACACCCCATTGGTGATGCATTATCAACATGTTGATGATCATCCTCTTTCCCACATTCTACTTCCTCCTCTTCTTGTTTATCTTCTTCTTCCTCCTTACTTTTATTTTTCTCATCACCATCTACAGACCCTTATCCACGTCCCTCAATGTCATTTTCATATCTTTCCTTAGCTTCACTTTTTCCTGACTAAGATTGTTCAGGAAGCTCCTCCGAATCCCTCTGTATTGTAGCCTTTCTTGTTAAGTGGTCAGAAGTTGATCCACTTTCACTTTCTTTTCTTTTGGGAGACATATTTTACCTACAAACAACAAAAAAACAAAAATTATATTACAATAGATGTATGCATAAATTTTAAAAAATACATTACAAACACCACCAATACCGACACCAACAGCCACCACAAATACTACCAGTGCCACCACGATGACCTCCACCACCACCAATACCACAACACCATCCAATAATACCATGATAGTCAACAGAACACAGTGACAAAAACTAGAATTTTCTCGAGTTCTTTCTATGATTTTACTATCAAAACTCAAAATTGTAAACCCATTCTCAAAAATAATACAACTAAAAGTCTTCTTTTTCATCATTAACTTAAAAGCCCTAATTTTTTTAAAAAAATAAATATAGAACTCTTCTCGAACTCTATTACCTATGAAGATAGAGAAAATGATGGATAAAAGCAAGAATAAAGTTGAAAATAACACCTATGTGGTCGGAAATGGGAAGAAAATTGATTTGTTGTGAAGGGTTGAGCAATTTGTTGAGTAGTTAAGAGAAAGAAAAGAGCGAGAACTTAAGATTTGAAATGATGAAATGTTTTTTCCGCAAATGGATGATTTGTATGGGTTGATTTGTATTTTGGAAAAGAATGATATGTTTTGAAAATGTTAATTTGGTCCGAATTGATCTTAATTTTAAAATATATACGTAATTTTTAATCGTCTCATCATAATAAAGTGTATTAAGTTCAACTGGAACACTGATGAATTTTAGGTATTAGCTTGATAATGAGTTAATAAGAATCATTTCAACTCAGAGTGATCGATCAATGACTCAGGTCGGGATGAACACAATACCAACATCATGCAATTGTCAAAGACTCAATTGAAGTTGTTGTTGACCTTATGAAATCACCCCTAGTTCTAGCTAAATAAATTTAGGTATTATATTTATAATGAGTTAATAATAATTATTTCAACTCAGAGTGATCGATCGCTGACTCAGGTTAGGAGAAACAAGATACCAATATTATGCAATTGCCAAAGACTCAATTGAAGTTGTAGGTGACCCTATGAACTCACCCATAGTTATAGCTAAATCAATTTAGGTATTATCTTGATAATAAATTAATAAAAATCGTTTCAACTTGGAGTCGATCGATGACTCAGGTTGGGTAGAGCGCAATACCAACATTATGTAATTTTAAAAGACTCAATTGAAGTTGTAGTTGACCCTAAGAACTCACCCTTAGTTCTATAGAAATAAATTTAGGTATTATCTTGATAATGAATTAAAAAGAACCATTTTAACTCTGAGTGGTCAATCAATGACTCAGGTCGGGAGAAACGCAATACGAATATCATACAATTGTTAAAGACTCAATTGAAGTTGTAGTTGACCCTATGAACTCACCCTTAGTTCTAGATAAATCAATTTAGGTATTATCTTTATAATGAGTTAATAATAATTATTTCAACTCAGAGTGATCGATCGATGATTCAGGTCGGAAGGAACACAATACCAATATCATGCAATTGCCAAAGACTTAATTAAAGTTGTAGTTGAACCTATGAACTTACCTAGTTCTAGCTAAATCAATTTAGGTATTATATTTATAATGAGTTAATAAGAATCATTTCAAATCAGAGTGATCAATTGATGACTCAGGTCGGGAGGAACATAATACCAACATCATGCAATTGTCAAAGACTCAATTGAAGTTATAGTTGACCCTATGAACTCACCCCTAGTTAAAAATCAATTTAGGTATTATCTTTATAATGAGTTAATAAGAATCGTTTCAACTCAAAGTGATCGATCAACGACTCAGGTCGAGAGGAACGTAATACTAACATCATACAATTGCCAAAGACTCAATTGAAGTTGTAGTTGACCCTATGAACTCACACTAGTTCTAGCTAAATTAATTTAGGTATTATCTTGATAATGAGTTAATAAGAATCATTTCAACTCAGAGTGATCGATCTATGACTCAGGTCGGGAGAAACGCAATACCAATATCATGCAATTGCCAAAGACTCAATTGAAGTTGTAGTTGACCTTATAAACTCACCGCTAGTTATAGATAAATCAATTTAGGTATTATCTCGATAATGAGTTATTAAGAATCATTTTAACTCAGAGAGATCAATGATAATAAGTTAATTAGAATCATTTCAACTCAGATTGATTGATCGATGACTCAAGTCGGGAGGAACGCAATACCAATATCATGCAATTGCCAAAGACTCAATTAATGTTCTAGTTGACCCTATGAACTCACCGTTAGTTTTAGCTAAATCAATTTAGGTATTATCTTGATAATGAGTTAATAAGAATCGTATCAAATCAGAGTGATCGATAGACGACTCAGGTCGGGAGAAACGCAAAAACAATATCATGCGATTGCCAAAAACTCAATTGAAGTAGTTGACTCTATGAACTCACCCCTAGTTATATATAAATCAATTTAGGTATTATATTGATAATGATTTAATAAAAATTATTTCAAATCAGAGTGATCGATCGATGACCTGGTTGGGAGGAGCACAATACCAACATCATGTAATTGTCAAAGACTCAATTAGAGTTGTAGTTGACCCCATGAAATCACTCCTAGTTCTAGCTAAGTCAATTTAGGTATTATGTTGATAGTGATTTAATAAAAATTATTTCAACTCAGAGTGATCGATCGATGACCAGGTCGGGAGGAACGCAATACCAACATCATGCAATTGTCAAAGACTCAATTGGAGTTGTAGTTGACCTTATGAACTGACCCCTAGTTTTAGCTAAATCAATTTAGGTATTATCTTGATAATGAATTAATAAGAATCATTTAACTCAGAGTGATCATTGGCAACTCAGGTCGGGAGGGAGAGGGGGCAATGCCAACATCATTTAATTACAAAGACTCAATTGAAGTTGTAGTTGACCCTATCAACTCATCCTTAGTTGTAGCTAAATTAATTGAAGTTGTAGTTGAACATACGAACTCAATTGAAATTGTATAAAAATAAATGTTCAACCTATTACAACAGATGCCTTATTTGTTGGAATTTATCAAATAGATTATGTCATCTGTTGCAACAGATTAACTATCTGTTGTAAATTATCAAATAGGCGTTGCCATCTGTTGTGACAGATGATTGAGCCATTGGAAAATTTCAAAAAAAAATTGTCATCTGTTACAACAGATGACTTATATGTGTTAAGATCTTTTTTTTTAATTTTAAAGCAATTTCCTAATTTTTTGTCCGAGATAAAAAAGATACTTACTAAGCGGTAAAAATATTACTTGGATTACTAAATAATCTCCTCCTTGAGTAGTATTATCTTGTCTTTTTAATGTCACCATCTCCTCATTCCCCTCAAAGTTATTTATGAATATTTAAAACTCATCTCTAGAATTCTCTCTCCTTCAGCCATAAATTAACTTAACTCATCTCTCTTTATTTAGAATTCTCTTTTCTCCTCTTTAGGGTAATCACAATCATCTCCTTTTTTTCCTCGCTTTTCTCTCCTCTTTCTCATGAGAATCCTTTTGCATCTCAATTGATCAATATCTTTTCTCGACTGAAATGGGTGTTCTGATCCCTTTGATTTTTTAATATTGCAAGTATGCTTCACTATATCTCTGTTGTTATTATTGATTTACCCATTACCAGTTTTTTATTTATTAAGAAATGGGTGTTGGTGTTGTTGGAAGATGTGGTGTTTATGTTGTTAATGGTGTTGGAACATATGGTGTTGTTTCTTTATTGTTGATGTTGTTGGTGGTGTTGGAATAGTTTCCTTAACTGTTGCAACTGATGAATCAACTGTTGGAACAGACAGAACAACTGTTGGAAGAAATCAAACCAGAAGCAAGACTGGTTTGATTTATTCCAATAGATGATCCATCTGTTGCAATATGTCATCCATCTATTGCCACAAATACATCATTTGTTGTAACAGATGACTCATCTATTTAACAGATGACTCATCTATTACCACAAATACATTGTTTGTTGCCATAAATTTGGACTAGGTAAATTTCTATTGGTTTTCCATTCTTATTTGTTGCAGTGTGAGGCTTTGGAGGCCTTTAAAAAGTCCATTGCACCATTAAAATTGGTCCAATCTCTATTGGATATTTATACTATCGCCAAAAACTTGAACCCTTCTCCAAACTTGACACATAAACATGAGCAAAACCGTCATTAAACTGTAATAGGGTATCGGCACCACTGTCTTGGAACCCTTCGGCCTTATTAGTTCGTACCTATCAAACTAAACTGTAAAATATAGGATCTTGTTTGAAGGATCAATGTCTAATCGATTAAAAACTGCATTCACAAGATCATTGTACTTTATGTGAGTCTAGCACGATAACCCGATCAATAATACATAACTCCTACGCATAAAAGTGGATCCATTCGTCTGTACGAACTTTATTCTTCCTACCCCATCAATGTCAGCTAGTGTTTATTCTTCACTTCCATCATTAAGTAGTGTACAAGACTACGGAGGCTCAAAGGGTAACTATCTTCAATGCCATAGGACTACTTGCCCGTCAAGAAAAAATAAGTGCTACAAGTCGTGACTTTTCACCTTTTTTGTTTTTAAATTTGTTTATATAATAAAACAGTCACCAATTTGGATTAATTAAGGTATGTGATGACTATTAAAACAGGTGAATAGTCGTGAATTTTTATCCAACATATTCAAAATAGATGATGAATGAAATTCCTCATCTGTTGCAACTGATGATTCAACTGTTAGAAAAAATCAAAACATCTCCTCTAATAAATGATTCATCTGTCACAACAGATAATACATATGTTGTAACAGATGTATCATCTATTGCACATATATAGCATCTGTTGCAATAGATGATAAATTTGTTGCAACAGTGGGTTATCTGTTGTGACAGGTGGACAATCTGTTGCAACAACTCAATAATAACGGTTGTTATTAAGTCTCAAACCATTTTAAAAAGGTGAGAAGTTTGAATGTAAAATAAAAAGTCACTACTTTTCATAGAAAACAAAAAGCAGGCAGTTTGAATGTAATTAATACAATGGAGCTGAACAGTAGAAAACAAAAAGCAGGCAGTTTGAATGTAATTAATACAATGGAGCTGAACAGTCGTGCCTTTTTGCCTAGCATATTCAGATTTAGTCCTCTATAAATAGGTCCCTCCTTAACCTTTATTCTACTCTTATTTTATTTATTTCTTGTATTTTTTCTTTTCATGTTACATTTTTAACCACTTTAATTCATAAAGCATATTCCTTTCTCGTTGAGGTGAGTTTTTTCTATGTAAAACTACCAGTTGGTAGTATACATTGTATTATATTTGAACTATTTTCTTTACTTTTGTGTTTATACTTTTTGTCAATTCATGCGTGTTCTAGATATGGTTGATCATGGGGACATTGCTATTCTACGCAACACCATGTGAAAACTTCAGAGGCAGGTTAACGACCTACAGAGGGAGTTGGTCAGTGTGAGAGCAAGGATATTTAGAGAGATACAGAGACTGATGAGGGCATTATTGCTGCCAGTTGAATGGTCGGCTGGCAATAATAATGATGATGATGATAATTAGAATGTGTTTTTTCTTTTAGCATATGTATTTTAATTTTTCTATATCGGATCTATGCCTAATGTATTTTATTTTTCGTTTAATGAAATTTTTATTTTTGATTGACTTTGTATTTTTAATTCTTATTTAATTTTCATTTTATCTATTTCTTCTCCTAAACATGTTAATATGTCAACGGTTGGAGGTAAGGAGCAATTTTGAATTCAATAGCAATAACAATTTTGGCTTTTGAGTTCTTTCAATAGATGGATCATGTATTGGAACAGATTGGTCATCAGTTGGGTTTCTGTCAACAGCTTATCCATCTGTTGCGACAGATTTGTTATCTGTTGGAGAAAAATATTCCAGTTTGATGAATTGTGCTGTGTTCTTCCAGCTAATGTCAATCTGTTGCAACAAATAAGTAATCTAGTAAAAATAATTTTGTGGTTTGCTGTATTTAGTTTATGTTTTTCCTCTTTTTATTAATGCATAAATTATTAAAAAGTATATTTTATATAATAAATGATAGCATTTATGTTCACAACAATGAGTTAAATATAGAAAAATCCACAACAAACAACAACACAATTTTTTGTAATTACAACAATCATGGTGGATTACGATACGGGCATGTAGTTCTTTTGTGGCCAACTCTTTTACATAAGGAACACTTATTTCTTCTTAATGGAAATGATTCTCCGACTCCACGACTCCTCTTATATCGCCTTCTTCCCGGTTTGATAGTATTTGGGTCAATATATGGAGGAGGTATTAATCTCCCTAAAAGCTTTGCAGGAACAACTCAAGATTCTTTGGGAGGCACCGGAGTAATATGCCCACTATATGTCATTGCATATTTTTCCACCGAATAATATGGTGAGGAGTACTCATAAATTTTAACTCCATATTTTGCATTGTATTGAGCTTGAAGCGCTGCCATAGCATGTAGACAGGGTATTTTGTCCAAGTCAAAAACTCTGCACGTACAAGATCTTATTTGAAGATCGACCATGGCAATATCACCATGACCGTTGATACTGAACTTGTAATCTGCTATTTGATGAGATAATAACCTATTCCCCAGACTGATGTTCATTGATATTATTTTTTCCGCTTCTAGAACAAATAGGGTTCCTGCGTCCTCGAACTCCACACACCTTTCATGAAAAAATTGGCCATACTTCTTGTTTATTATTTCAAAAAGAGCCATGATGAGAAATTTTTTTTCACCACCAAATAATGAATTCACCAATTCAGTTATGTTTGATGTCATAATATTGTTCCTATATAAAAGAATCACTTAGTACGATATCATACTAAACTTGTAACTCAAACAAGACATTAAATTATAAGAATGTACCTATTTTTCGGACAGAATGCCCAGCTCCATCTCTCAAAACTGACACGTACGAGATGTTCTGCTTTCTTGGGATACATATCCACTATTTGATTGAAATAGTCTAAAAAATCCTCTCTACTATATGATTTAGTTGCTCTATAAAGAAGGTCATAACCTTTTCGTTATGAAAGTTGGTTCGAATGTTCTCTCCAAAATGCCTAATTCAACAACCAAAGTGAGCTGAAGTGAAGAAAATTGAACCCATCTTTGGAATACTTGGATGCCTATCTGAAAATAAATATAACTCTTTGGTATCTTTGAAGTAGCTTTGCAGTTGTTCAAAAAAATATCCATAAGAGGCAGTACATTCCTTATCCGCTACACAAAAAGCGACAGGAAAGATGTGATTCTCCGCATCCTGTACCACCGCTGCTAGCAGAACTTCATTATACCTGCTCCTCAAGAAGGTACCGTCAACAACTATGCCTTTTCTCAAATATCGAAAACCTTAAATCCAAGCACCATAAGATACAAAAAAGTACCTGAACCTTCTATTTTCATCAACATGCAACGCTGTCTTACTTTCGGAATTTGTGGAGTGAAGCATGTAACAGTAGGCATCGAGGATTGCATACCTATGCTCGTGTGTCCCCCTAACCAAGTCCTTGTCAATACCCATGGTCGTATATATCTTTCAATAACTAATCAGGACACCCAATTCCATAAGGAGTGTTAATTGACCATAACCCTTGTAGAAAGGCCTTCGCCATTGGGGAATCTATTCTTGAAATATTCACCGAGAACCTTTGCCATGGCATGAGGATTTTGGCCTGAAATGTGCTTCGAACCATATGTGTGATACTTTTTATATTTATGAATGACGAATCTGTCAGAGCTTAAGTACTTCACCGCTCTCAACCACTACTTACAGTTTGGATTAGCACATTTGTAGCGAAAGACTTTGCTCGAATTAATCACCTTCATTAATATGAAATCCTTTTTCAAGCAAGAAATAAACAAAGTAGTAGATAGTTCTTTCTTGTTCTTGAATAACATTCCCTTGTAAAAGTCAATCTCGTCGTCTTGACGATTGCCAAACTGTGTTGATCGAGACGAACTGCCCACCGTATTGGTCGCATCAATGGGCATAGGTGTTTGATCATCATCTGGAATATCCATGTTTAGATCATCCAACCTTTCATCAAAGATGTCTTCTTGTTGTTGTTCTTCTACATTCTGGTTCTCATTCTCTCTCATCTTTTCAACCACATACACCCTTAACACCGGCCTGGATAAATCACTAAGATAAGCACACAACTGGACCTGGTCGGTTATCTTGAAAGGTAATACCTTCTGATTTTCAAAGTAGTTGTGCATGTAGCTGATGACGAGTTCTTTCAATTTACAATTCAGTCTATAATAGCTGATGATTAAGTTCACAAAATTATCATACGAAACATCACTTTAGACTGTCATAGCTATCGTATCTAGCATTTCACCCTCCTTCCAACGCCATACATATCGATTGCTCTTCTCGATCAATTGACCATGACAATATACCCCTATTATTATTGATCCCTCTATTAGTGGTACCTAAATAAAGTCATTTGTTAAAAAAAGTTAATAGTGATTTCATAGTGCCGTAACATGAATCCCAACAGATATGTAATCTATTACAACAGGTGAAAAATAAGTTGCAACGGGTAAGTGATCAGTCACAATGAATTATTTATCTGTTGGTATTCATGCTATGCTCCTAAAGCTGATTTTAACAGACGAGTCATCTGTTGTAACAGGTGAATCATATGTTGCAACAGACTACATATCATTGCAATAGATGAAGCGCCTGTTGAGATAGATGTTACAGTACTAAGGAACCTTTGAAGTTGATTCTAACAGAAGAGTGACATGTTACAACAGATAATAAACCTATTATGATAGATGACTTACCTATTGCAACAGATGACACGTCTGTTGGAATTGAGTTCAGGTTCTGTTGCAATAGGTTACTAATTTGTTACAACAGATATTTACTTTTTTGCAACAGACGACACGTCTGTTGGAATAGAGTTCAAGTTCTGTTGTAACAGGTTATTAATCTGTTGCAACAGATATTTACCCTGTTGCAATAGATAACTAGTTCGTTGCAACAAATGGGTCATATGTTGCAACAGCTGACCCATCTATTCAATTCATGTTACGGCACTATAGAACCACAAACATGAATCCAACATATGAGTCTTTCGTTGCAACCGACGGCTCATCTGTTGCAACAGATGATTGATTTATTTAAACAGATGGCTCGAATGTTATATTCATATTTGTGTGCTATCTATTGTTGAAAAAATAGCACAATAGTAGTTACCCAAATGACAAATTCAACTAAAAGTCATAATTTGACTTATCAAAGTCTCCTATGAAGTAATGTCAAAGTGAAAAGTGATATACGAAATAAAATTTGGCCTAAGAAATTGGTCAAAATAGCAACAGTAGTGGTAACAACAACAACAATGATCAACAACAAGAAGATGAAGATGATAATGAAGTAGAAGATGATGATAAGTCCTCACATGATTTTTTTATTCTCTTTTATCTTTAATTGGAGTTTTTATTACTTTGTAAGTTAGCATACATTTTAGTTAATTTTAAAAATTTTAAGGTTTTTACATGCCACTAAAAATAAAAAAGGAGATAGTGGTCCCCACAAAGTATACTCATACATATTTGAGTTTTTATTTTTTTTATTGAACTTGTTTCAATTATATTTGATTTTAACAATTAATTAGAAACACATAAATAGTATATTCTACTGTTCAATTTCTATCCTGATATACGTTTAATTATTGAATTAAAATATTTTTCTTATAATATTATCTGTTGATCTTATTATAATGTTTAATTTGCAATTTCAATTTTTAGTTATCGATTAATAAGTATAGTTTATTTTATTTTTATTTTACCCGTAATTTTATATTGTACATGACGACAAACATGAGTAATCAACAAAGATTTTATTTATATAAAATTATATTTTATAGTAAAGAATAATCATAATTAAATTTATTATTATTAAATACTTTTAAAATGTGTCAAAAATGTTAGTTATAATCCTTTCATCTCAGTCAAAAAATAAATTTCACAATACGATAGTTAGTTAATCTAATTTTATGTACGCACATTTTTAATATAAAATTACCTGATAAATAACCATATTAAAAATAAATAATAAATATTATTTTTGTATATATTCTGAAAATGCTGAGAGAAAAAGGTAGTTAAAGAAATTATAATTTGATCTCCTAATAATTTATGATAAAAGCTCAATTTGAATATTCAGAAATTAGAAACTCAAAAGATTTCAGTAAAATAGAAATTAAAACTTTAATACACACATTTATTTTGATATGTTTTTTTGAAAGTCTAATATTTAAATTAAGAAAAATATTATCCTTTAACTTTTCAATACCATTTTGTACTGTACTATTTTAAAACTCTTTAAAAACTATCACACTGATGTCACAAAAAAAATAAAAAATTAAGAACGAGAAAAATTTAAAAATATCTATAAATTTATTTATTTTTAATGTTAGTTTGGGCCCGGGCTTAGCACGGGCTAAATGAAACTTGTAACTATATATAAGAGAGAATAAAAGTTTTGATAGTCCTTACATTAAAATTCATGGTATGCAAATCTTACATGTGGCATTGTTTTGTCTTAATTTCTGATTATTCAAATTGAGCTTTTATCATAAATTATTAGGAGATCAAATTGTAATTTCTTTTAATTCCCCCTGAACTTGTCTGCATAACTTACTTTAGACCCTAACTATACGGGCAATTATATAGCCCCCCTTAACAACTTTCAAATGAATTAAATACCACCCTAAATATGTAATATCACTCTCACAACGGAGAGTGCATTACACATTCTCACACATCAGCGCCACGTTGGAGCTACGCAAGAAAAGTATTTTTAAAAAATAATTTCATTTATATATATATATATATAGAGAGAGAGAGAGAGATTTAAAAAATATATATTTTGTTCTTCAAAGCCACCCCCAGCCCCCCTCTTCATTTTTAACCTCCCCACTCACCCCAAACGTATTTTCTGCTTCACCCCCCTCCCCCTCCCCTTCCTTCCTCATCTGCAAACGCCCCACCCACCCCCAACATGTTTTCTTCTTAAACACCTCCCCCACATTCCCTTCCCCTCATTAGCAATCGTACACCTACCCCTAATAAAAAAAACTTTCGATCCCACCCCATTTTCTTTCTTCTACATCAATTTCATTTTCGTCAAATACACATCATTTTTTTGAAGATGCAAACAAATTGAAGAATTAATGTCAAATCAAGAAATGAATATGCAAACAAATTGAAAACGTTGTGGGAACATCAAGAATTAATTGAACAATAAAGATAGAAGTTAGAAAAATTAGAGATGCTAAACTTTCTATTATTTTCAAAGAATCGGATACACCAAAAATGAATGATTCGGAGCCATGAAAGATTGATGAAAAGTTACAAGTGAAGATTTTGATGTGGTGGTTGTATGTTTATGGTGGTTAAGAAAAATTGATTTCGATGGAATAAATTAAATTTTCTTGAAGATTTTTTGTATATCGCAAAAATTCACATGAATTTTTTTCTTTGATATGTATTTGATTGGGGATGAAAAATATTTTGGTATATATTTGATTGGAGATGGTGAGAAGAGAGGAAGGAGAAGAGAGGGGTGGTGGAGTGTGAGGAAAATGAAGGAGGTGGCTAGAAAAAAGAAGTGGGCCCCATTTTTCTTTTCTTTTCCTAGTTTTCTTGCCTTTAACGCGCTATATTTATAATTTTTGTCACGTCAGTTTACCAGGGTTGTATAAAATTCAGTTGAAAGTTGTTTAGGGGGTAAATAATTATTTGTATAGTTTAAGATCTAAAGTAGGTTATGTGGATAAGTTCAGGGGTGAAATGATGTATTTTCTCATATAACATTACAATTTATGATATTTGTTTTTCATAGAGTTTCAAATATTTAATTTCTAATTTTATTAAATTAATATAACATACTTTAGTTCCACAATAAGTCAAATTGTCTTTTGAAAAATAAAATGATAAAATTTGAACAACTTTTGAAGACAATTTTTTTCTACCACTAAAGCATGGAGGATCTTTAGATTTTGGCAGTCCTCGCAAGGATTTTTTGATATTATGATTTTTTTGTTGAAATGAAATTACTACACATGATAATTAATAGTGTTTTTTTATTACATATTTTTATTTTCGCCTTTATTCTTTTTGTTAAGACCATTCCACTTGGGTTTTTATGATTGATTTGTTCTTGCCACATGTTAAATTACTATTTAATTAAAAAAAAATTTATTTTAAATCAACAATATTCAAGCTAACTTTTCCTACAAAATTGAAGTTTTCAATGATTTCTGCTAAAACCTCATAGGTTTTTTTTGATATTATAGTATAATAAATAATATCTTGTATTTATTATTTCTGGTAGTGGACATGAAAAAGTATAAAACAATAATTAAAATGGAACGAATGGATTACTCTTGTAAGGGACGTGTAAAAAATAAACATAATAAGTAAATAGACCGAATGGAACAAGCTATTAATGTAGTTTAATTATCATTCAATATCCTTACATGTTCTTATTAAATTAATTTATATAAAGATTCTTAATTGAGTTTATAATTATTATAACATAAACTTGAAAGCATTGACTTTCTTTTAGATGTATCTATAAGATAAAAAATGTACTTAGCAAAATCTATTGCCACTAAAATTATGAGAAAAATTAAAACTCAATAAATATAAGAAAATAATTATTTTTAGCTATAACTAAGAGAATAAATACTCTCAAATTTTATAAGAATATCAGTATTGTTTCTATTTATG
The DNA here is from genome assembly GCF_002878395.1 of Capsicum annuum. Classification (NCBI taxonomy): domain Eukaryota; kingdom Viridiplantae; phylum Streptophyta; class Magnoliopsida; order Solanales; family Solanaceae; genus Capsicum; species Capsicum annuum. The sequence continues at coordinate 21,602,223 of NC_061120.1, read as the reverse complement.
ATCTTCATCGAAGCGTATTATTAAATATTTTAAATTATATCATTATATAAATGTCAAATTACTTGTAGCTTTTTAATATATTCTAATTCTCTGATAATATATTCTTCCTCATAAATAGTGTTTTTTTATTTAAAATTATTGATTAAAAACTATAACAATTATGAAAACTTATCAACAAGACTTTTTTAACAAATCATTAGATATATTGATTATAAAATAAAAGATATATAACATAAATTATTATTTTTATACTTTGAGTTTGGACCCGGGCTTAGCACGGGTCTCATAAAACTAGTAAGTTAAATATTTGTATATCTTGAGCTTTTAATTTTACACTTTTTGTATAATTAGTATACCTCACTATAATGAGTTCAAACGCTATACTAAAAATGAAATTTGTTTAAATAGTAAAAGTGTTATGAAATATAAAGAAAGAACAAGAAGAATAAATAGAGAGAGAAGAGGGAGACTTCTTTATTTCTCTTGATGGATGAGAGATCATAAGATTGAGAATACAATGAACAAAACCCCTCTATTTAAAGGGGAAATTTACTCCTAGTTTGAGTAAAAGACAGATGCTTCAAATCCTAATAGATATCAAAGCAGATCTTGATAGACATTCACTATAATGTAAATACATTTATAACACTCCCCCTTGAATGTCTAATTAGTAGATAATGTGACTCGTTAAAACCTTACTGGAAAAAACCCAGTGAAAAAAAATCTAGTGAAAGAAAAAGAGTACACATCTCTAACAATACACATATAGGCTGCCTCGTTAAAACCCTTATAAGGAAAAGTCAGTGGGACAAAACCTCGTAAGGAAAAAAGAGTACAGTGTGTATTAACTCCCCCTTTATGTTAGGAAAATTAACATACATCCTCCATTTTCTTTAAGGATTTCATCTTTGTGCATCTTGGTATATTGATTAATCGTATACCGCACATCAAAATTATTAGATGGAATAGTTGATTCCTGACCTTGAACCAATTAAGAGGGAAGAAATAATCATAATTTATTGGTCTAATACATACAAGTGCTATTGTATGCAACATATCATATTTCAGACCAACACATGAAGCTTTATTCTCATTAGTAATGATTTAGCTATTTATCGAAGGCATTCAATGCTAAACCATCATCATCAAGATGAATTGTCTTGGTTACATAATCTGAAAGTTATGCTCTTAACTCAATTTTATTGAGCAAGCAACATTTATGAATGTCAAACAGCAGGTTGACAATAAATGTACATGTGATCATCTTATATCGATGCATCTTACTAGATCACATGATAGGTGAACGGGCTCATATTCACCTTTTATACTTTTCAGATTTAAGGAATTCAATCCCAACATTAGTTGGTCCAACCAACTTATCATGAGAACAAGCGACATAAATAATTCTCGAAGAATCTTCTAGTTTTTCAATATATGTCTAATACTCAATATGCACATCTTCGAGATGTCACAATTATTTACATCAATTTATGAACTTTTATTCTAGTAAACTCTAAGTTTACCATGACATGTACTTTTTTCTTTAGTAAATTTTAGATTTACTATTACATGAATAAATTTCAGATTTACTACTTTAGAAGTAGATTTCAAAATAATTTTTCTCAGTTATTCTGCCTCATTCGGAGGAGAGTTGTGATACCATCACAATCAAGTGCACGTTTGCATTAATAAGGTTATCATTCTCTAGGAATGGAATATAATTGTGCCTTAAGCCTGTCAAATTATGATAGATTATAACCTCTTTCATGATATTGCTATTTCAGGAGCAAATCGAGGCATAAATATGATAGAGAGAATTTCTCTATATTGCTACCGCATTCACTTCAAGAATGGAGTAAATTATCATCTTTTAGACTTATCATATATTTCTACCACATTCACTTCTTGGAATGGAGCATATTCAATGGACAAGTTTCATGATTTTTCATCAAAAATACATTATTTTGCCTTAGACATCACAATATTATCAATATGGTGCATTGAGATTCAAACTCAACGTTTTACCCATATAAAGGCGTCTTAGGCATAAATCAATGGGACTTGAACCCAACATATTATCATCCCTTTTGATAATATTGTCCTTGAGGAATAAATTTAAAACATAAATGGTTCCAAACCAATTATTTTTCCTCAAATCCAACAATAATTATATTATTAGTAGCAAAAGACAGATAACATAAGAAATTGCTAACCTTGAAATTACCTTTAGATTTATAATCTCATCTTGTTTGGTAGAGTCTCGTGTTGATAACGTGCTATGAAATATAAAGAAAGAACAAGAAGAATAAATAGAGAGAGAAGAGGGAGACTTCTTTATTTCTCTTGATGGATGAGAGATCATAAGATTGAGAATACAATAAACAAAACCCCTCTATTTAAAGGGAAAATTTACTCCTAGTCTGAGTAAAAGACAGATGCTTCAAATCCTAATAGATATCAAAGTAGATCTTGATAGACATTCACTATAATGTAAATACATTTATAACAAAAAGAATTTATTTAATTAGTTATATAGTAGTTGTAAATATCTAAGATATAAATAAGATAGGTGAAAAAACATTGACAATCCCTTAAACAATTGATGTCTTAGAAAAAAAAATAATCATAATATTTTATATAACTCAAAATTTTTATCATCAATTGTCTAGATTATCATTGTCACACCCCCTTTTACCAAAAAGAATACGATTTTATGTTTGAAAGGATTTTTATTATTAAGTGACAAAAGATAAAATTTGTTTCGAAAATGATTCTTTTTAATTTAAACTCAGAGTCGTCACTTGACAAAAATCTGAGGTGCCAAGTCACCATTGAAAATTCTTTTGCAAAACAATTTTTGACTTTTTACAACTGATCCACGAACAGAGATTCCGGTTAAGGAATTCTGTTGACTGAGGGGAAGGAGTTAAGCACCCCTCGGTCTCGTGGTTTGACCACGGTCGCTTCGTGAACTATATCGGCTAGTATGACTCTATGAAGTGAATAAACCACATAAAACACACAAACAAATAAAAAACAAACCACACAAAGCAAGTCCAAAAAAATAGTGTTTGGCCCAATTATTACAGGCTGAAGTAGAAAAATACTAAAATAAACCTAAACTAATCTATACCAACCATGAGTATGCTCTACTCGATGCTTCGGACCTTCATCATGAACGTCTTTCGCGTACAAGATACTTCGGGACATTCCCCGATGAATAAATACAAATGGCCTTAGGGCATTTCCCGACTAAATAAATATATTTTTTAATGCAAGAGAACCATTCAACAAACATTTCAAGCATTCCACAATCCACAAGTTCTAAATTTGCCTACCCGATCCTACTGTTTAGTTACCCAGCTCGACCTAGCATGGCACTATCACATTCAATGACATCAATAAATCAAAACAATTAACGCTTGTTTTTTTATCATTTTTTCAATTTCCACCCCCAAATAACTGATTTTACTTCTCGAATGAGATATCATTTCATCACACAGTTCATAATAAGGAGGATCAACAACGAATCAAAATAAATAAATATTCACCACCAACGCAGATCATTCTACATCTAATGTTCAATTCACTGCATCTAATATGATAAACAACAAAATAAAAAAAGAGAAGGAATAGAATTGGACCTCGATTTGAAGATTTCAAAATTCAATAATTCTTGAATAAAAAGACAAATCTCTATCGAAGAACCTCGATTCAAAACCCAACAAGAACAATCCCAACCTCAGTAGAGCTTCACTAGTTTTCACCAAAATCACAACAAGATCCCGATGACTAACAAAACCCATTCATAATTTCCGATGAGGATTCAACCGTGGACGGAATTGGTTCATTGCAATGTATCACCAGACCTTTGATAAATTAGGGCTATCAGCGAAACTATATTTCCTGATGAGATTTCACCGGTGAACCAGAAACGAAAGAGAATTTAGTGATTTTGGGGACTGCGGGTGGTCGAATTTAGGTGCGAGTTTGTCCGGATGGAGCTGATTTGTGGATTTGTCCTGCCGGAGCTCCGGTGAACTTCACCGACAACTCAAACAGTGACGAGAGCTACCATTTCGGCAAAAAAGATGCCAGAAAATTGAGGACCGACCTATTTTCCTCTCCTATTTTCTCTCAATTTCTCACTGTCTCTCTCGATTCTGCCTCAATTCCACACTGTTCTGCCTTAATTCCTCCCTGTTTTCCCCTTAAATCTCCTTTCTGTGTCCCATGGTACGTATTGATGTTGTATGTGTAAAATCCCTTTTTTAGATAGGGTATGTCTGTGCATGAGCTGGTTATGTTTTTCCAGTAAGGTCGTATGTGAGGTAGTGTGTATTTGTATGTATATTATCAATGGAGGCCCCTCACTGTGTGGGTGAATGTATCTAATGATGGATGAATATGTGCGTGAGTTGTTAGTAGGAAAAACGTGAGTGGGTAAGGTAGGGGGTCTAGGGGTATATAGGGTAGTGGGTTGGGTAGGATAGTGGGTGGGGTAGAAAGTTGTTATTTTTGTTAGGGTGAGGTGGTTAAATTTGATTGAGTACGGTGTTAAAGTTTTTATGAATTTGGTTATTTTTTGTTCTTTTGGGGAAAAAAATATGAAATGGTGTGGGTTGTATGGTTAGGAGAATTAAATAGGTAAAATTGACATTTCGAAGGAACAGAATTACGTCTCTACAATCATCATCATTTATGTTTAAGAAACCTACAAATTGAAAGGAAAAAAACTACAAATTAATGCACCTAACACTTTGTTCGGATGGTGGTTTGTCATGATTTCATAATGTATAGTACTATGTGGTATGGTAATGTACAGTACTATGTGGTATGGTATAGTACAGTATAGTATAGTACAATACTATATTTTGATGGACTATACCGTTCATTACTATTTAATAACAGTTTTATTGTTTGGTTTGATGATATGATGCTGCATTGTAATTGATAAATTTATTAAAATTTCCTAAATTATATTAAGTGTTAAATTTATCAATAATTATTAATAAAATAATTCTCTTCATATTGATTAGTCACAAATTATCCCATGTATGCTGCTACAATTGTGTTCGGTATGGAATTCAAGAAAATATTTTCTTGGAGAACAAATTATTTCTTACTTACTTTCTTGTGTTTGTTACGCAAGTAAAAAAAATAATTTTTAAAAGCATTTGTATATATTTAACACAAAACAATAAAAACGAATAGGATAAAGGAGGGCGGGATAAGAATTTTTTTTTTAAATATAGGGGGGATGGGGGGTGGGTAAGAAAAAAATCTATTTTTTTTGTGGGGGGGGAAGAGGGGCTGGTAGAGCGTGGGGGTGGAGTAAGAAAAGTTTTGAAACTTTTTCAAAAATAAAAAAGAAATTTGTTGGGGGTGGGGAGGAGGGTGAGGGTTGGGTAAGAAAAAGTTTAGATTTTTTTAAAAATAAATAGGATGGGATTTGATAGGGGGTGGAGTTGGAGTAGGGGATGGGATAAAAAAAAATTTAAAATTTTCTAAAAATAATTTTAAAAATAAAAATATTTTTTTTTGAGAGAGGGGGTGGCGATAGGGGTCGAGGAAAGATAAAATAGGATTATATAATATTAAGTAAGGACATAATTAACAAAAAAAAAAAAGCAACCATCGGATAGCACTAAATCGATGATTACATAAAGTAAGAATTTTCATGATTTTAGCTCTCTTACAAATCATACCATAAAATGAGAAATCACCACCGAAACAGTGTGTAAAAGTAAATCAAATATTAAAAAGATATATTTCTTGACATATCTTGACGACAAAAAAAGAAGAAGCAAATTCAATCAAACAAAAAAGAATCATTTAAAAATAAAAATAAATAAATTTTGTTTCATATGTTCATATGAGATATTATTATATCGTTGTAGAAGAATTTTCAATTTATAGAAGTTCAAAGTCGTTTCCTTCAATAAAAAATTATCTAAATATTAATTTTTTTTGCATAAATTATTTATCAATATTAGAATAATATGAATTCCAAATAAACTAAACTAACACAAATAGAGTTTAGATTTTCTTTTAAAGACATCTACTAAACTTTTTTTTAGTTTTTAATAGAATTTTGCTTTCCTTTTATTTAATTCAAAATAGAGTTCATAATTTTTTTTTTTATATATGTATGATTTGAAGTCCTAAAATGGGGGGGGGGGGGGGGGGATTCGATTTTAATTGGGTTTGAAGTACTAAATTAATTCAGTGCCGACTTCAACCTAAAGCAAGTGAAACCAGGGTTTTAGTGGGGGACCTCATTTTTTAGCAATCAAGGTTTACAATCTTGTAGAATTTTCATTAGAAAATATTGAGTATTTTTTCTTTTTTTTTCTTTTTTCATTTTAATGTTGCTTTAGCTCAGAAAAATTACCACTTTAGGAATTCAAGATTAGAATTGACAATTGTTTTCAACTTTATCCTTAACATTAAGGAAGATTTCCTTTTAATACTTTTATATTCCAAAAAAAAAAATCTAATAAACAGGGGTAACTTAATAAGTTATACCTTATATGTATTATTTTGTTTTATGAACATGAAAAGAATTAAATAATAATCAAAGTGAGACGGAGGGAGTAAAAAGATAAGAAATATTTCAATATGATAATTTTTTTTAATTATTTTTCAAATGTATATATTACTAATAGAGTTTCTATAACAATTGCCTCACTTGAAGAAAAATTTTAAAATTAAAATTGATAAATTTTACTTAGGATCAACATCTCAAGAGAAATTGAATGATTTTGGATACTATTAATGAATATGAATTATTGGAGAAATGGATCATAAATAATTTTATTCATAACTTAGCACCTCAAAAAGTATAGAAATAAATTTTTAATAACAAAAAATAATATTTTTTTCGTTAAGACCTCATTCTGAAGTTTAGCTTTAGGTCACCAACTATATTAAGTCGCCCCTGAATTAATTAAATAATATTAGTTAATAATAAAAGAACAATTTTGTTCAAAGGACAGTTTTGTCCAAAGGAGAGTCTTTTAATGAGGGACAAAAAGTTCAAATTACATTTCTAAGGTCATTCACACTTTTAATATAGAATATATATATATATATATAGCTATGATTATAGATATAGATTCTATTTGTTATTGTTGGGATATAAAAGAGAATCGTAAAAAGAAGAGAAATTATTTATCAGAATTTTTTCAATTGCTATTAAAAGAGTTTCAGCAGTGGCCTATTAAATAGGCTTACAACCAACTAGTATTAGCTAAAAATAAGCAACTAAAAAATTAGTGGATAAACATGGCCACTACTTCTACCATGGTAACTAACTGAACTAAATTAGCACTACTTTTACTAGATAAAAATAGGAACTAATTGATAGCTTTTGAAATATTAACAACACTCTCCCTTGCTTCGAAGCTTGTTACTCCCACCTGCAATCTGAAGTACTCATGATTCCCAACTAGAAGCGCTTTTGTTAGAAATAAGCAACCTGTTGATTTGTGCCACAATGTTTCAAGACAATGCTTTCACTGCTACCAGATTTTGTATAAAGTGGTACCGAATGTCAATATGCTTTGTCCTGCTGTGAAATACCAGATTTTTTGTCATTGCAATAGTTGCTTTGTTGTCATAGAAAATTTCAGTTGCAATAGCCTGCTCCTGAAAGACATCAGCAAGCAACCTCTTTAGCCAAACTGCTTGACAGGATGATGCAGGAGCAGTAATATATTCTGCTTCGGATGATGACAAGGCCACAATCTCTTGATTCTATGAACTCCAAGATATAACACCTGAACTAAGAGAGAACACATATCCAGAAATACTTTTTCTGTCATCCAAACACCCTGCATAATCACTATTAGTGAAATCAAATAATCTAAAATCTAATATTTTAGAGTACCAAATTTCAAAATCAGTAGTTCTGATAAAATATCGTAGAATCCACTTTACAACCCCAAAATGATGCTTTGTTAGGTTATGCATGAATCTGGAAACCACACTAATAGGAAATGCTATGTTGGGGTGTGTGTGTGACAAATAATTCAGATCATCAACTATTCTTCTAAGGGATCGAGCATTCACCAAACCTGTACCATCATCAGATATGAGTTTCTCATTTACATTTATTGGCGTAGAAGCTATCTTACACCTCAACATATTAAATCTCCTAAGAAGATCAGTTGCACATTTTCTTTGCTAGACAAAAATGTCATTTAAACTTTGTTTAATATCAAGACCAAGAAAATATTACAATAATCCCTAGTCTTTCATTTCAAACTTTTTTCATCATGAAAGACTTATATTCAGCAACAAGAGATTCACAAGATACCATACAAATCATATCATCTACATAAAGACACATCACTGAGAAATCAGTTTTACCTTGCTTCTTCATATAGAGAGTTGGCTCATTTTTTCTCCTTTCAAATCCATTCTCCTGAAGATAAGAGTCGATCTTGCCATACCATGCCCGCGGGGCTTGTTTTAGGCCATATAAGACCTTTTTTAACCTGTACACTTTACATTCTTGTCTGCTTAGTACAAAACCTTCAGGTTGAGAAACATAAACTTCTTCCTCTAGTTCTCCATTTAAGAAGGTAGAATTGACATCAAATTGGTAAACTTGCCAAGAGAGTTGAGCAGCAAGAGCTAAGAGAGTTCTCACTATTTCAAAGCATTACAGAATGTTTCAGAAAAATCAACTCATTGTTGTTGTGCATATCCTTTTGCCACAACCCAAGCTTTGTACTTTTGGACCGATCCATCAGCAGAGTACTTTGCGCGATACACCCATTTCAAGCCAATAACATTCTTTCTTTTTGGTAAATTAAATAATTCTCAAGTTTCATACTTTTAAACAACTTTGATTTCTTCCACCATTGCTTACTGCCACTCTTCTTTTTCAGCTGCTTCTCCATAATATATGGGATCCAAAACAAGAAGAGAAAATTGATAAGAAGTATATATATATATATATATATATATTGTTAGAGTATCTGGGGTTTGGTTTCCTGTCTCTTGTTGATCTTCTAAGTGGGAAGATTCTTCAATTATTTCAGATATTACTGGTACCGACTGTTCAGCAACAGGTGACTCGGGTGCATCATCAAGAACTAAAGAACTTGTTGGTCCTAAAGTACCTCCATCATTCCAAACCCAACTTCTTGTTTCGTTGAACCTAACATCTCTGCTTACAATAACTTTGCCACTGATCTTCGGGTTATATAATTTATATGCCTTGGATTGAGGACTATAGCCCACAAAAATACATTTTTCTGATTTCATATCATGTTTGAGACAAGATGGAGAAGTATCCAAAGCATATGCTAAACAGCCAAAAACTTTTAGATGGCTTACCCGTGGCTTCCCGCCCTTCCAAGCTTCATATGGAGTTCGATTCATGACTGCCTTTATTGGTGAGATATTGAGAAGATACACGACTATCGCCACTGCTTCTGCCCAAAATTTCATTAAAAGTTCTGTTTCTTTCATCATGGTTTGAGCCATTTCAACTACTGTCCGATTCTTGCATTCGGTCACTCCATTTTGCTCCGATGTGCATGGTGTTGTCAACTCCCTGTGAATACCATCTTTTTCACAAAAATCATCAAATTCTTTCGAAGTAAATTTACCATCTCTATCCAAACGGAGAGCCTTTAAAGAACATCCATTTTGCTTCTCTACTAATGTCTTAAATTTCCTAAAATTCTCAAAGGTTTTAGATTTGAACTTCAAGAAATAAACCCAACTCATTCGGCTATAATCATCAGTAAACAACAAAAAATTACGACTTCCACATAAGGATTCAATACTCATCGGACTACAAACATCAGCGTGCACCAATTCAAGACAACTTGAAGCTCTCCAAGCCTTGTTTACGAAAAATGAGACTCTACTTTGCTTTTCGTAAACACACCCTTCACAGAAATCAAGACCATAAATTTTAGGTAGCCCAACCATATTCTTTTGACCCAACAATTTCAGTACTTTAACATTCAGATGTCCATACCTTAGATGCCATAAACGAGTATCATTAGATTTCACAACTAAAATAGAATTTTGCACATTAGAGACTTCTAAAGAAAACATATGATTTTGTGTCATGAAAATGGTTACAATATTTTGCCCAGATTTCTTATCATAAACAGTGCAACCATAATCATCAAACAAAACAGAGTAACCACTAGTTATCAATTGCCCAACACTTAAAAGATTATGAGCCAAATTAGGAACATATTGCATATTATGTAAGAGTTTTACATTACCTTGGGTGGTTTTGATAGCAAATTTACCTTTCCCTTCAACCTTCATTGGCTCGTTGTCTCCAATTCGGACCTCAATTTTCTGGGATTCGTCACGTTCTTTAAACAGTAACCTCGTTTTGGACATATAGTTTGAGCACCCATTGTCCATGAACCACACTCCATTATGGCCATCAACGGTAGAAGATTGAGTCATGAATAACTTCCTTCCTTCTTCAACTTCCTCTGTGAAATTTGCTTGCTTTTGGTCTTCCCTCTACTTGGTCCAACAATCAACTTTTATGTGGCCTAACTTCTTGCAATATCTGCACCTAATGTTGTTTCTGTTTTGACATCGGTCACCAAATTGGACTCTTCCACTGCCGTTTCCACGACCTCGACCGCGGTAACCACCTTGTCCTCTGCCTCGACCATCTGAATATTTTGATTTTCCTTTGTGAAAAGACTTTCCCTTTGCCTAAAAACTTTTCTCCTCCACCTTTTCGTAGGACCTACTAATCTGAACTGCATGGGCCAATAATGAACTCATTAATTCATCAAAATAATAAGTAGAAAAGGTCCTTAGATTCTTCTATTGCAGCAACAGCATGGTCAAAGCCTTTTGTTAGACTTCTTAACTTTTTACGCACGACAGTTTCATTATTAACATTTTCACCATAAGTTTTCATGTGATTAACAACTCCAGACACCCTAGGCATATATTCCTGCACAGTTTTTTTTTCTTTCATGGCCAAATTTTCAAACTCACGATGAAGTAATTGTAGTTTCACAGTAATTACCTTCTTGTTGCCCAAATACTTTTGCTTCAGAGTTTCCCCTACCTGTTTGGAGGTTGTTGTAGTTGCAATTTGAGAAAAAATTTCATCATCCTGTGCCAATTGGATGAGAAATGGTGTCTTTGCATCTTTCTTGCGAGTCTCTCGTAGTTGATTGCTAGGTTGAGCCGGTGCCGGATTTGGCTCAACATAACCCCTCCCCCAAATCCTATAGCTCTTGGGACTTGAACATTGTCTTCATTTTGAGGCTCCAAAGATGATATTTTTTTCCTTTAAATATTGAAATTAGGGGCTGAGAAGATGAGTTGAAATTGTTGCTTGTCATGGACTACTCTCAATTTATCGCCCAATTTTTTTTTTATCATTACTTGCGCTGATACCAAAAATATTGTTGGGATATATATAAAAGAGAATCGTAAAAAGCAGAGAGAGTATTTATCAGAAGTTGTTCAATTGCTATTAAAAAAGTTGCAACAGTGGCCTATTAAATAGAATTACAATCAGATAGTATTAGCTAAAAATAAGCAAGTAAAAAATTAGGGATAAACATGTCCACTACTTCTACCATGCCAACTAACTGAACTAAACTAGTACTACTTTTACTAGCTAAAAACTAGGAACTAATTGACAGCTTTTGAAGCATTAATCAACAGTTATAACATATTTTGGATAAGTATGTTATATATTTTAGATTATCAAAAAAATATGTAGTAAGTAGAGTGGTTTGAAATTTGTTTTACGTGATTTGATTGTGTAATTAAGTCAGTGGAGAGGAAAATGCTAAACATAGATTACATGTTTAATTCAAATCGAAATGATAATTGGTCTTAATGTTTAACTATGAATGGTTGTTAGCGGGTCAGTCTCAAACTCAATCATCGTGATTTTCAATATCAAAATATAAAAGAGTAAACTCATAAAGAAGGATTTCAGAGAAGTCAGTTTTTCAATTCCGTTACATAATAAGTGAATTATTAGAGTACTTTTTATGTTTCAAAATAAGTGAATGGTTCACAATTCAAGGTAAATGTTAAAATTTTTTTTCAAATTTATCCTTCATTAAATATGCATTGGGAATGATGTTTCATGTGTTTTTGCTTTTTGAAGAGGGTAAAAATGAAAAAACATGATAAATTTTTATCTTTACTTTTTTTCTTAATATGTGTGTCAAAATCCAACAATTAACTTATTGTGAAACGGAGGAAGTATATAAGAAAGAATTATTTTTGACCTAGATATAATTAATGTAATTTTACTTGTAGCAACTCCGTCATTAGACTATACCATCATCGAATCAAAAAACATACATATCATATGAATTTATGCTATATCTTATAAGTTCATCAATTCAATCTTCTCGTATTTCAACAGAAATTCATTTAATATAATAATATATTCTTATTCGAAAGCTTATCGATCAACCTTGAAATCAGTCAAATATTCAAATTTTATTCTTTTTTGAATAACTAGTTTAGGTGTGCGCGCCTTGTGCGTATATCTCACTTTATTGAGTTCAAATGTTATACTAAATATGATATTTGTTTAAATAATAAAGGTGAATACAATAATTAAATTCAACATCTTTTAGAAAATTTATTTAAGTAAACCTAACATTTACCAAAAAAATTTCTCAAAGTCGATCGACATTCATCTACCACCTGTAAACTGCAACAAAATAATACAACGATAGAGACATCAAAATAATATAATTAATCTAACCTTTACACAAAAATTTTCTCAAAGCAGTCTGACACTCTGCTACAAAATAATATGACAATAGAGATATCAAAATAATACAATTAAACTGTACCTTTACACAAAAGAAATTCTCAAAACAGAAATATAAAAATAATACAAGTAAACGTAACTTTTACCTAAAAAAAACTTCAAAGTCAACCGGTATTCATCTACCACCTGTAAATTTATCTACGGCCTATAAACTACAACAAAATAATACAATAGTGATCACAAAACTTCAATTTTGATGAAAATAATTCTTGTCTGAGCGAAAATTTTGACACTAAAGAATTACTTGAATGAAAACAAAGAAGATATATATACACACACGTTGAATTCTATTATATTGACAAAAATAGTGAAGAAATTGAGGGTTAGAAAATTAAGCATTCACCAATCTAGACATGCAACCGAATCAAGTTAGATAAGCATCAATCATATTTTTTCAATAAGTAAGCCTATTTTTTTTCTAGTTTAACGTGCATCTCAGTATTTATAGAAGTATTTCCTTAATAGAGTACTATTTTAGGAGTATTTTTCTAATTAATTAGTACAAAGAAAAATATTAATTCTCCTTTCATATATTTTAGGATTCCCATATATTTTAGGAGTCTAGTTAATATAATAAAAATAATTAAATAATTAAATAATTAATTGAAGAAAATAGTGAAAAGATAATTTTGTCTAAAAGAGAGTCTTTTAATGAAAAACAAAAGTTCAATTCACTTTTCTCAAAGAGTCTTCACACTTATAATATATTATAATATAATAATAATATAATATTATAATACAATATAATAATAATATTTATCACAAAATATTTTAGTTATAAGCTGGCATGAGTAGCCCCACTATAGAATCCTATAATTAATTAGGACAGCTTAATTAGGTATGTCTGAATTCCTAAACATACCTGAAATCTTAATGTAGCCTTTACCAAGTGGGTCCACAGTCCACAGATTTTAATATTCTAGTTAAGTGTACGTACTTTGCAAGTGTGTCTCACGTCAATTAATAAAATTATACATATTTTATTGTTATGTTTTATCCTATAATTAATACTATACATCAATTATGGTCATAGAGAATAATTTATAGATAATGGTCATGTGTTCCATCAAATTTTACTTGTTGAGTTGAATTGCAGCATCTAAAGCTCTCTTTGGTTAGATAAATATAAAAAAAGAGTTATTAATATGTGTTGTATGTTCTAAATAATAAAGTAGTATGTCTGAGTAATAACAATATATGAAGAAAGAAAATTTGAGCATCTCAAATAAGTAAAAAAAATATATCGATTGGTTAAGTAACACAAAAGAATATAAGAAGCATCTCACACATTGAAATGCAATATCAAACATTAGGAATAATGATTTGCATAAAATATAAACGTTAAAAAGTTTATTTGGGGTCTGATTGGATAGGCTGAAAAAAGTGGCTTTTAAAAAATTCTTTAAAAGTATTTTTGAAAGTGCTAAACTTATTTTAAAATTAAGCAGTTACATGTTTGGATAAAAATACTGAAACTGAAAAAAAAGTTATTAATGTGTTTGGTAAACAAGTGCTTTTAAGCAATTTTTGGGGGTCAAAATATCTGAAATACCATTAAAGTTGTTAACAATATATAGAATTGATTATTATTAATTTTTATTTCTTAAATGATTCAAATTTAAATTAATATATATTTTAATATATATATATTAAAAATATTTTTATGAATGACTATTAATTTGTGCGCTAAATTTTTTTTTATTTATTAAAAGAGTTTAAATAATTAAGAAAAAATTATATATATTACTAATCATTATAATTACATTAATAGATAAATAGTTGGTCACAAATGATACTATTTGTTTGATAAAAAGATTCTTAATTAGAAAATATATTACTCATTTATTGAGTAATGATTATCACTATTAAAACATTGGCGAATATGAATGTTGCGTCGTGAAATATAGATGGATCATTCATTAATTGTTCATGAAGTTGTATATCTTCAATGAGTATTCTCCATATATTTTGGTTGGTGAGTTAATTTTTTATTAGAGAAATTCATATGTTGTACAATAATAATTATTCAAATTTTAAAAAATATATTAAAGAAGGAAAATAATATATAAAAATTCATATTTCATAAATTAGAAGTTTCATACAAAAAAAGTACTAATATAGCTATATAAGGGTAATTTTGAAATAAGGGAGAATTTTGAGGGACAAAAATATCTTTTATTTGGTCAAAATGCAATGACTTATAAGCCAAAAAAATAAGCTTGAAATTGCAGCTTTTAGTTTTTGGCTTATAAAAAGTAAACTTTGGCTTTTCCAAAGCAATTTTGAAACTTGTCAAACACTTAAAAAAGTAAAAAATTGCTTAAAAGCTATTTTGACCAAAATATAAGCCCATCCAAACACCCACTTGGTGTTACTATTGCTTTACCACCACCTCTTTTAGGTCACTAGATTTAATCCTCATGAAAGACACATATGTAAAAGTAGATTATCACATGACTTTTTATTTATAGAATTTAAAGAATTAAATATGTGTACATTCAACTTACCATGAATATAGAGTTTTGATTGTAAATCTAAAACAAATTCTAACACTAAACAACAAAAAAAAGAACTAAAGAAAAGAAACAATGGTATGGTAAATTTTCATAAGCTTCATACAATACTTGTATAAGAAATATAAGCAGGATTAAAATATAAAAGTAATTTACTTCCCAATTTTTTTTTTTAAGCAAATCACAAATAAAAAATGTAAATGTAAAACTTCAGCCACGAGAATACACCTATAGTAACTTTTGTCCCCAATATGATCAAATTAACATGCCTTTCTCGCTGTTATGCAACATATTTATAAATCAAGCAACTGAAACACCATTAGTTACACAAAATTTTGGATAAAATTTTAAAAAAAAATTATTATCATTATTAGTGGATAAATGCGTTTCTAGTATGAGTAGTAACAGAAGCAATTTCAAACATCTCCCATATATCTACTTTGAGTGAATAGATATGGAAGTGGAAGAAAAAAGATGGATAATAATAAAAAGAATAGAGAGTAATTAATCATAAACTACAATCAAATAATATGGTAATCGAGATATCAATCTTTATACAAAAAGTTTCTTAAAGACAATCGACATTCATCTATCACCTGTAAACTACAACAAAATAATAGAACAATAGAAATATAAAAAAACTACAATTAAACCTAACCTTTACACAAAATATTTCTCAAAGCCGACCGACATTCATCCACCACTTGTAAACCACTACAAAACAATACTATAATAGAGATATCAAATCAACACAATTAAACCTAACATTTACAAAAAAACTTTCTCCTCAAAGTCAACCGACATTGATGTACCATTTGTAAACTCAACAACACAATGTAATAGAGATATCAAAACAACAATTAAATCTAACATTTACAAAAAGTTTCTTCAAAGTCGATCAATATTCATCTACCACCTGTAAGCCATGACATAATAGAGATATCAAAATAATACAATTAAATCTAGCCTTTACAAAAAAAAAATCTCAAAGTCAACCGACATGCACCTACCACCTGTATGAAGTAGAAAAACAACAAATAGTAAGAAATTATGACAAGAAGATTAAGTCTAACATTTACATCAAAAATTTCTCAAGGTCCGACAAAAGATATAAAATAATAGGATAATAGAGATATCAACATAATAAATAATATAATTAAACCTAACCTCTACCAAAAAAAAAATCCTCAAAGCCAACCGACATTAATCTACCACCTGTAAACTGCAACAAAATAATACCATAATAAAATGTCAAAATAATATAATATAATTTAAACCAAACTTTTAGACAAAAATTTCTTCAAAGCCAACCAACATTTATATATCACCTGTAAACTACAACAAAATAATACAATAAAAGAGACATCAATACAATATGATTAAACTAACCTTTACACAAAAATTGGCTCAAAGCCGACCAACATGCATCTACCACCTGTAATAAGAAGAAAAAATAATAAATAGTACAATATTAAGACAATATGATTAAAATTAATCTTTACTTAAAAAAATTCTCAAAATCCAAAGAAAAATTCATCTATAATATAAACTTGAAATTAATTAAAAAAATCATCTTCACTAAGAACTAAGAAAGAAAAGTAATCAATTGAATATCAAAAAAAGAAAATGATTAAAATAATATAAAGAACAAATAATTACATATGTGCTAAAAATATTCATATGATTGATATGAAAAAAATATTAATTGGAAGAGAACGATTAGAAAGGATCCTCAATTTACAAAAGTCCAAAATCTTATACAAATCAAAACCTTTTTCCTTCAAAAAAGGATTACCTAAATATGGAAGATTTTATTTTTTATTAATTTTTGAAAAAAATACCAAATATAAATAATTTGGAAAATCTTATAGAAATCAAAACCATTTTCCTTCAAAAAAGGATTATCTAAATATGGAAAATTTTATTTTCTTATTAAATTTTTTTAAAAAATCCCAAATATAAAAAATTTGAGAACAATTCCCACGCGTTTCAAACTAAAATTGTACAAAAGTTGACTTTCGAAATTTTTTATTTTGAAAGACTAAATCCTTTCTAATATCTCTTTATGTTTGAATGTTTTTTTTTAGCAAATTTGAATAGCTTCTTTCTAAATATTTTGAGACTTATAATACAGAATTTTATTAAAGTTTAAATTTTATGCCATTTGTATTTTGTTTCCCATATTTCCCTGTAAAATTAGGCATGTACGATTTTTATATGGAGGCCATAATAGCTATTTTTTTCCCGAGAAAATATAATTGTTTAAACTAATTAATATTCTCCACATTTTGCAATCTAATCACGTAATAACCGTGACTCTGTTCGTAGTCCAAACATTAGTATTTATATTTTTCTCTTACCATATATTTTAAGATTTCTTAAATATTAATTTTTCTAATATTTTTTACTAGATATTTTTTATTACCAAATAATATAGAACTCTTTAATTTTTACAAAAATATTTTTCTCTTACCAAAATATTTTAGAGCCCTTAATTTTAAATATTATAAAAATAAATAATAATTGAAGAAAATAAAAAAAAAATAATTTTATCTGTTGCAGACTCTTTTAATGAAGGGTAAAAAGTTCAAATCACTTTTATAAGCATCTTTACACTTTTAATATATTATAGATATAGATATAGGTTCATATTATATATATTAATAGAAAATCTTAATGTCAGCAACAATATTTAAGTCCAATTAGGTGTGTGCAGACCTATTCATTTTCAACTAACATTGAGTTGAAGCTTGATAAAACACATTAGGTAAGGATATTGATTAAAATTAAGATTTAATTTCTTTTCATATTAGGTGTTAGTACTATTTTTATTTTATGAGCATTTTTTATTTGATTAAATTAAAAATTAAATCGCTAAGAACTAAAAATTAATAAAAAAATATTTTATTTATTTAATTATTAATTTAACATGTTTAAAAATTAAAATCAATAAATTAAATTAAAAATACATAAAATCGAAACAAATCAATTGATGCACACTTAGAAACACGTTGAACAAGTGGGCTTACTCATGAGTAAGGGATCGCTTGGTATTGGATGGGATGAGATAAATAATATTTCTTCCGTTTAAAAAAGAATGACGTATTTTTTTTAATTCGTTTAAAAAAGAATGATCACTTTCCTCTTTTAACAATACTTTAATTTCAACTTTCCACATGACATATTTAGGACCACAAGATTAAAGGGTATTTTGGTACATTTGACACAACTTTAATTTAAAACCGTAAGATTCAAAAGTCTTCTTTATTTTCTTAAACTTTGTGTCAAGTCAAAATAAATTATTCTTTTTTAAACGGAGAGAGTAGTATTATTCATGAACCGAGATATCTCATAAGATTATTTTATCATGTGTATGAAATAATTTATTTTATTATTATAATATAAATAATGAAAAAAATAATATTAAAATTTATTAATATTTATAATAAAATATAGAATAAAATAATCTTGTATTTTATTTCAAAATTTTTATCCTTTATCTCCCGAACTAAACAACTCCTAATGTTTTGTTAAAGATAATTAAATTAATTTGGAGATGCCTTTCTAGATTATACTAATTTAATCAAGGGTTACTGGTCCAATATCTTTTAATTAATAAATCACGGCAGGAATTATTGCACCAATATTTTTAATTATTCTGTGTAATTAGAATCCTCTTTACTTCTCGGCTCTTTCTCATCTTTTTTTTTTCTTTTCGTTTTTAGTTAATTAGTTTAGGTGTACGCGCAGTATATATCACTTTATTGAATTCAAACATTATACTAAATAAGATATTTATTTAAATAATAAAGATGAATATAATAATTAAATTCAATATTTTTTGAGAAATTCAATTAATTAAAGCTAACTTTTACCAAAAAAATTTATCAAAGCTGATCAATATTCATCTACTGTTTGTAAACTGCAATAAAAAAATATGATGATAGAGACATCAAAATAATTTAATTAAATCTAACCTTTACATAAAAAATTTCTCAAAGTGACCCGAAACTCATCTACCACCTGTAAAATATAAAAAAATAATACGATAATAGAAATATCAAAATAATACAACTAAATTCAACCATTTCTGTGTCGTTGATTGGGTTCTCTCCCCCTCTGGGGAATCCATAGAAATATTAACAAAAAAATAATTCTCAAAATAGAGATATAAAAATAATATAATTAAATCTAATCTGTACCTAAAAATATTTCTCAAATCCGACCGACATTCATCTACCACTTGTAAATTCATCTACGACCTATACACTACAATAAAATAATACAATAGTGATCACAAAACTTCAGTTTTGATGAAAATAATTCTTGTTTGAGCGAAAATTTTGACCCTAAAGAATGACTTGAATGAAAACAAAGAAGATATATCTACACGCACGTTGAATTCTATTATATTGACAAAAATAGTCAAGAAGTTGAGAGTTCGAAAATTCAGCATCCACCAATCTAGCATACAACCGAATCAAGTTAGATTAACATCAATCATATTTTCCTAATAAGTAACCCGATTTCTTTAGTAGTTTAACGCGCGTATCAATATTTATAGAACTATTTCCTTAATAGAGTCATATTATATGAGTGTAGACACCTAGTTTCGTCCCTCCTCGATATCATTTTTACCCACTTTTTACTTTATCCTACCGTGTACCCTCACCCATGTAATTATACCCCACAAAAATACAAAATAACAAAAATTCAATAAATCCCTAACCTTATCCTAACAAACTTTATCCTAATAACCTACCCCTAACAACCTACCTCACCACCCCATACCCCTACCCCTACCTGATACGGGAAAGACAAGGGAAGTACAAAACAAACACCAAATTAGTCCGCTAATCTTAAGGATTCGAGGACTAAGATGGAGACCACACTCGGATTCGCTACCAACAACAAGAATACAAGATACAAGAGTATATTTTAACACCAAAACAGCTACAAAACGTGATGAACAAGATGAACAACAATAATACAAGTTTTGGATTCAACGAAGACCCCAAAACAGTCCACTACACAACACATACACAATTTGCTAGAAAATAAAGATAGATAGTGAGACCAAGATTATTACAAGATTAAGAACCAAGGGTATTTCAACACTAGCCCCTAATGAATGTAACAATCAAAACCACACTCTTACGGTGACCACCAAGGGAATGAACTCACCTCAAGATTTACCGTTTCCAAGAAAAGATCAATATTGGCTTTTCCAAGCCTTATGCTAAGGATGACTTTTCCAAGCCCTACAACTAAGGGTGTTACACTCTCAAAAGAGAGAAAATATGTCTTTCAATTATCCATCATTCCAAATCTAGTGAAAATAAGACTAAGGGGACCTATTTATAATATATTACAAATGAAGATAAAAAGACCACTTTGCCCTTAATGAGAGGGACTGCCATGGTGTGTAAATACACCATGTGTAATGTCCAAAATGCCCTTAATTAAGGTCTAAAATCGTGAGTCCTTAACCTTAAATGCTCCAAGCAATCTTCCACATGCGAGGTTGCTTTAAGTTATGCTCAAAACGGGTCCTCCATGTATGTTCTTGTATTCTCGAGTTGACCAAGTCTTGAGCCTCTATGTGTTGGCCTCCAAAAATGTCATTAAAAGATAAGATGGCTATTTATCCCGTATCATCCTTCTTTTCTTGAAAAGGATTCGACCTCGAATCCAGACCTTGCAAAACCGAAAAGAGGACAAACAAATACAAACTCCTTATGGCATGAGGGTTAGGGTTAGCATAACAAATCATCTCAACATGCCAAGGTTGCACATATTTGCAATATAACCAAGAATTCTTTGAAAGGAATATTAAAAACTCAATAAAAGATGTACAAAGGATTTGGTTATATGATACATCAAGAGTGACACTTTGCTTGTCATGTAGACCAAGAAGCAAGTTTGGTGCACCAACATCACCATTTCTAAATTTGGCACTAGGGTCAAATAGGAAAAGTGGCCATAGACACGGGTCTCGACAACACTTTTCTTTCTCGTGGTCTACACCCAAACTAAATGACATACTCTCTATAATAACATACATATCATCCAAAGTAAATAGAGAGTAGAGAAAGATATCACTCAAATCAACTTCTAATAAGGTGCTCTCATGTGTGTACTCACTACTAGTTTCTCAATAATCACCATGAGTACTCTCAATAATGAAATCACACAAAGTAGAAGAAGAAGTAGATTCTGCAACTACACATTCCTTACCCTGAAGAGTACTCTCATCTTCTAAGAAGAGATTTCCCTCTTTAGGAGGAATTTTGTCACACCATAGTGGGTTAGCATATAGGCTATAGCTTCCAAGGCAAGCTATACCATCATTTTCACCACTAGGTTCGTTAGGAGTGTTTAAATCATCTTCAAAGAAGACATTATACATAAAAAGAGTGTGATCTACCTCACGGACAGATTTGGAACAAGCAAGTTCCCCACTCTCTAAATGATCAATATCAAGTTTCAAGGATGTTTCAAACACAACATTACCCCAAGAAGAGCTCTCGGGTTCATTCTCACTTTGATCAATATTTTTAACATCATCACACACTTGAGGTTCATTAATTACATCATACACATCCTCAAGTAGTGGGTAATTTTCACACATAAGTTGATCAACATAAATTTCAGAAGATAATGTACTTTCATTCAACATACTAGTTTCAACACTAGGTGGACATAAATCAATCTTACAAGAAGAGTTTATTCGGTCATCAATAGAATCAACTAGTGTATCCACACTCACAATATGTACATCATCATCAAGTGGCAAAGAAACAATACACTCACATATAAGCAATCTACAACTCACACTCAATGGGCTACTAGCCACACAATTATCATTCATATGTACAAAAGTGTAAGAGTTTGCCATTTTACCTTGAAGTCCTTGAGTAGATTCTTCTTTGTTATGGTGTGAAGGTCCTCTAAAAGTTTGGGCAACAACTTCCTCTTGACATTGTTCTTCTTCGCTTGCCTGGTACCTACACAAATGTCCTTAGAAATAGAAGGACAACCAATGTTAGCATGGTTTGGTGGTAATCCTCTCACTTTGCTCCACACAACCTCTCATTTTTCCACTCTCGGATTACCCCCTGCACTCCCTTACTCCTCTCAATCTTTTGTCTCTCATAATAATTTGGATTGGAGTAGGTAGAAATTTCTCTTCGTGGCTTGGGCAGCAAGTAAGTCATGAGGCGATTCCCCCATTGGTTTCTTATAATATTTGGCCAATTTTGCATGTTTGAAACTCTATGTTGTGCAAACCAATCGACACCTAAGCATACATGACCGTGTGTCAATGGAAGAATATCGCACCATACCTCCTCATAGTATTCAAATTGGGAGAAGATAACCTTGACCCTCTCGGTAACCTTAAACCCGTCCAAGAAGTATGGAAAAAGTAAAGGCTCATGAAACAACCCCAAGTAGTCAACCATGGATGGAACGATGTAGTTTCTATAGTACCTATCATTTAGCACAATGAGGCAGCCCGGTATCCCATATATGGTCACCTTTACGGAGTGTACACTCCTTCTTGGATCAACATTGTAAGGCATACGAGTACCCCTTGGTTTTGGAGATGCATACCCTCTTCTTCTCATTGGACAACCTCCACTAGAGCTAGTATAACCATTCATACTATATCGACTTTGATAGGAAGTACTACAAGGTGGAGAGTATGGATCTTCATACTCCTCACGTGTACTCTCATCATAGCTCTCATAAGCTTTGCGAACAAAAAGGTTATACCTAACACCAAATCTAGGTTCGGAGTAAGAAGTGTAAGACTCCTCACATGCTCCAATATCATCATAAGATCCATCACGAGGTCCTACATCATCTCCAAAGTTACCATAAGCACTAGGCACTTCATTTACCTCATTTTCTCCCTTAAAACAGTAACTTTCAAATTTGCCCAAGATTCGATCATGGCTATTTTCATAGCCTCCGTAATCTCCCTCAACTTCGTAGCCATAAAACCCCTCACTACAATCATAGTCTCCCATGTTGTAGTCATAATAATCCCCGGCTATCGAAGACATATTCCCCTTATATCACCTTTTAAACCTACAAAATGAACAAAAAAGATTAGTAGTAAAAACTTCTCACTAACACACGTATTCACTCACCTTTGTGATTCTCACAATTGAAGCGACAAATATTGAAAGTTGCTTATACTTTGGTATTCAATAGGATGTCAATTCTACTTGGTGGCCGGAATAGATTCTTGTTTGATCGACTCAAGACACAAAAATAAAATTTACTTACGAACTTGAAACAAAGAAGTTACTACGAATTAAAAAATGAGAAAAGCACACAAATAACGAAGACACGAAGAATCGGATTCAATAATTAATCTACAACTAAGTAGGTGATTACTAGTTGTTAATTAATTCTAGAATCAAGACATGAAACTAATGAAATAATAAGATGAAACTAAGAATCTAGAATTTTGAGCTCGAAAATATTGCGTGAACAGTAGCAGTGATGACATGGCAGCCACGTATTAGTTCGATTTTATCAAGTGGTTATTATCAAGTGTTCAAGTCTTGGTAAAAAAAAAATTAATTTAGATTGGTGGAATTTGTTTTAGAAGGGAAAATAAGTCTTGGAGCCTTTTTCAATTTTCAAGACTTGACTTTTTCTTGTACTTCTCCTTAAAACATGGATCCTTAAATCATGGAAAAGTGTTGGAAAGTGCTTGAGACTTGATTGATAGGTCCTTGTTGGTTGTAGTGTCTTTCAAGACTAACAAATAATACACCCTTTTCCTTCAACTTTTTGGATTTAGCATTCACTTTATCTTCAACAATATATGAAGGTGGTGATGAACATCAAGAACAACAACAACAACACTAAGAACTACAACAATAATCTTCAAGAACACCAACAATTTTTCACACGGCCAACTCCAATCCACTATAACAATATCTCCAACACTTGGCCAAGACAACTACACATTCAACAAGTTCAAGCTCAAGTTTAGATCTAGACTCAAAGTATTAGTGGACAAGAAAACTAACACTAAAAACAACAAAACAAACAAGAACACTACTAGATCTAGACATACAACAAACAAATCTCGGCCAAGACACAACAAGAACACAATTTTCGGCCAAGAACACAAAGGTGGCAGATTTGACTGTTTCTGAAATTTTCAGATTTAAGTTTTTTTTTATAGTTTTCAAGGTCTCAAGCCCAAGATTGATCTTGTGGGAACAAAATCAAGCCATGCTTTGATACCAAATGATACGGGAAAGACAAGGGAAGCACGAAACAAACACTAAATCAGTCCACTAATCTTAAGGATTCGAGGACCAAGATGGAGACCACACTCGGATTCGCTACCAACAATAAGAATACAAGATACAAGAGTATATTTTAACACCAAAACAGCTACAAAATGTGATGAACAAGATGAACAACAATAATACAAGTTTTGGATTCAACGAAGACCCCAAAACAGTCCACTACACAAAACATACACAATTTGTAAGAAAATAAAGATAGATAGTGAGACCAAGATTATTACAAGATTAAGAACCAAGTGTATTTCAACACTAACCCCTAATGAATGTAACAATCAAAACCACACTCTTACGGTGACCACCAAGGGAATGAACTCACCTAAAGATCTACCGTTTCCAAGCAAAGATCAATATTGGCTTTTCCAAGCCCTATGCTAAGGATGACTTTTCCAAGCCCTAAACTAAGGGTGTTAACTCTCAAAAGAGAGAAAATATGTCTTTCAATTTTTCATCATTCCAAATCTAGTGAAAATAAAACTAAGGGGGACTATTTATAATATATTACAAATGAAGATAAAAAGACCACTTTGCCGTTAATGAGAGGGGCGGCCATGGTGTGTAAATACACCATGTGTAATGTCCAAAATGCCCTTAATTAAGGTCCAAAACTGTGAGTCCTCAACCTTAAATTCTCCAAGCAATCTTCCACTTGCGAGATTGCTTTAAGTTATGCTCAAAACGGGTCCTCCATGCATGTTCTTGTATTCTCGAGGTGACCAAGTCTTGAGCCTCTATGTGTTGGCTTCCAAAAATGTCATCAAAAGATAAGATGACCATTTGTCCCGTATCACTACCCCACATGACTCCCACTCATATTTCTTTTTCCACCTTTGGATAATATATACATATATAATAGGAGAGCACACACACTGATTCACCTTCTTCTTCACGGGCACACACACAAGAACCTTTCATTCTTCAATTCTCTGCACATACACTCATTCGCACAGAATTCTCTACACACTACACACAGCTCACAATAATCGCTCATCCTCACTGATTTGAACACACCCACATATGGGTATACGCACACATCACCAAAAATGAAAAATATAGCTAAATTGGAGATCGAAAAAGGTGAATGGAGGGAGATAGGTCGGAAATAGTGAAAG
The DNA here is from genome assembly GCF_002878395.1 of Capsicum annuum. Taxonomy (NCBI): domain Eukaryota; kingdom Viridiplantae; phylum Streptophyta; class Magnoliopsida; order Solanales; family Solanaceae; genus Capsicum; species Capsicum annuum. The sequence goes on along the minus strand of NC_061120.1, from coordinate 21,576,446 downwards.
AGACGAAGAGAGATCCGTGAGAGAGTGAGAAATATGAGAGAAAAATAATAAAGATCTGAGTTTAAGTGGGAAAGAGAAGAGAAAACCGCGAGAGAGAGGGTGTAAAACATAGGAGCTGAAAAAGAGGAGATCGGGGGTAACAGTTCCGGCGAGCTCACGCCAAAAACTCGCCGGTAAATCACCAAAAACCCGACCCCGTCCCTTTTCTGGCAAACGCCCAACGAAAATCCATCGAAAACTGCTGGGAAACCACTGAACTGACCCAACCAGTCCCAATTTTGGCGAGATCTTCCAGAAAAGGAACAGAGCAACGACGGGGATTGTGGGTTCGAGTATGGGTATCTCGTTATTTTTTATTTTGATTTGGTTGTCGAAAATAGAACGAAAAGGGCACATTGAGATTGGTTTATTCGTTGTTGAGGTTTGGTTTGAGGCTTTGAATGCGGTTCTATTCGGAAGGATTATCTCCCGTTGAAATAAAATTGAGGTCCAATTCTTCTACTCTATTTCTTCCTATTTTTATTTTAATGTCATGTTTATGTTATGATTTGCGTGATTCGTGTGGTTGATGCGTTTGATAAGGTGGTTAAACAATTTCATTTGTCGTGATTTGTTGTTGACTTTGTATGAAATTTGATTAATCATGTGGGTGGAAAGGAATTTTGGGAGGCGAAATTATAAGTGATAAAAAATGAATATTGATTGTTTTGATTCGTTGACAATTTTTAAATTCGGAATGTATTGATGTCGTTAAATGCAATAGTATCATGATAGGTCAAAATTTGGTAGGCAAACAGTACGTTGGGTAAGCAAATCTAGGAATTGTGAATTGTTGGATGATTTGAAACGATTGTTGAATGATTTGGTTTTCTAGCACTGAAAAAATGTATTCATTTAGCCGGGGAATGCCCTGAGGCTCATTGTATTTATTCACCGGGAAATGCCTCGACGTATTATGTTGGCGGAGGATGTTCGTGATCAAGACCTAAGGCATCGGGTAAAGCACGGGAGCGTAGTTCAGGATTAGTGTAGGTTAGATAGAATTTATTTTCACATTTTTATTTATTTTGGACTGTATAATTGGACTGAACACTATATTTTGGATTTATTTTGTTTTGTGTGTTTGGATTTCTGTTTATGTGGTTTATACATTTGTAATGTCAAATTAGCCGATATACTCACCAAGCGACCGTGGTCGAACCACGGGATTGAGGGGTGCCTAACACCTTCCCCTCGGTCAACAGAATTCCTTAGTCAGAATCCCTGTTCGCAAATCAGTTTTTTAAAGAGTCAAATCATTTTGAAAAGGATTTTCCAAAGGTGACTTGGCACACCGAATTATGTCAAGTGACGATTCTGAGTTTAAATATAAATAATCCTTTTTCGAAATAAATTTTCATCTTTTGTCACTCAATAATAAAAAACCCTTTCGAACTTTAAACGAATTCTTTTCGGAGTTAAAAAAGGGATGTGACAATGAGTACTTTTCTATCCTATTTTAGGAATATTTTTCTAATTGATCAGTACAAAGAAAAATATTAATTGATTCTCCTTCTATATATTTTAGAAGTCCTATATATTTTAAGAATCTAGTTAATATTATATAAATAATTAAATAATATATTATAAAAATAGTGAAAAGAAAGTTTTGTCTAAAGAAAAGTCTTTTATGAACGACAAAATGTTCAAATCCCTTTTGTAAGGTCTTCACATTTTTAATATATTATAGATATAAATTATAGATGTAGATTATAGATTATAGATATAGATATGTTGGTTTTTCTTTCATTTTTATTTATTTATTATATTAAAAATAAAATTTATTTTTACTTGTCTAAAAATTAATTACGGAAAAAATAGGAAAAGTAAAGTCATTTTACATAAATTTTAAGTGAGAGGAAACAGTGACATCGAATCAAAATATTTTATTTCTCTCTCCAATCATAAAGCAAAAATCCAAAATTATTATCTGTAAGTTCTGGTACGCGACAGATGTCTTTGGACCAATTAACAATCATTTTCCAAATAATAAAGCAATTTAGTCCCATCACAAAAAGTAATTAAAGTAGAAGCTACTATTTGCATGCAGTAGGTGGAACCTTTTTTTCCTCAAAGGTAGGTGGAACTTCAAATATAGAAAATACGCATTGAACAAATAACTTATTTGGGCGTTTGACCGTTAAAATAAAACACGAATATGATTTATTTGAATTTTAAAATTGAAATTGTGTCTGCTAATATCTTTTATAATAAATATTTAAAATTTTGATGTATTTTTGTAAGAGATATAAAATGCTATTCTATTTAAAAAATTTATGACCAATCGTTGATTTTTAAATAAACTGTAAAAATTCAAAAGACAAAAGGGTGAAACGTTCTAATTAATGGCTAGAGGAATCCTTAATAATTCTTTTTTATTTATTTGTAGTTGTAACTTTTTTTTGGTACACTGAAAATATTTTTTCAAAAAGGAATATAAATCTAAATTAATTATAATATATAGTCTTTTTTGACAATTAAATATAATTTATAGCATTTCTCCTTTAATTTTCTTTCTTTCTCTATTTCTCTTTATTTTGCAGTTTTTTACTTTTTTGTCTTTTACCTTTTCTTTTTGTTTTTCTATTTCATTCTTTCCTTTTTTGTTTCTCTTTTGGTTTTTTCTTTTTGTATATTTTTTCATTTTTTCCTTTTTTCTTTCTTGTTTCTTTTTTTCTTTCTCTTATTTATATTTTTTTTTTCGTTTTCATTTTTTTCATCTAATTTTTTCTGTTTTTTCTTTTTTTTTTTTTTTTTTTTTTTTTATCTTTTTTTCTCCTTTTTTTCTTTTCTCTCATTTTTTTGTTATTGTCGTGTTTTATGTTTTATATGTTTTTTATATTTTATATTTATTTATATTATACTATATATTTTAAATAAATTTATTATTTGTATATGAATAGTTTAGCCATAAATACAATTTATTATTTGTATTTGTATACAAATAAATATATGGATCAATCGTATTTACTTGAATTTAAAATATACAATATGTAATGTGTCATTCAATAAAAATGTATCGTTAATATTTGTATGTCAAGTTTATCATTTTTATTTGTATATAAACAAATATCACTTGTGTGCATATGGTTCAAGTTATATAAATTTGTATTATTTGATATAAATTCAACATTTGCATTTGTATAATTTGATATTTATATTTTTATAATTTATCATTTATATTTGTATTATTCAACATGTATTAATAAAATACAATTTGTATCAATGAATATGAATACAAGTGTTCGTAGAAATAAAAATAAAAATTCTTTTTCAATTGTTTAAAAATACAAATAATGTGGTCAACTACAAATTCAAATACAGAGAAATGAAACAAGTGAAATTATAAATACAAATACAATATGTGGTCAACAAATATAAATACAAAATAATTCTTTTAAGAATACAAGTGTATCGACTAAAATAAATTACAAACAAAATGAAATCACAAAATACAAATACAACATACAGTCAACTGCAAAATAAAAACACAAGTAGTTCTTTCAATTACAAGTGCAAATTGTATAAAATATAAATGATGGTAAGAACTATAAAATACAAATACAAATTCGAACTATAAAATGTAAATACAAATACAAATATAATTATATCAACGAATACAAAAATATAAATGATGGTGTGAACTACAAAATACAAATATAAGTGAGAATTATAAAATATAAATACAAATACAAATATAAGCGCGAACTATAAAATACAAATATAATTATATCAATGAATATAAAAATACAAATGATAGTGTGAATATAAATACAATAAGAGATTGTATTTTTGTTATCACCCATGACTTGTGCTTGACATAATCATATTTTTTAAAAGTATGAAATTTAAAATTGAATTTTAAAAAAACGATAACTAAAAATATGAAAAAAAATGAAAAGAAAAAAGAAAGAAAGAGAAATAGAAGCTACAGATAGAAAAGAGGAAAAAAAAGGAAAGGAATGAAAAAAAGAAGAAGAAAATAAATGAAAATAAGAAAAAAAAAAGAGGAAGAAAACTAAAAAGAAAAAAGGGGAAAATACGAGAAAAAAGAAAAAAATGAGAAAAAATAAAAATAAGCAAAAAATAGAGAAGAAAAAGAAATAGAAATTAGAGATGGAAGAGAGAAAAAAATAAAAAGAAAGAATAAAAACAAAATAGAAAAAAATCAGGAAATCAAAAAATAATAAAAAAAGAACGAAAAAAAAATTGAAAGTGAAGATAAACACAATGAGCGGTTATGATTTATCTGTTATCATCCATGACTTGTATTCGATGTACTCATATTTTTCAGAAATACAACAAATATAAAATACAACAAAAAAAGAAAAAATGAGAAAGAAAAAAAACAAAAAAAAGGAAATTAAAAGGGAAAAAACGAAAAAAAAAAAGTATAAGCTAGAGTTAGAAGAGAGGGGGGAAAAAGGAAAAAACAGTTGTGGGCAATGAAATTTTGTTAAATTTAAATTCTTCGATTATATTAATTCAAAATATATTAGTCCTAAATAAATGTTGTGGAGTATATAATTGGATTAATTATTTAAGTCCAAACATATATGAATTTAATTAATGTCCAATTTTTATTGGGCTAACCCGTTAATTTAGGATACAAATAATGAGCCCACATAGGTAAGCCCAAGATATTGTTATATTCTAGAAGCCCAAATAAGCGCCACGTGTCAAATGACATGGCATGCCATGTCAAGGAAAGGATCCAATAGGACCATGCCACATGTCAAAATGATGCAACAGACCTATGAAATCAAAACCCATAAAAGGCGCCATATCACTCAATTGTGATTGGTCAAAGAAAGTCCATTTTCATCATGACTCTTTTCTTTCCACAACTATAAATAGGGGTCTCATAATTCAGAAAAGACAGCCCCAAAACTCTAACAAGTAGCAAGAGAAAGCTCGTGGATCAAACGCTGCGATTTCTTTATAAAACTTAAGCATTCAAATCAAGTTCATCAAGATTCAACATCAAGACCGCAATATTCAAGAACAAGCTCAAAAGCCCTTGAATTCAAGCACAAGTCAAGATCAAGTCCCTCAAGTCCATCAAGTCAAGTTCAAATTCAAGATCAAGCTTCAAGCCCTTGAATTTATATTTGAAAAGGCGAATTAGAAGATTCATAGAGATTGTAACACTCACACATTGAAATCAATAAATTGATTGTTGCTGTATTTTTCTTATCTCGATTATTTATTTTTCGACCTTGAGAATTTTATCGTCCAACAAATTCTTGCACGCCCAGTGGGATAATCTCTACCTCTCATCTCAATTTTTCATACTTCAAAGTTTAAGAATGATGAAATGACTTCCAAGAAGGTCAACTCTCAATCAATTGCTGCCATGACTGCTGATTCAAAGTTCTCTGCTGAAGTAGAAAACATCCTTGGTGTTACTTTCGAAAGCTTAGGAGCTGTCACAAGGAGCAAGGCAGGCTTGCTAGGACAACAAACACATCCAGTGTCGTCCGAACCAACTCTAATTTTTCGATCTTCAACCCCAAAAGGAAAGAAGTCCAATGCAAGTGCTTCAGAAGGAGAAAACAGTGTGGCTAAATCACTTAAGAAGACTCTAGCTCTACTTGAGCATTTCGATTTCAAATACTCTGGCGCAAAGAGCGATGGTCATTCAAGCAACTCATCATGTCCGACTACATCGCATAAGTTGAGCACTTCAAAGATCAACTTGTGCGATAATCTGTGCTACTCTCCAATATCTCCAGTGATTATGCAAGCGATGGTGACTGATGCCTTATTTATAGAGGAGCAACTTGCGAATCTAGCAAAGGCAATTGAGGGCCTGACCAAGTATGTTCAGAATCAAGATGCTCGAATTGATAAGATAGTGAATAGGGGGGAAGGTATGATAGACGGAGAGTCTAGCCATTTCCCTGGGAAATCTCCAGAGGTTCATGAGATAGAAAATCCTGTGCCACAAACACCACTGACTAAGGAGATGCAAGTTTCTTCAGAGAGAATGATCCCAATTGGGAAATTTAGGAAATTCATTGAAGGGACCCTCAAAGACAAGTATAATGTTTTCACCAAATCTTCCCTTGCGTATGCCAAGCCCTACACTGCGAGGATAGATAGACTCAAAATGCCTGCCGGCTATCAACCCCCCAAATTTCAACAATTGGAGGAAAAAGGGAACCCAAAACAGCATGTCGCACACTTTGTTGAGACATGTAACAATGCTGTAACTTACGGTGACTATCTTTTCAAACAATTTGTTCGTTCCCTAAAGGGAAACACCTTTGATTAGTATACGGATCATGAGCCTAATTCAATCGATAGTTGGGAGCAATTAGAGCACGAGTACCTAAATCACTTTTATAGCACAAGGCGTACAGTGAGCATGGTGGAGTTCACAAATACTCGACAAAGAAAGGATGAACCAATCATTGACTTTATCAATCGATGGAGAAATGTTAGCCTAAACTGCAAAGATAGGCTCAGCGAAGCTTCTGCAATAGAGATGTGCATCCAAGAAATGCACTGGGAACTTCTCTACATCTTGCAAGACATTAAACCTAAATCCTTTGAAGAGCTAGCTACCCGTGCTCACGATATGGAGTTGAGAATGTCTTCTACTGAAAAGGGATCAACGCCTATCCATGAATCTCGAAGGGAAAAGAATAAGCAGAAACCCAAAAGATGGGGCAAGTTTGTCCCTAAAAATGACAACAAGGAGTCCATGAATATTGATGTGTCTCCTGTGAAGGTCACCACAAAGGTGAGCAAGAAGCAAAGTATGAAGACGACTTTTGGAGCACGTCCGAATCAGAAAACTTTAAAGGAGATGCAAGAAAAGGAATATCCCTTCCTTGATTCCGATGTTGCTGAGATTTTCGATGAACTCCTTGAGCATAAACTCATTAAAATCCCATAGATGAAGCATCCCAATGAAGCTAGAAGGACGAATGGCCCTAATTATTGCAAATATCATAGGTTCATAAGTCACCCTCTCGAAAAGTGCTTTGTCTTTAAAGATAAAGTCATGCAACTAGCAAAAGAGAAGAAAATCTTCTTTGACGATGAGATGGCCAGTTCTCATCAAATATCCATCATATTTGGCTCGCTCGATCCAGCCCAAATATATATTGAAGAGTATAATAAAAAAATAGTAGAGCCTGGCAGGTCTTCAATTGACAAAGGCGATGATGAAGGTTGGACTCTGGGACCAGACGTAGATGTAGAAGGATAAGTCTGTGAAAGGAGTCGTCCAAGCAGCCAACCAGAAGGAGAATTGTAAAGAAACAAAGGAAACAGAAACTGGTTGAACTTCCAAAAAGGACGACTGTCACAGAGCTTCTCCTTTAAAAACCACGGTGTCCAGTAATGTTGGAGGAATTCTTACCAAGTTGTTTTCGTATGAAGACTGCTCGAGTCAACCTTAAGGCGTCTTATTTTAATACTGCCAAAGAGGGGGCAAAGGGTGAGAATCTACCTATGAAAGTTCCTTCATCTTTCAAAAATCTTGATAAAACTCTTGGCGAAGAGGCACATGTATGTGACACAAAAATCACATTTACAAATGATGATCTTATGCTTGGAGGATCCCTACACAATCATTCCTTGGACATGGTGGGTTAAGTTCTAGGAAAAAGGATAAATAGAATCTTGATTGATGAGGAATCCGAAGTCAACATCTTTCCTATCCACACGATGAAAGAACTTGGCATCACTACTGAAGTACTAGAAGAAAGCCGTATGATGATTCAAGGCTTCAACCAAGGTGGCCAGAGGGCAATGGGATCTATCGAGTTGGGGATTCACATGGATGATTTTCAATCAAACGCATTGATGCATGTGATTGATGCTAAAAATTCATACAATATATTACTTGGTAGGCCTTGGGTACACGGGAACAAAATCATCTCGTCCTCTTACTATCAATTCTTGAAGTACTTTGAAGGTGGAGTGAAAAGAAAGATAGTTGCCGATGACAAACCATTTATTGAAGCTGAGTCACACATTGCCGATGCAAAATTCTACTTAAAGAATTACGTTACGAATGAGAAAAGGGTTGAAGATATCACTTAGACCAAGTGTGATGATCTTGCATCTAAGAAGGTCGCGGTGACTGTTGAAAAAGTCGCTATCAAAAATCCCCCCTTCACTCTAAATAAATAAAGCATCGTACCTACGAAAAAGAAGAAAACTCCTGTTCTTTGCTACATACCAAAGGTAAAGAAAGAGATAAATCACCCATCTGATGCCCAAGATAATGTGATAAAGGGGCTAACTTTACCTATTAGGAAGATTGACGCGATAAATCCATCCTCAAGGCTACTTGGAGAAACTGTGGCTCAAAATCCGCCACAAGATATGACACTCCCTACGAAGCGTACGAAAGAGGGCTTCGATCCAAATTCATACAAGCTATTTGTAAAGGATAGATATGATCCTAATAAGCCATTAAGGTTGGGCAAACTTCCGTCGGAAGGTACAACCAGACAGGCACGTGAAGGCCTAGGATACATGCAGCCATCTCCAATTTGCGTCTCCATAAGAAGGGTAGTTAGTAACTACATCATTGTTGAAGAAGAGTCTATTGCATCAAACAAAAGGACTTCTATTTTTGAACGACTTGGAGAATCAACTACAAGAACTTATGTGTTCAAAAGGTTGGGACCTCTAAATAAGAAGAAAAATAACAAGCGTCGGAGAAGTCGTCAAAGTAAAATAATGCACTCTTCGCCTAAGATCCAGAAGGATTTCCAAAGTTTGATTCCTTCTAGAATGAGGTGGTAGATGGAATTGATGGTTTTATGCAACAAAGTGTTAAAAACAAAGGCTCATACTGTAGTTTATACCAAGGAACGTGAGAAAGATGAAGAAAGTGTTGGCTCCTCATATCATGTTACGACCAAAAATAAGAATGATGTCTCATCCTAAATGAAGGTTGGTAAAGTGATGGAAGATACTTTCTGGTGTTACCACATATCCATCAACAATGATGATCCTCAAGAGGGGGAAGATGCTGGAGATGCTCTGTCGTAACTTAAAGAAGGAGTAAAGGCCACAATAGATCCCTTGAAGGAAGTTAATCTTGAAACTGATGAAAATCCAAGACTAACTTACCTGAGTGCATTTCTAGAAGTGGAGGAGAAAATTGCTTATATGGACATACTCAAAGGATATATGGATGTATTCGCCTGTATCTATAAGAAAATGCCTGGCTTTAATTCAAAAGTAGTGGTCCATCAGTTAGCAGTTAAGAATGATGCCCGTCCTATTAAGCAAGCCCAAAGATGCTTTAGGCCGGAGTTGGTTCCTTTGAGTGAAAATAAAGTTAAAAAACTCATTAAAGCTGGCTTTATTTGTGAAGTCAAATATCCCACATGGATTTTAAGTATTGTTTCAGTACGGAAGAAGAATGACCAAATTTGAGTTTGTGTCGACTTTCAGGATCTCAACAACGCCTGCCCTAAGGATGACTTTTCAATTCCTATACTAGAGTTGATGATTGATGCCACTACTAGTTATGAGGAAATTTCCTTCATGGATGGTTCATTCGGCTATAATTAAATTCATATGGCACCAAAGGATGAAGAACTCATTGCATTTCATACACCCAAAGGTATTTATTACTATAAGGTGATGCCTTTTGGTTTGAAGAATGCTGGCGCCACTTATCAAAGGGCTATGCAGAACATATTTGATGGCTTGCTCCATAACAATATTGAATGCTACATGGATGATCTAGTGGTGAAGTCAAAAAAGAGAGATGACCACTTAAAAGACCTAAGAATGGTATTTGAGTTACTTCGAAGATGTCAACTTAGGATGAATCCGTTGAAGTGTTCCTTTGGAGTTACTTCTGGAAAGTTTCTTGGCTTCATTGTGAGACACCGAGGAATTGAAATCGATCAAGCCAAGGTTGATGCAATTTTGAAAATTCCCGAGCCTTGAAATATTCATGAGTTAAAAAGCCTTTAAGGAAGGCTAGCATATTTAAGGAGGTTCATCTCAAACCTTCTCGAAAAATGTCAACCATTTAGTTGTCTCATGAAGAAGGACACTCCCTTCGAATGGGACCAAGTTTGTAGTAATGCCTTTGAGAGTATCAAATCATACTTAATGAAGCCACCAGTTCTTGCGGAACCCATACTTGGGAAACTATTGATAATCTACATCTCGATACAAGAGAGGTCAATTGGAGCACTAATGGCTTAAAAAAATAGTGAAGGCAAAGAAAACTCTCTTTATTATTTGAGCAGAATGATGACGCCGAATGAGCTAAAGTATTCTCCAATTAAAATTTTATGTTTGGCATTGACCTTCTCAATTCAAAAGATGAAACACTACTTTTAAGCTCATGTTTTCCGTCTTGTGTCTAGGGCAAATCCTATCAAGTTTGTAATGTCGAAACCAGTCCTTAGTGATCGACTTGCAAGATGGTACCTTTGATTTCAGCAGTTTGAGATTGTGTACGTTCCCTAAAAGGCTGTAAAGGGATAAGCATTGGCTGACTTCTTGGCAGACCACTCGATACCTGATGATTAGGGAAAAAGAATGGCGGGATAGGATTGCTAACTACACATTAGAGGAAATGTAATAAAGAATTTATTCGTCTAGAAAATGAGGCTAAGGCAAAAAAAAAAAGTGGTATACCATTGACGAAAGAATTTGTAGGAGGTAATATGGTTCAAACACGTTTAGACATGTTTAACCCAGTTGGTCCAAGCTCATCATCGACATATAGTGAAGATGTAGATAGAGAAGAATTAGTGAAAATGGTTGTTGTGATGAGTTTGTCTTTTAGTTTTCCTTCGTATCCCGATTTTATTCGTTATATTCAATGAGTATATAATCTCTCTTAATTAAAAGTGTTATTTTTAAATTTTAAGCTGAACATTGTCATTTTCTTCGTTGCTTATTAAGTACATTTGATGGTAAAATATCTATTACTTCTGATACGGATTGTAGTGTTCTCGGTAATAATTATTTTACTCTCATGACATCGGATTGATCACCATTGGAACTTGCAAAAAAGAATTATTGGTTATAAATGTGTTGACGAGACTAAAATGGGTAGCTATATAGCTAGTACAATAGCGGAAAGCTTGACATATTTTAAACTTATTGATAAAACTATGTTATGCACATTAGATAATGCTTCTAATAATTTGAAAGCTATTGATTTTTTAAAATCTAGACTATGTCCTATGGACGATGATTATTTTCATGTTAGATGTACTACACATATTTTAAATTTGATAGTACATGAGGTGTTGAGTTGTTTGAAAATGGTTGTTTTAAAGTTCGAGTTCTTGTAGTTTTATTTTTAAAAATAAAAAAGGTCTATAATGCATGATTTTAAACATCAATGTAAAGAATGTGATATTCCACATAGAAAAGTTCCAAGAGAAATCCCTACTTGATGAAATTCTTTGTATCAAATGCTTGAAGTTGCTTATGTATATCGTGAACCTATACAATTAGTTTATAATGCTCATAATTCAAATCCAGATTGAAGACTAGGTGATGATGATTGGATTGCAGTAGAAGAACTTTGTAAATTTTTTAAAACTTTTTATCAAGCTACCAACGCAGTATCTGCTCAATACACTCCAACTATTTCTTCTATTTTAGTAAATTTTACTGCTATTTCTAAAGTACTTGCTGAATATAAAAAATTTTTCCTTACAAAGAGGCAATTGTAGCTGTGATTGATAAATTTAAAAAATATTTTTCCCATCCCACAAATTTATTTGACTACTTTATTCAACCCATTTTACAAAGAACATGGTGTAATGATGATGGTTTAAAATATATACAATGATTTAGAAATTACACCTCGTGAAAAACCATCTGTTGAAGTTTGTTGTGCTAACATAGTACCTAAAGCTAGGAGTTTCTATAACTTGTATCAAGTTATGAAACAAAATGTTCCGTTGGCTGGGCCTCCTACTTCTAGACGTAGATATGATGACTTAGATGACGAGATGGGTGAAGAACTTGGTCTTCAATGTTCTAGCAGTAATGATTTTAATTTTTGTCTTTCTTTGGATCGAGAAAATATTAGAGATGCAAAAGGAAAACAACAACTTTTAGCATGGCGGAAGACCCATACCAAACAATTTTCAAAGCTTTCAAGAGTGGTTCAAGATATGCAAGCAAGTCAAGCTTCTTCAGTTGCTTTAGAGCAAGCTTTTAGCGCAGGAAGATTTATGATTGGAGATCATCGATATTCTTCAGCAAAGGACAATTTGGAGATTTCGTTATTATTTAGAGATTGGATCAATACCGAACAAAGATATTTTGGGCTCTCAAAATTATCTCCCCAAATTGATGATGAAATAGATGAAATATTTGAGGAAAATAGTGATGATGGAATGGAAGCAATGAAGGAACAAGAAAAAAGACCAATTCCAAAAAATATATCTGTCGAAGAAATAGATAAGTTATGTCTAGAATTTTTTGGACGTTATAGATATTAAATAAGATTCTAAAGTAGAGATCTAATTCAAACAGAACCCTTTCTAGAAGATGGCATTGTAGATTATATTTTGTTTTTATATTTTTAATAAATGTACAATGTATAAAATTTGAATAAATATAAAGGCTATTCGCCTTAATTTTATTTTAACATTTGTCTTTTGTTTGATGCAATTATCTTAGCTAAAATTATTAAGTTTATATTTGTAACTTTAAAGTTATCGAAAAAAAAGTTTATGTAACTTTATAAAGTTAGGAAAAAGTTTTTATAAATTTTTATAATTTTATGTTATAAAAAGTTAATGTTCTGAGTTAAAATTATAACTACTTTTAAAATTATATATTATATATTATAACTTAAAATTATAACTATTTTTAATATAATGTTAATTGTTTTATAAATTATAACTTAAACTTATAATTGTCTTTAAAATTATAACTTATAAATGGTTATAAGTTAGAAAATGTTATATAAATATAATTTAAATTAAAAAAAACTATTTTTAAAACTATGACTTATTATATAAGTTAATAAAAAATATTATATTAATATATCTTTAACTAACAGTGTATAGGACTTCTATTTTAGGAGATATTTTAGTGAAAATGGACAGAGGGCACTGGAACTTCAGTGAAAACATTAAATATATACAAAAAAACTCGATAAACTGTGGTTGTTGATCTGGTCCGACTCGATTCAACATCGATAACCAATGGATTGAGGAAAAACGACCTTTTTTTTGGTAGACTGGTTCTGGTAGTATCGATTTTGGTAGTATCAATTTCGGTGAAAGACACTGGTAATGCTTTACTGGTACCGATTTCGGCGATACTATCTTCGATCCGTGGCTAGCCCTAGTAATGGTCCTATGGGCAAAAGTGAGTTGGTCCAAATAAGGCTTTATTTCTCCACACCGAAAGGAAAAAAGACCCATAACTAAACAATTCTCCCCTTCTTAATTATGTGGAGGAGACCGCCATTCCGGCGATCATGCAATAATCTTCAAACTCCTCTCTTGGTGAAGCTTTAGTCATCATGTCAGAACCATTATCATTCGTATGAATCTTCTCAAGTTCAAGCAACTTAGGATCTAACACATCTCAAATCCAATGGTATCTCACATCAATGTGTTTAGATCGATCATGGAATGTAGAATTCTTGTCAAGATGTATAACACTTTGACTGTCACAATAAATCCCATACCTCTCTTCAGCACAACCACGTTCCTGTAATGCCTCAAGAGCACACCCTGGGCATTACACGGTGCTTATAGTCTCGAGGGATTACAAGCTAACCCATGAGCTGGTACCTGCTGTGAGCATTAGATAACATGATCATTAATGCGGAAGAATACTGACATGCCATAAGGTTTTAATAGCTGAATTCAAAACTGAAATATGAGTCTGTAGAAATAACTGACTGAATCTGATAAAATACTGATAAACTGGATAACTAACTGTAATGTCTGAATACTGAATAACTCACTCTAATGTCTGATAAGCCTCTAAAACTGAATGACTGTGAGTTGATGGGACAGACCCCAACTAACTCCAACTAACTACTAAATTGAGACATGAAATAAAGTAAGCCTGTCCTCAAAGTATGAGGACTCACCACTGCTATTGATGAGGATCTGATAAGTTTAATCATGAGCCGAGAACTGAGCATCAGAATCTATTATATAATACATCATAGCGCAAAAAAAAGCTATGCGATCAGTACTTTGAATGTATTGGTATGCTAAATGAGGTAGACTGATATGCATGGTTTCATGAACAGAACTAATAATTATCTGAATATGCATGCAAAGAATGGAGTACTGAATAGAGAGCATGAAATCTGTAGGTACTGGGAATATGTGGAAATGTGTAAATACTGAAGATACGTGAAAATCTTTAGATACTAAGGATGCATGACCAAGCATATAACATGAATTGAGTAAAATCTATAAAATCAAATACTGAAATAATTGAAATCTGTATGCTTTGGTCAAATAACACTAAGATTGAATAACTGAACTGGGACTATAATTGAGACTGTATCTGAGACTGTGGGATGTATCATCTAACCAACATTCCCTAATTTGAGCTAATCGGGGTCCAACCTATAACCCAATTGGAAGGGTGTTAATATCGTGCCATGGGTACTAACGCTGGCTGTGTGGATCTATTAAATTGATATAATATCCAAAGGACTAAGGGTGTCAAGCCTGAACTGACGGGTGACCCCTGCAAGATAGTCAAGCCTAATATGACGGGTGACTTCTCATATCCTACGCTAACGTAGTTCTGGAGTATAAGGACTGTTACTAATAAATCTTCCTATCTGATGGGGAAGACGCCACCCCGACACTCGCTCGGTGCTAAATCCTACTTCCATCTGAAAGACACTGAAATACTAGACTGTTCTGAGTTTAACTGACTGATATTTGATTATTCTAATAATGCTCATAGTATGTTCTGAATACTATTCTGTAATGTACTGAGACTAGACTACATAAACAGCTATGATTTTTGGGTATTCAATACCCCCAGGACTAAAAAACAATAATGGTAAAATGACATTAAAGCTTGGGGGATAAAACATGATGGCTTTTATTAAATCAATTATTCTTATAGGCATTTTATCAAACACTTGTAGTTCATGGTTTAAAACAATCATAGGAATGTCATGGAACTTATAGAAATAGCATGAATTTGACATAATAGTATTAAACCCTGATTTAATTCAATAAATAATAATATTAAAACATAGAGGATTAAATAACAACAATAATTTCATTGAATCATGGTATAAAATCAATAGTACATAGAGATTTATGGGTGAAATCACAATTTAAAATCAATTAACTTGCAAAGATCAAAATTTAATAATTTAAATAGGATACTTGGACTCCATGGCTGAAAGGAATGGATGGATGAACATCTAACATACCTGGGATAATGAATTTAGGAGGATTAATAGAGAGTACTTAAAATTTGGCCCTGAATTTGAGAGTTAGGGTTCTTATTTTTGAAAAGAGTTGATTTTAATTTGAGAGAATAATGCAAAAGTGAGCAAATAATGCTCTTTTAGGGTTAAATCCCATGTTTAGGTGGATTTGGGGCCATGCAAAAAGACCAAACGGCCCTTGCAATTTAAAATCGCAAAACTGGAAAAATTTCCAATTTTCACCCTTGGCGCGACGCGCCACTGTCGTGCCTAGCCACTGGAAAAGGGACAATTGGGAAAATGCATGGTGGCGCGATGTAGCGTAATCGCGTTGCCACCTTGTTTATGACCTGGAAGCTCACCGCGATGCGGTAGAATCGCGGAGAGACATTGGAAACTGCCAAATACCAATTTGGCCTTTGGCGCGACGCGCCAAGATCGCGCACCTTCATTGAAAATTGCCAATCGTCATTTAAACTGGCTTCACGACACGCTAAGGGTTGAAATATTGGTGTTTAATGATTGAAACTTAAAATCGTCATAACTTCTTACCCGGTTATTGGATTTGGGAGAATTTTATATCGTTTGAAAGCTAATCCAATTTCCTACATAATGAAAGGCTCTAAATTGACAAATAATGAGTGTTTCCAAAATTTTATATACCAATAATCATGTATTGGGACTTAGATTATGCTAAGAAAATGTGGGGTATTACAGTTCTCCTAAGAATCTTTTCATCCAAAGAAATTCTTTACAAGCTTCAACAACAACAATAAACTTAGCTTTTGTCGTAGATAAAACAACACATTTTTGCAACCTAGATTGTGAAGACACAACTCCTCTTGCAAAATTAACCAAATACCCTAAAGTAAACTTGCGAGTATCAACATCACCAACCATGTCTGAATAAGTATAACCACAAAGAATAGGCTTCCCTATAGCAAAACATAAACTCAGACTAGAAGTGACACAAAAATATCTCATAATTCACTCATAATTCACTTCACAACATTTCAAAGTTCTCTTCCCGAATTAGAAAGAAAATGGATACCAATACCAACAACATGAGCAATATCCATTCTTGTACAAACCATTGCATACATCAAAATACCAATAGATGAAGCAGAAGGAACCTTTTTCATATTTTCCCTTTCATCATCCCTGGAAGGACACTGCTTCGTGCTCAATTTAAAATGCATAGCTAAAGGTGTACTGACAACCTTAGCCTTATCCATGTTGAACCTTCAAAGTACTTTTTGAATATAATTCTCTTGTGATAACCACAACTTCTTAGCCTTTCTGTCATGGATAATCTGCATGACAAGAATCTGCCTTGCTAGTCCTAAGTCTTTTATAGAAAAAGACTTACTCAACTCTTGCTTCAACTTCCAAATTTTGCAAGCATTATGACCAACAACAAGCATGTCATCAACATAAAGCAACACAATAATAAAGTCACCATTAGAGAATTTTTACACAAAAACATAATTGTCTAAAGTAGTCTTCTTAAAGCCCTGCTGACTCATAAAGGAACCAAACTTCCTGTACCACTACGTGGGAGCTTGTTTCAAACCATACAAGCTCTTCTTCAATTTGCAAACATCATTATCTTTTCCCTTGACTTCAAAACCTTTGGATTTCTCCATATAAATTTCTTCATCTAAGTCACCATGGAGAAAAATAGTTTTAATGTCCATTTGCTCAACCTCTAAATCTAGACTTGTAGCTAATCCTAGGACCATACGAATTGATGACATCTTCACAACTGGAGAGAATATCTCATCAAAATCAACTCCCCCTTTCTTGCTAAATCCTTTTACAATCAATCTAGCCTTGTACTATGGAACAAGGTTACCATCTTCATGTTTGACTCAAAAAATCCACCTGCTGTTCAAAGCTTTTCTATCTTTAGGCAGCTTAACCAAATCAAAGGTATGATTATCATGCAATGATTTAATCACATCTTCCATAGCATCAAACCACTTTTATTTTTCTTCACTTTTCATGGCCTCATCAAGACTCTTAGATTCTCCCCCTTCAGTTAAGAGTACATACTCACTGGGAGAAAATGAGATAAAGTTATTGTCTCTCTAGCAGATCGTCTGAGAGAGCTCTCTAGAGAATGAATAACTGGTTGCTAATTAACCATATCAACTTATATTAGAGCATCAACAACTTGATGCTGTTCATTCTAAATATGATAATTATCTTCATTATCTACTTAATTTTCATCATCATGGAGATTTTCTTTAGGAGTAGTGGTCAAAGGAACTTGATCAACATCAACTAGGCTTTCACTATTCTGAGAATCAACTTTCTCAGCTTTGTCAAAATCTTTAATTGTTTGGCCTTAAAAAAACACATCACAGCTTCTAACAAGTTTCTTCTCAACTGGATCACAGAAATGATAGCTACATTGTAACGCCCCAGAAAACGGGTCCCAGAACGTCACACGGTGCTTGAAGCTACGAGTAGCCCTAAGCTAACCCTTTGAGCCATTTTTCATTTAGTTCAACACAAATTAATGGGGTTTCCATAAATAACCCTCAAATATCAACAGAGTAATCATCATCCAAGAATAAAAGAATTTCAAAAAGATAAAAAAATATGACTTATTAGTCAACTCCCAACATCTATACTAGTCTGACAAGCCTCTAAGAAAATCAATAAAATCAGCGAGCCATTGAGACATGCCCCAACTGACTCATACTCAGTTATCAAATGTAAATAATTCCGTGAAACCAACATCAGACATCACGTCCTCAGAACATGAGGACTCACCACAAAAAGGATGTAGAACAGCGTGTCTGAAGAATCACTATCGAACCTGGAACTGAGCACCTGAACCTACATTCTGAGAAAATGCAGCCCACATCCGAAGATGTGGGTCAATATCATGGAAAGGAACTAAGTATATGGGGGTGTATTCAGTTTTATAAACATCATCATCATAAATATTTATAAGAAATATACAGGATATATGAAAGACTCACATAGCCCGAAGAAAATCATCATAATCATGAGAGGATGAAATAAGTATAATAACACGTGTGAGTCATCATATAATTTGTCAATCACTTTCAGTTCATCAAGAATATCAATTCTCATAATGTAAATATCATTTAAATCTTTCGAAAGAGTAACTTTCACAATTCCACTTTCAAATCACTTCACCGTACACCATAGACACAAGGAAACATACACACACTGGGAGATCCTATAACCGACATAAACCATGTGAGCTACATGGAGTCCAACATACAATGCACATTGGGGAAATCCGTCCTATACTTGCCATCAGAGTAGGACTATCGATATCAAATCCACACAAACTAATGATCACTATATAAATCAGCCTCAGGCTCACTCCTACGGGGGCATGTAGTTCTAGGGAAGTAAGGTCGATTTATACCTCCCACTCGGTGCTAAAGATTTCTCCCGAACTTAGCTCAGATCATTTCAAAGGCAATCCACAACAAAATAATTTCAGTAATATATAAATATACATCGGGAGCCATCATGCTTCCCATCTATCAAAATCAACCACGTTGTGAATTTCTTTCACACTCGAGGTCAAAATAACTCCATTAAGACCAAAAGGTCAAATCATTCAAAATATCTCAAATATTCAACATCAACGTGCTTATAACACACACTTTTTAAAAAAACACAATTTTCAATAGGGATTCACGACCCAAATATCAAAATCATGATAAATATCGTTCAAGATTCATGCTTTATATCACCACACATGTAAATTCGTCTTTCAAAATCATAAGCATCAAGATTTCATAATAATCATCAGAAGATATGGGTTCATGCTTCAAATTCATAAAAATCAAATAAAATCATGCCTTTGTAAAGAAAATTACTTTTGGACACAAGAACGAAAGAGAGTTCTTGGTGAAAAACTCCACATACCTTGAATGATGAAATTTAGATCGATACTCATTTTTGAGATGTTAATCATGCCTTTGAATGATGGTTCTTGGAGTTCTTGAACTAGGAACTTGGAATCTTGAATAAATTTGCAGAATTAATGGTGAACTTTGGAGGTTCTTGAAGTTGGATGTAGGAGCTTAGGATTTTCTTTTTGAGGGAGTTTGATGAAATATAACATATAATGCTTCTAATAGGCTTTAATATAGGGTTTGGACGAATTTTGGATGAGGGGGAATGACCAAAACGCACCTAAAAATCAAAAAAATCCTCGAATCTGTCCTTTGGTGGACTGTTTTGATAGTCTGAAGTAGATCAACCATAATGTTTTACTCTGATATTCAAATTGGATGAAACCAATTTCATTATAAAGAGGACTCTCATATATTTCCGTTGATATATAGTATCTCACCCAGATCATTGTGTACGAGGAGTTATAATCGTTTGAAGTTGACCCCAAAATTTACTTTTGATAGGCTGAAGTAGATCGACCATAACTTTTTGCTCTGATACACAAATTAGATGAAACCAATTTCATTGGAAAGAGGACTCACCGATCTTTCCGTTGATATATAGTAAATTACCCAAATTATTATGTACAAGGATTTATGATCATTTAAAGTTGGATCAAAAATATGCCAGGCCTCAGTACTTTTTCTTGCACGTTTTACTGTTCTCTACTATTCACGATTCGATCGAAATGTTCATAACTCGTCGCTCGGGTGTCTGTTTTGGATGATTCACATGTTGTTGGAAATCTTATTTGATACTCTACGCAATGGTGGGTCATAATCTAAGACATTTCATATGGAAAATTTATAATTAATTCTAGAAGATAGAACCCAACACGTTTACGCACAAAATTTCAACGAAAAATTTCCTGGGGTATTAAATAAATTTCTCTTGACCATAACCAATGAAGATGCACTTCCAGTTTTAGCATTCAATTTTGACTTTTCATCCTTAGGAACATACACAAATAATTTCGTCCAAAGACTCTAAGATGATCATAAGAAACATTCTTACCAAACCAAACTCGGTCAGGAAGGAATTTGGTAGCTTAGTATCTGAAAGCATACATCTAACTCTCTATCAACTATTATTCTGTTCATCCTCTCTGCTAAACCATTCAACTAAGGAGTTTTTGGAGGAGCTTTCTAATGCTGAATACCCTGCTCTCTATAATATCTATCAAAAGAACTAATATACTTACCACCATTATCTGAGCGGATGCATTTCATTTTCTTCCTTGTATACCTTTTAACCAAGGCCTAAAAAACTTTGAACACATCAAGTACTTGATCCTTGGACTTCAAGGAAAATACCTAAAGTTTGTGAGAATAATCATCAATAAAAGTCACAAAGTAAAGTGCACCACCATGAGACCTTACTTTAAAAGGACCACATAAATCAGAATTTACCAACTCCAAAAAATTAAGCTTTCTTGAAAGCAGATAATCTTGAAAAGAAACTCTTTATGTTTACTGGCTAAGCAATGAATACACTTCTTTAACTTTGATTGTGTTACTCTAGAAAGTAAATTTTTCTTAGCCAAACTATCAATTTTCTTCCACTCATATGACTCAACCTTTTATGCCATAACTCTAATGAAGTATCATTCTCCACCAAGTTTACTGAGCCTTTAGAAGTGGAGCCTTGAAATACGTACAACCCTCATTATCAAGGTTTCTTACAAAAATCAAATTTAGGTGAATATCTAAAGCATGCTTGACATTATTAAGCACTAGTTTGGAACTATTGTTACTTTCCAAACAAACAGTACCAATGCCAATTACTTTAACTTCATCATTATTACCCATTTTCAACACCTAAATTACATGGAGTATAAGAAGAAAATAATTCCTTCTTTGGCATAACATGAGAAGTAGCACCAGAATTTACAAACCAGCTAGACTCATCACAAATAAGATTAATAACATTCTCACCACAAGCAACAAGAAGATAAATTATTAGCAACAACAATATCACAATTTTCATTATCCCCTTCT
The DNA here is from genome assembly GCF_002878395.1 of Capsicum annuum. Taxonomy (NCBI): domain Eukaryota; kingdom Viridiplantae; phylum Streptophyta; class Magnoliopsida; order Solanales; family Solanaceae; genus Capsicum; species Capsicum annuum. Next base: position 21,555,068 of record NC_061120.1, on the reverse strand, counting down.
TTATTTTATTGTCTTATATTTCTCTTATGCTTGCAATAATATTTCAAGATATGTCCCTTTTTATTGCAATATTCATATGTAACATTATTAAATTCAAACTTTGACTTGCTTTTACTTTTATCTCTATCATTTAGATCTCTAAACTTTTTTCTCCTAAACTCTTCAGTAACCAAAACATCAGAGTGAGAAGATGAAGATGATGATGCCTGAGATCTTCTTCTTAGGTCTTCATTCAAGACACCACTCTTAACATATTCCACAATTACAACAGCACCAGGAGCAAAATTATTCAAAGAAACTCATAGAGTTTCCCAAGAGTCTGACAGAGTATTAAGAAGCCAAAGTCCCTGAGTTTCTTCATCATACTTTACATCTATTCCAGACAGCTGGTCAAGGATACCCTGAAAATTATTTATATGATAAAAAATAGTGCTTCCCTCTTTATACCTAGTAATCATCAATTATTTAAGGATGAATAACTTCTTATTGTTAGCCTTTGAAGTATAAAGTGTCTCAAGCTTGTTCCACAAATTTATTGCCTGTGTCTCATTCATAATATGATTTCGAACATTATCTTTAAACCATTGTATAATATAGTGAAACAACCTAGGTTCTGGTCCTTAGAATTTTTTTAAGTTTTAGCCTTCTGATATTCATATGACTCAAGCTACTTATTGTATGCTGTGGGTAAAGTTTAGAAGTCTTGGTCGTATGTTACTCTTTGTGGTTTTAGTTGTTTTCTGTCCAAGGTGCGAGTGGACATCATACAAGTCGTATGTACATGATATCAGAGGTAGGGTCCAAATCGTATGTTGTTCATTATCTAGCCTTGACATTCTGCTTAGGGTATGACTAGGCGGTTACTTGTCGTATTGTGATGGTATGATTTGGGTAAGGAGAGTCATATGTTGGACAAAATATGAAGTCCAACTTTCTATCTTGGGTATGAGTGGATGGTACCACTCATATGATATGGGTACGAGTGGAGGGGTCCAACTGTACCAACCTGCAGGAATTTTTACAGTATAAGTTGGGGGTATTCTTTTGACCCCACGACTTAATACACTATTGGGACTTCATTAACCCACTATTCCCAAATCAAACACTCTCAAATCACTCTTAAATCTCTCCCAAGCTCTTGGTACAAAAATAGGCTAGGTTTTCCTTAAGTTGGTCAATTAAGGCTCACAAAGGTGGTTTCTCTCTGTCTTTCTTGTTTTCTAAGGTATGTTACTCTTTCGTCATTATTATTTCAAACTAAAAGCATGTTTTACTTAATGATTTTCATGGCATTATTATAGGTTTGTGTTGGTTTTGAAATATATGTTGGGGGTTTTGGTTACTAATGGTTGGATGATGTTTTCCCATGTTTATTTATATTTTTTCATGTTATAATATTGTTTTGAACATGTGGTTTCATGAGAATAGTTAATTGATTCTTGGTTTTTAGTTTTGGAAACTATATGCCCTTAACATGTTTGTTAAAATGCCTATTAGAATGCTTTTGTCACATAGCTTGATTTTTATTGAAAACCTTGCATTGAATAATATGGAAATGGAATCCTAAAGGGATTAATTAAAGTAAATGATTTGGAAAGGCCTTAGTGGCCATGATTTTGATTAATTAAAAATCCTACGGGGTATATGGGAATCCCATAAGTGTTGGCTAATGACATTGCTTTCAAGATATACTCGGTATGACGATACCATTTAAAAATCCTTAGTAATCAACTCTGGAATCGGTGGGTTGGTTATGTGCTAAAGGTTTTAAATGGGCAATAATGACGGGTTGTGGTAGCTAACTATGAAGGTGTAAGTCCAATAAACGGACACTGGGAACTCATGTTTGCCGATGTAAGGGTTGGTCATGGTGACCATATACTTGTGGGGTACATAGGAATCCCTAAAATTTATACTCATATATATGTATCATGAAGGGCAAAAGATACACGAGAATTCGCTACCCCTATGATATCTCTGGTTCATGGGACTACAGAAACTGGGGCCTATTCAGTGGGTAACACTAGACCTATATGGCCCGTGGGTGATTTTAAGATGGTCAAGCTACGATCCTAGCTTAAAGTTTTATATACATGATAAACCCGATTCCCTTTCCTGGCATAGTATATATGTATATAGATAGGTATGTGATTGCATATGGTTATTTACATTGGTTTTGAATAATTACATTACTTTATCCTCATTCCTGAGTAAATGCTAGTGTTCACCCACTAACCCATCTTCGGGAATTATATCCCCATATGATGCAGAAACCGACCATATTACTCCTCCTGCTCAGTGACTTGGATTCAGTGACAACTTAGAGTCATATTGAAATGGCGAGCTTTCATACTCTGGAGGACTCCATTTAATGCTAAAGATATATGTTCATACGTTTGTTTATTTCTTGGATTTTGGATTTGGCTATGGTCGAGGGCATATCCTGATTGGATGTTCTTTGTTTTCGATTAGAGGCTTTGTGTGACTGCTATAGGTATGGATGGTGTTGGTATTGGTATCAATCTTGACATTGAAATTGGTATTGGTTCTGACACCGATTAGAAAATTGATTATATTATTGCTTGGTTATAGTTATGGATTCTATTATTATCTTTGAGTATTAATTTTTTAACCTTGTTATATGTTTGAAATTCATCGAACATAGGGCACAAGGTAGTTAGTTGGGTATTGGGGGTGGTCTCCGGTCCTAGTTGAACTTGAGGCACCCGACATGACTAGGACCTGGTTTGGGTCATGTCAGATTGGTATCAAAGCCCTAGGTCCACAAAGCCGTGTTGAGTAGAGTCTCTTTTAAGGGTGCGTACCATGCTATACTTATAAGGTATAGGTTACAAGGCATTTAGGAATTTTTGTTTGTTGTGTTCTATTTTCAAGATGTATAGTCTAAGTCCTAAAATCTTATCTAATTCTCATTTGTTCACTTTTTAGATTATTGTCTCAACAATCTAAAGTTCATGGGAATTCTTCTGTCCCAACTTGGGATAATTTTGATGGGACACACTCTACTTATGGGATATATACCCGATCTGGGGGTCTATTTCTAGATTGTTCTGGAGCTCCACCAATTCCCTCTAGTATATTTCACTCCTTAGGTTGAAGTGATGAACCCTGAGTTTTGTCTGTCCATTCATATATTGGTACAATTAGCAGCTACTCAGTCTGAGCGTGGTGTTCCTGTTACTCCATCTTTTGAGGTCATAAGGGTTAGCTAATTCATGAGGTTGAATCCTTTGACCTTTATGGGTGTTAAGGTTGAAGAGGATCCTTAAAGTTTTCTGGATGAGATGGAAAAGATCTTTCATGTTATGCATTCCATGAATATGAAGGATGTAGAGTTTGCCTCTTATCAGCTGAAGGATGTGTTGTACCAGTGGTATAAGGAATAGGATCAGGCAAGGGGTGATGATGTTGAGTCATCTTTGTGGGAAGATTTTTACAATGCTTTTCTAGAACGCTTCTTTTCTCAAGAGTTGAGGAAAACTAAGGCGGAAGAGTTTGTTTTTATGAAGCATGGTAAGATGTCTATCAAAGAATATGCCTTGAAGTTTCACTAGTTGTCTCGGTATGCTCCGAAGATGGTTTGTAGCATGAGGGATACAATGAAGAAGTTTATTTCTGGGTTGTCCAGACAGTTGATATTAGAAATTAAGGCTTCCTTGTTGATCAAGGACATGGATATCTCTAGGTTGGTTGTGTATATGCAACAGGTAGAGGAAGGGATGAAAAGTATTCTGAAATAGAAGAGAGGTCGGGCAAGAAATTCAGGTTCTCTATACAGGGTGGTGGCCAACAACAAAGTGGCAGAGATGTTGGAAAGTAGCCAAAAGAAAGTAGGGAAATTCTGGGTCTTACTCAACGACTAGTGCTCCCTACCCAAAGCCATCGGGTGATAGACGTTTCTATGGTGGCGATAACTTCAGGACACAGGAAGCCCAATCTCAGGCTAGTGGGGCCCAGTCAACTCAATCATATCCTTCCTGGAGGTTTTGTGATAGATTGCATCGGGGTTTCTATGATGAAAAGAGGGATAGGTGCTTCAATTGTGGTCAGCCAGGGCAGATGCTCAGAAACAATCCTGTTGCTAAGGTTACTTTGGGGAGAACGAGGTTCCAGTTGCTTCATCATCAGCTCTGGCACCAAAGGGTGCACCATCTAGTTTCGACATTGGTCGGTATCGTCTCTATGTTCTCACTACCCGATTGGAGTCTGAGGCATTTCCTGATATCATGACTGGTATGTTAAAACTTTTTTCCCATGATGTGTACTGTTTACTTGATCTGAGGTCTACTCTCTCTTATTTTGGACCCTTTTTCTATTTCTACCCCGGTAGGTGACTCTGTGATTGCTAGAAGTGTCTATAGGGAGTGTGTAGTATCTGTTGGTAATAAAGAAACTTTGGTAGATCTATTTGAATTAGATATGGTGGATTTTGATATCATATTAGGGATGGATTGGTTGCACTTGTGTTATGCATTTCTAGACTGTCGGACCCATAAGGTTGTCTTTAATTTCCCTAATGATCTAGGTATTAAGCGAGAGGGTGGTTCCCTAGATCCTAAGGGGAAGTTCATATCATATATTAGAGCTTGGAGATTAATCTTCGAGAGGCATCTCTGTAATCAAGTTTGGGTTAAAGATTCTAACTCAGATGGTCCTTCTTGTATTTTGTCTCGATGGTGAATGAATTTCCTGAGGTTTTCCCCGACGACCTTCCTGGTTTTCCTCTTGATAGGGAGATTGAGTTTGGGATTGATATTATTTCGGACTCTAGCTGATTTGAAGGAGCTTGAGGAGCAACTAAAGGATCTTTTATATAAGGGTTTCACCCATCCTAATGTGTCCCCGTGGGGTGCACCAGTGTTATTTGTGTGTAAGAAGGATGGTATCCTTCGTATGTGTATTGATTACCGACAATTGAACAAGGTAACGACAAAGAATAAGTATCCTCTTCCAAGAATAGACGATTTGTTTGATCAGTTGCAGGGTGCAAAGTTTTTCTCCAAGATTGATCTTCGCTTTGGGTATCATCAGTTAAAGAATAGGGACGTGAATATCCCAAAGACTGATTTTCGAACCCTGTATGGGCATTTTGAGTTTCTGGTTATGTCTTTTGGGTTGACCAATGCCCCGACGACATTCATGGATTTGATGAATAGGGTCTTCCGTCATTTTCTGGACTTGTTCATCATTATTTTCATAGATGGTATTCTAGTTGTGGAAACCTAATTTTTTTTCTCCACAACTGAATTTAATATCGAGTTTCTTTGATTTTAAATAAAATTACAATATTTATTTTATCCGAATAAAAGTTTTCCAAAGTATTTCTTAGGAAATTTTGTCATTTTATGTAATAATTATATATTCTTGTATTCGTATATATGAGGTCGTATAATTTTGTTACTTAAATTCTTATCTTAGGAAAGATTGAATTTTAATCAAGGGTTATTCTCAAAATTAATTCAAATGATTAAAATCGTGATTCAAATATAATTTGTCCTAAAAAATAATTTATTTGAAAAAATATTTGATTGATTTTATTGAACCAAGAAACTCGATATTGAAACGGTCGTTAATTTGTTTCAAACTTTGATTCCATTTTGTTGATTTATACAAGTTGGCGATAGTTGAAATCAAATTTACCACAATTGCTATGCAATTGGTCAAGTGATATTTAATTTAGTTAAAATTTTAATAAACTCAACTAAACTTTTAATCTTATTTGGCTATTGTAGAAAATGACAAAATTTGGGTCCTCCCCCTATTTAATTAATAATCATCCAATTTAACAGGCCCAATTCGACAACTTCAACACCTACCCAACACCCAATAACTCATCCAGCAGCCCCTTAATATGCTCCAGTCTAATTACCCCTCTACTGACCTGACCCACTTGTTATTTTCTCCTCAAACAACTTCAATGATATCAGCCTCCAAATAACCCAACATCCATCAACAAACCGCAATAAAAACCCGACATCAACAACATGCATCGTTGGCCAACAACTTCAGCAAACAACCATTGAACATCAACTTCAACGGCGACCTAAATTCGGCACCAGCAATCGTACCTGACCCATTTGCAACCCAACGGCTTCAATAGCTGTGAGTCAGCTACAAATTTGAGCCTCAACTTCCTAGAAACATTCAGCTGGCCCTTCAATCCGATTCAAGGTATGGATGGTACAATTTTGTACCAAATCCACCTCATAATATTATCCTAATTTCAAAATTTGAATTTTTATCCTATTAAAAATTTCAAAATTACCCCTCAATTTGCTTATCCCACATCGGTTTAGAATCCAAAGAAGACCCTCGAATCCTTTCTATATAAAGCCCTCTTTGGAGCAAAAAGGAACAAGTCTTAGAAGGTGGAAAAAGCCTTTCAATCATAAAGACTTAAAAAATAATTTTCGAGCAAGAAAATTTTCTTAGAGGTGGTCTAGATTCCGTCGATAGGCTTGTGTTTACGCTTTGCTACCCCAAAAATAGTGAGTTTTAAATTTTCTCTTTTCACATTATAGTAGTGGTAGTAGTAGTTGGTTATCAATATATGGTGTAGCGTGGAAATTGTTTGTTGTAGAGGCATTGAATGACATAGGTTTTATTTTCTTGTGATGAAGTTTGATATGATGATTTTCTTGCTCGTTGTTGTTTGTGATTTTAGTTTTCATTGAAATCTACTTCGATGCCGATGTTGTTTTTAAATCTTTATATTGAAGTCGATTATGTTTCTTCTTATTCTCTTTGCGTTGAATCATTGTTTTATAGTAGTAGTAATCTATGGATATTGGATAACAAATGTTCGATTCTATTTAGGGGTGATGTTGTTCTGTTTTTCCCAATAAATGCCATTCCATCTTTTGAATAATTATACGAGAGTCCATAATAAATCAATCAACAAATAAATATTCTAAATTTCTTTGTCCTTCTTCGAAGAGATGTTAGTTAAAGTCCATCCATGCTATTACGTATTGAGGTGTGTATCTCTCATTTTTTTTTCTCACTTTGTTGTCTATGAAATACTTCTTCAAATGTGTTATTTGGGTTAGCTAGTTTTTTTTTTCTTTGGTCTGTTTTTATAAGAAGCTCAAGTCTTATCTTTATTTTGTTTAGGATTTTTTCTACTTATTTTTTACTTTCCTTGTGATATGTGTTAATGGGTAGCTCGTCAATCCTCTTTGATTCGTAATGTTATTAGGATAGATGAATTTGTTCAATGCATGAAGTTTTTAGGGCTACCAAATAAGTTTTTGCATAGTCTTTTTAAATATTCTCTTCACACAGAGAATTTAATGTTCAAATATTTTATGGTTGTATTAATTTAGGAGTTGTGATTACTCTTCTTTTTCCTTTTATGCTCCCTTTGAGGTCCTTTAGTGATTTATTATGTCGGCTTGAAAAGAGTAAATTTTGAGATCATGAAATGAATAACTTATTAAACAATTTGTTTTGCTTCCTTGAATTTGCTTAGATCATTTTTAATTTTGAATTAATTAGTTCTAAACTGTCTTTATCTCTTGATACTCAGAAAATATGTTTTGGTCATTTCTCTCACGTGCCTTGGCTTTTCTTTTGTTATTTTATTCTATTTTTGGAATCAATTTGAATCTGCTCTACTTAAACCATTCATAATAAAAATGTGAATCTGCTTGTTTTTGTCTCCATTTGTCTTGTTGAACTTTTATTCTCTATCTTTACTTAAGTCTTAGTTCGTATGCCTTTGTATGATAACTCACGTCTCCTTTTATTTAATTTTCTTGACACTTTTCTTATGTAATGACACAAGAAAAGAAAAGTGGACTGTTTTATCGTTTCATCCTTGCTTTGTTGAATAATTTGTTGTTATTCGTTTCTTTTGGAGATAAATCAATTCATTTATCGCTTTACATTAAAATTTTACCCGTGTGTATATCTTTGGGACCATGATGATCACAAAGACTTGTTTCTATTTTGTTTGAAATACGCATTTTACTCAGTCTCTAAAATTTTATGGTGTTTGTTTGATTCTTATCATTTTTTTTCTTTTCCTTTGCATATAAAATTGCTACAAGTCCAAATGGATGCTTTCCAGTTGCATATCTCTGTGGGTTAAGAATGCCTATTGCCTTTTCGAGTCAACCCCTTCAAGTGTTGAAATTTCTATATATTTCTGAAGAAAAGAAACTTTCACCGATGGAAGAAGAAAAATGAGTCGATATCCCGTTGTTGAAATGGCTAAGAGACTCGAAATGTCTCAACTTTTGTTATTGCTTTATTGTATTTATTTATTTACTTATTCATTTCATTTGAGCTTTGAAGCCAAAGTTGTAACTTAATACAGCTGAAGCAGATTTTGGGTCTCAAAGGTCCAAAAACATAGTTTAGGACATGTTATGGGCCGAAAGCCCAATGAATAGTTTAGGATAGGTGAAGTGGGTTTGATACAAGAAAATCTAGGAAAGGCACAAAACAACCAAGCTAAGTTACAAAACAAGAATAAGAACACAACAATATTGTAACAACGACTCACGGATTCCCTTGAAACGAGAACAAACTAGTACAAACGATTACAAGAATAAAAGGAACAAAGGATAGATAGTTAGACCTTGGTTGATATAATATTAAGAACCCAAGAACATGTGATACTCTTGGACCCTTAACACTACACGCAATGGTTAACCTAACTCCTACGTTAACACAAGAGGGACTTTACCTCATCTAAACACCAACATCTCAAGCCATGAATGTAACACTAGTGATTCCACACTAGTATCACCCTAATTTTGGGTTGACTCCTAAATAGAAGAGAGGACTTGTCTTTCAAAGTGTTATACAACTTAAAAATATCATCAAAGTCTAATTAGTAAATGACCTAACATATTCTATTTATAGTAGGTTACAAAAATTGTATGAAATGTCCAAAAGTGCCCTTAGTCAAAGGCTGCACTTTAGGTGCCCTTGGAGTGTAGTTTGTGGACTATTTTAGAGACTATTTAGGCCCTCCTTTGCACTTCACTTACACGCTTCAAGTCTCGGGTTCAATACATCTCACATATGTCCATCTCCGTGGTTATTCTCGTATCATCCTCTCCTTCTTAAAAAAGAATTCGACCTTGAATCCGCTCCTTGCAAAATCAAAGGAGGACAAACAAGAAAAATATCCTCATGACATGAGGGTTAGGATTAGAAAAATACTACATCACCTGCCATACCGAGGTGGGACAAACTTGAAGTATACCCACAGGTCCTTTGTGTTGAACATGAAAACCTTAGTATAAATAGAACAAAGGAAGAGGTCATCATCAACAAAAAGAGGTAAGGAAGAACCTTTTCTTCCTTCATTAGCACCCATAATCAAACATTGCTTTTCGTCTTGACCAAGTGTCAATTGGGAAATGTAGAAATTCCCACATTCCGAGAGGGTGCCGGGAGAAGTAGCCAAGGGTCTAAGCCGAGGCTAACCCTTCCTTCCCCTAGAATGTCACTCCCACAATCATGCATGACATTTTCTGTTAAGAGAAGGCTAATATTCAAGAATAGAGAGATACGACCTTGAAGTCCTACCTCAAAAAGACATATTCTATCATTTACAATATTTCCATACACATGATCTCTATGAAAAAAACTACTAGCAAGGCTTTTAACACACAAGATTTTCAAAGATTCACGTGCACTATCAAGATCAACCCTATAAACACCATCACTAACTCGATATTTTTCAAGCATACCACACATATGCTCAAGTAGTGGAATACATTCATGAGTATGTTGATCTTCATTCACATCCTCACTAATTATTGGCAACTCATATACCAACATAGAATCACCTTGGTTCGCACAAGGGTCAACTAGTGTGTGAATACTCTCATCAATTGGTAATGGAGTCTTACTCAAGTTAAAAGTTCTAGCACTAGATGGACACAAATTATTATTGCAAGAAGAATCAATTTCATCATCTAAAGGATCAACTAGTGCTTGTATACTTACAATAAGAGATTGGTCCTCCCGTGACCTAAAATCACCAAGAGTATCACAAAAGGATGACACGAGCACCTCTACACTAGGAAAAGCCGCAACTACACCTACTTGGCTCCTACTAGCCACAACACAGCATACTAAGTTCATAGGTGTGTATTGGATAGCGTTTTTACCTCGTAGCTCACATGAGCTATGACCTTTCTATTGACATATTTCTGGGCATCCCACTTGCTCCCTTTGACCTACTATATGATCCAACCTTTTATTTTCCATAGCTAGGGCTTAGGACATAGTGTTAAGGTAGGCTAAAATGACATTGGTGGCATTGTTGTCCATGGGTTGAGAGGTTGAAACCGCGGGTTCCTTTGTAATTGTACCTAAAAAAAAATAAAAGAACAAGCCTACAAAGCAAAGCACAAGTTAGTTCGGAACAATCTCACCACACTCTCACACACTTAATCGTATCATATTTGAATTCACAAGTGTTGTAAGTTAGCTTGTAGTTGTGATGAGTCGAGGGGTGAGTCTAATCCTTGGTCTGAATGGATTGTTTGTTTGAAGAATCAAGGAAATGATGTCCGAACTTGAACCAAGAAATTCTATGATTCAAAAACAAAAAAAGCACAAAATAACATAGACACGAACAACGGATGCAAAGGATTAATTGATAATCTAGTAGGAGTTTACTAGTTTGTTAATTAATTATAGGATCAACTAATGAAACCAAGAATCAACAATTAGAAACTAGAATAATTCAAATTTAAGCCTAATTATTGATGTGAACAGTAGCCAGTGGTGACGTGAAAGTATGCATTTGTCTCGGGCCCACATGACTTGGTCATAAATCTGAAATTTTCAACCTTCACACAATTTAGAATGAAAGACAATTGGTTTTGGAGGGAAAGTATAAGTTTTATTCTCATAAAAAAAAGATGATCTTGACTTGCACTATTTTCATCAAACAAGGCTCCTTGATTTAAGAGTAGTAGTTGAAAAAGTTAATGTCAAGTCTAGGAAGTCATGGTTCAAATCTTCTCACCAACAAACTTTACAACATTTTCTTCACCTTTTTGAATCAAGTTTGCACTTTTTGTAGTTTAAGTTATAAGAGTAGGTGAAGAACAAGATGAACACAATAACAATCTTCAAGAACATAACAACAACTTCTCAAGAAAACAACAACAACACCACCAATCTTCAACACACAGCCAACTTCAAGTCACCACAACATTAGTCAATATTATAAGCTCAACTTTAGATCTAGACACTTTTAGTGTTGGTGAGAAAGAAACCAACACTAGAAACACACTAGAAAAGAAAAAATATACTAGATCTAGTCACAAAACTCTTGGTCAAGTCAACAACAAGAACACTTCTCCTTTCTTCTTTTTTTCTAGCAAGCCCAAGATTGATTTTGTTGTAACAAAATCAACCACAAGCTTGATACCAAATGATACAAGAAAATATAGGAAAGGCACAAAACAACCAAGATAAGTTACAAAACAAGAATAATAACACAACAATATTGTAACAACGACTCACGGATTCCCTAGAAATAAAAACAAACTAGTACACACGATTACAAGAATAAAAGGAACGAAGGATAGATAGTTAGACCTTGGTTGATATAATATTAAGAACCCAAGAACTTGTGATACTCTTTTACCCTTAACACTTCACACAAAGGTTAACCTAACTTCTACGTTGACACAAGAGGGACTTTACCTCCTCTAAACGCCAACGTCTCAAGCCACGAATGCAACACTAGTGATTCCACACTAGTATCACCCTAATTTTGGGTTGCCTCCTAAAGAGAAGAGAGAAATTATCTTTCAAAGTGTTATACAACTTAAAAATATCATCAAAGTCTAATTAGTAAATGACCTAACATATTCTATTTATAGTAGGTTACAAAAATTGTGTGAAATGTCCAAAAGACCCCTTAGTTAAAGGCTTCACTTTAGGTGCCTTTGGAGTGTAGTTTGTGTACTGTTTTAGAGACTATTTAGGCCCTCCTTCGCACTTCACTTTCACTATACAAGTCTCGAGTTCAATACATCTCACATATGTCCATCTCCATGGTTATTCTCATATCAGGGTTTGGGAATAAAAGCTTAAGTCTCATAATTTTCTCCTATCCCCTTTTCATGCTTATTTGCTATTTATTTTAGTAGACATGGTTAAATTCCCTACTAACTCATCAAAATTGATGTTATACAAGTTTTTTCCTAAATCACTTTCTTTTCAAAAACCAACTTCTCTTTTTCATAGCTAGTCAAAGATGGTTTTCAAATAGTCCAGATAACCGCAAGTTAGCAGACATTTTAGGTACCTTAAAAACCTTTCCAAATTGTTAATAATAACCTCTTACCCAGGATTTGATTAAAAAAACCTAAGTCTTTTTTCTGTTTTAAGACTTAGGATTCTCTTTAAAAAGTTTTCTTGATTTCTTTTCAAAATAAATTAAATGATGACTCTATGATTTCTTAAATTGTTTTGAAATTTTCTTTAAAGTTTTGAAGTAGTTTAAAAAGTCGAAACCAATGTTTTGCAACCCTTCGAGTTAAAAATGGATAAAAAAAATGGCTACTCTGTTGGGAATTTTAACTAGGTTCTAACCAAATATTTGAATTAGCTTCATTGACTAACTATTGTAATGTTTAAATTGTTTATGTGCTTATGTGTTTAAATTCTGTGAAATTGAACTGTTGCATTTCACAACATAATTCCCATTTGAAATAGATAAATTGTTTGGGGTTTCATGGACATCCCGACCCTTATTATTCATTTTCAAATAAAGTATTGGAAATACGACGGTTTAACCTCATGTGAGGCATCCGATGTCTGTTCGTATTTCCCAACCTAAGTCATCCGCGTGAAAACCTAATTTAAACCCACTCTAGACTCTTAGGATAGAGTGAAAGCAAAAATTCTATTTTAGGCATGAGCCTAGGACGACCCAATACCCGAGGGGGTATTGGGCCCATTAGAAAATCTGCCTTGCGTCTATTGCCCATAAGTCAATTAAAGATGAATTATATTTATGTATTGAAGAAATATATGTTATTTAAGCCAATCCATTATCCTTTGGGGTAGGTTGGAAGTCCTACTTTGTTCGCTTTTGTGTAAGGATGCCTCAATTATACACTAGTTGAGAGAAGAATTAAAGTGAGCTAGGCGAGAGATTGGTGATGCTAGACGGTGTTTGATCGATTTGGATGATTGTATAGGGAGGATGAACTATGAGGGTAAAGCATAGTGCACTAACATATATCATATATGACAAGAGGTAGACAAAGCTGAGAGGGCAAAGGTCGATGAAGGAGCATCTAGGAGCTAGTTTTTCTATCCCCTATGGGACCTTCTTTTTTCTTTCATGTTATATTTTCCTTTCCCTAAAGATTGTATCCCTTTTCTGTAACTTTTGTGCGCATTTATGCCCTTTTTATATACCTATAGAGGTTTTAGGGGATAATGGATTGATTTTAAAAAGCATATACTGCCTTTAAATGCGTTAGGCCAACCCTTGGATCAAAAGGGTCACCCAATGAGGATGCACATTTATCACAATATTCTTGTATGATATAATTGTTATATATGTTTATATTTGTTATGCTGATTTGAATCAAAGGAGAATTGAGCCAATTCCATTTTTCATAGAGCACCTTTAAGTAGAAATATACCTTACTATACGAAAGTCCAACCAAACATACTCTAAGTTTCCAGAGTCTCTCGAAAAAGTCCGCAATCATTCTTAAATCTTCCTAAATTCTCAATACCATTTCAGGAAGGTTGACCATGGACTTACAAGAAGCCATTGTAGGAAGGACCGAAAAGAGCAATAGAGAAATTGCTCAAGTCAAGAGTAAATTAGTGGAGTTAGTTCGAACTATGCAGGGCCTTATTTCTCATTCATTGGATATGTAGGCAGCCTTTTGGCCTGGCCCATAATTTCAAAAACTCTATTATTCATTGCTTTCTTGAAAGAGGAAATAAGGTTGGAAAGAAAAAGAATTGAACCTTCCTGATAAATTTCACTTATCCATATCAATAAGCAAAATCCTGTTTATTAAAATTCTCGAGTAGTTATTACTCCATAGATCAATTCGCATGAGATGAGAAACAATTTTATGTGTTTACTTCCTGCCTTATCTTCTTGCATTGATTATTACTAACAAAATCAAACACGTCATCCTTTGAGTTATTTTTACTTTGCAGGTAACAGAAATTACTCCATGTTGGCATCAAGTATCCTACTTTACTAGATCAAAGTGAATAAGAGATTCCCCTCTTGACTATAGCTTTGTTACAGGAAAGAAAAAAATGATTAGTAGTAAAATTGGACTCTACCAACCATTTTTTCAAAAGACTATAAGTGATGGTCAAGAGGATGGAATAGGGAAAAATGTGATGCTACTATGGAAGAATTTTTCAAGACAACCGGGATCATGGAAGATGAATTGGAGAAAACATTGTTTAATTGAACCTCCACTCCACTCATAACTCTACGCCCATCGTAGTAGATGAAAGAGCAATTACTAGTAATTTTAAAAAATTGGTGATGGTCCGGAGGAGGCCCTGTGATCCACCTTTTTATGTATCAAATTTTATTTTCGTGTTTTACTATTTTCAAAAAGGCATGGGCTCGTATTTGCACGGGTCATGAGCCATAGTTTGTAATTATTTCCTAAATTTTAATGAAAACGCCTCCTTTATCTAAGAATTTATTTTTAAATATGATTATATTATAATGTTTTATTATCTTGTTATTATCTGACTTGATTTATTTGTTTATTTCATTAGCAGTAATTTTAAAACTGTCAATGTCATGTCATGTCAAATGTTAGATAGACCAATTGAGGTGAATGATGATGAATGAAAAGAATATGATGGGGAACGGTTAGTGGAAGACATAGAAGAATTTGAAAACCAGGAGAAGCCCAACCTGGAGAAAACTGAAATAGTCAACCTGGGCGACCGCGATAAAATCTAAGAGACAAGTGTTAGTGTTCACTTAGCAGAAGCACAAAAAAGGGAACTCATTCACTTATTACAGGAGTACATTGCCATATTTTCTTAGTCCTACAATGATATTTTGGGATTGAGCACCAACATCATGTCGCACAAGTTACCAATCAATCTCGAGTTTGATCCAGTTAAGCAAAAAATACAAAAATTTAAGCCGAACCTAAGTTTGAAGATCAAGAAAGAAGTGATGAAGAAAATTTAATCTAATGTTGTGGAGGTCACAAAATATCCAACATGGCTAGCCAATGTTGTCCTAGTGTAGAAAAAGGACGGCAGGATCCAAATTTGTGTTGACTACAGAAATTTGAATAGAGCCAGTCCTAAAGATAATTTTCTGCTACCCAACGTCCACATCCCCATCGATAATTATGCGAGGCATGAAATACAATCTTTTATGGATTATTTTATCGGGTATTATCAAATATTAATAGATGCGAAAGATGCAGAAAATATGACTTTCATTACGCCCCTAGGGTGTTTACCATTACATGGTGATGCCGTTTGGTCTCAAGAATGCAGGTGCGACATACATGAGGGATATGACAATGATTTTTCATCATATGATTGAGGCATATGAGGATGTTGTAATTATCAAATCCCACAAGAGTTTAGATCATCTGACCCATCTAATAAAATTCTTCAATAGAATAATAAAGTACAATTTGAAGTTGAATCCTGCAAAGTATTCTTTTGATGTACCAACTAGAAAATTACTGGGGTTCATAGTCAGCTGAAGTGGCATCGAGCTAGACCTATCCAAGATTAATACAATTTAAGATTTACCACCGCTAAGGACCAAGAAAGAGGTTATGAGTTTCTTGGGTCGTTTGAATTACATTAGCAGGTTCATTTCCCAATCAACATTCATATGTGAGCCAATTCTCAAGATGCTGAATAAAGATGCATTGAATAAGTGGACATAAGAGTGTCAGAAGACTTTTGATAGAATTAAGGATTATCTGTCCTCTCCGCCTGTTTTGGTTCCACCAAGGGAAGTAAGTCCATTGTTGCTTTACCTGTCAGTCACAAAAAATTCTTTTGGATGTGTCCTCGGGTAACATGATGAGACCGGTAGAAATAAAAAATAGTCTACTACTTGAGTAAAAAGTTAACTCCATATGAGGCTCGCTACACTCTTGTAGAAAGGACGTGTTATGCTTTGACTTGGGCCGCACAAAAGTGGAGGCATTATCTATCCTCGTGCACAACATATCTAATTTCCAAAATGGATCCATTGAAATATATATTCCAGAAAGCCATGTCTATAGGAAAGTTAGTGTAACACACCTTAGATGCCACATGATTCTTATAGTCTCGAGAGACCACAAGCTAACCCATGAACTGGTACCTGCTGTGAGCACTAAAAAAACTGATAATAAAGGATACACATGCACATAATTTAACTAAACACACTATAAGGTTTCAAATATAAAAAACAATACTGAATCATAATACGGAAAGCAACTGTCTAAAAATAATACTGTAAAGACTATCAATAACAATAGATAACTGAATTACTGACTAAAAGTGTTCGAAAGCCTTTAACTAATTGACTATGGATTTGATGGGACAAGTTCCCAACTAACTCCGACTAACTACTAAACTGAAGTAAACATAAAGGATTCTCGAAATATGAGGACTTACCACTGCTACTGTCGCTGATACACTTGGAGGTCTAGGTGCGGTCGAGAACCTGAGTGTCTGAACCTATGATATGATACATCATAGTGCAAGAAATGAGAATGCAGTTAGTACTTTAAATATACTATTATGCTAAATGAGGTTAGGATGGTATGCATGGCTCATATGCAGGAATAATAATAATAATAACTGACTAAATAAATGGCATGAGATAACTGATGCATAGTAAGCGAGGAAACTGTAAAATCTGAGAATGCATGACCAAGCATATGACATGATACTAAGATAGTCTGTAAACTGAAATACTGAAATACTGATACTAGATAACTAATAAATGTATACCATGGTCAAGCAAGCTTGAAAATTAAACTGTGAACTGAATACCGGACTAAGACCGTGGGAGCTATCATCTAACCAACATGCCTAAAAATAAGCTAATTGGGGTCCAACCTGTAACCCCAATTGGAAGGATATCAATACCGTGCCATGGGTACTAACACTGATTGTGTGGATCTACTAAAGTATTATCCCAAAGGACTAAGGGTCACCCCCAACAAGTAGGGCCCTAATGAGATATGTGCAACCCTTAACTGGCAGGGTAACATCTCCACCTATGCTGACTACGTAGTTATGGAATGCAGGGATTACTACTAAAGGTCACAACCTCAATTGGAAGGTGATCCCCCATCCCTGGGTTTGTTCGGTGCTAAATCCAACTCCCAACTGAACTGAACTAAGCTTACTGACATGATGTACTGACTGAACTGACAATGCTATATCCAAAAACATACTGACAATGCTAAGACTAAGTAAACAGCTAAGTTTTCGGATATCAAAACCCCCAGGACTTGATAGCAATGTCAATAAGAACACATGAGATTATTTGAAACCATAATATGACTTTGATAACATCATAAATAGTCATTGTTCAAGATTCATCTATGATTCATCTCATCAAACACATGGGGAATCATAAAGTTATAAAGCATGAAGATAGTTTTAAACATGTGATTGTAATATAATTTTAGTACCAAAATCATGGGTTAAGGATTTAACATGAAAATATCATCCTTCAAATGGATCAAAGGCTAATTCTAACAAGAACACATGTAAACATGATATAGAATTTAAATTCATGGAAGATCATGGTTAAAATTCATAAATACATGTAAATATCATAAATTAAACTTGAAATTGGGTTCTTGGACTCTATGGAGGAAAAGGATCCATGAATGAACATCTAACATACCTTAATTGAAGAATATGTAAAAGTTCTTGCTGATTTTCATGAAGCTTGAGCTTGAATCTTGAAGGGGCTAGTGTTTGTTCTTGAGAGAGAATTACTTTCTTGGAGAAAAATTATGAGGAATGGGGCATACAATGTCCCTTTGGGCTTTTAATTTTGTGTTTTGAATGGATTTGAGTGAGGAAAAATGACAAGACTACCCTTGGAATTTAAAATTTGTAACTGGAATGCCAATTAGACCTTCACCACGATGCACCAAGGCAGTCATTGTAATTTACACCGCAACACGGTGTAATGCGGTGACTTGCTGGAATCTGACAATTGCCGATTTGATCTTTATCGCGTTGCGGTGACCCCTCCATCACTATACTTACCGTGATGCGGTCCAATTGCGGTAAGATGCTATTTTGAATATTCAAAAGTGGTTCAAATCTCATCCAAAAAATTTGAAACTTACCCGAGACATACTTACACCCCTGAACATTAATCAACTTACAAACTTATATCTTGGGGTCGAGAAGGTCACTTTAAAAATTTATCAAAGTTGAGAGGCCAAAAATAAGACTAAGTCCCCAACACTTAGCCAAATTTTCAGGTTCTAAACCTCTTATACCTGTGCTATGGGCTGAATTGAACTTAGAAAAGTATGGGGCATTATAGTTAGCCAAGTGGCAAATATTGCTGAGTGAGTTTGACATGTGTGTATGACTCAAAAAGCCATCAAGGGGCAAGCCTTAGAGGATCATTTAGCTGAAAATCCAGTTGATAATAAGTATGAGCCACTTCGAATTTACTTCCCTGATGAGGATATTTTATTCATGGGAGAAGATATTTCAGTGATGTACCCCGTATGGAGATTGTTCTTTAATGGAGCGGTCAACTTCAAAGGCTCAGGAATCAGAGCAGTTTTGGTATCAGAAATAGGCCAACACTGTTAAGCAACCACTAAATTACACTTGTCACTAATAACATGGCCGAATATGAGGCTTGAATTCTAGGTCTCAAATTAGCACTTGATATGTGTGTGCGAGGATTATTAGTCATCGTAGACTCAAATTTACTAATTTACCAAGTGCGGGGAGAATAGGCGGTAAAGAACTCCAAGATTACCCTTATGTAGAGTTGGTACAAGATTTGTGTGGACGATTCAAGAAAATTGATTTCAGATATACCTTAAGGATTTAGAATGAGTTCGCCGATGCTTTGGATACTATATCCTCCATGATTCAATACCCATATCAGAGTTGCATTGATCCTCTAAAATAAGCTTGAAGGAACAACCCACACATTGTGCGTACTTCAAAGAGGAACCTAATAGAAAGCCATGGTACTATGATATTAAAAGGTATTTAGAATATGGAACATATCTTGAAGAGGCCAACAACAATCTGAAAAAGATAATTCAACATTTGGCAAAGAATATTTCCAAGTGGGGAAATTCTTTTTTGAAGGACCCCAGACTTAGGATTCTTAAGATGTGTCGATGTTGAAGAAGTTACAAAAATAATAATAAAAGTACATGCAGGAGTTTGTGAGACTCACATAAATGGGTTTACCCTTGCCAGAAAGATTCTGAGAATTGGTTATATCTAGATGACTATGGAAAATAATTGTAGCAAGTATGTGCAAAAGTTCCCAAAATGTCGGTTACACGGAGATTTGATTTAGATGCCTCCTCATGATCTTTATGCGATGAGTTCAACTTGGCCTTTCATAGCTTTGGGTATGGATATTATCATACCAATAGAGTCACTGACTTTAAATTGGCATAGATTCATTTTGGTTGCTATTGATTACTTCACTAAGTAGGGCGAAGCTGCTTCATATAGAGCCGTCACCAAGAAGGTGGTTGTAGATTTTGTCAAGAATTACTTGATTTTCCGATTTGTAGTGTGAGAATCAATCATTATGAATAATGGGGCTAACTTAAATAGTCACTTAATGAATGAGATTTATGATCAATTCAAGAATGTTCATCTCAACTCAGCCGCATATCGTCTATAGATGAATGAAGCCATGGAAGCTACCAATAAGAATATCAAGAAGATCTTAAGTAAAATGGTTGAATGTGATACATCATGGCATGAGATGTTGCCTTATGCTCTGTGAGCGTATCGCACAATGGGTTGAACCTCAACTGGGGAAACCCCTTATATACTTATTTATGGAAATAAAGTCATGATACCAGCCGAGGTTGAAATACCTTCCTAAAGGATTATTCATGAAGCTAGATTAAGTAATGAAGAATGGGTTCGCGCTTGCTATGAACAACTCATGTTGATTGATAAAAAAAGAATGGTTATCATGTGTCATGGTCAGTTGTACTAACATAGGAAGATCCGCTCCTTCAACAAAAAAGTAAGAGCTCGAATATTTGATGTTGGGCAATTGGTTCACAAATACATATTTCCTCACCAATAAGATACAAAGGCAAGTGTGCTCTGAATTGACCAAGAACATACGTAGTTCACAAGATACTATCCAGAGGAGCTCTGATTCTATCTGATATGGATGATCAAGAGTGGACCAAACCAATCAATTTTGATGCGGTAAAGAGATACTATGTTTGTAGGATGTTTTTAGTTTCTGTCCCTTGGTTTATTTGTAATCTCCTTTATGATAGTATTTGTTTTATGATGTTTAATTGCCTAGAATCTTTTTCCTTTTATGTACGAACTATATTTGACCTGAATTCCTAAGAAAGGGATACATAGGTGCCCTATGTCAGCTTCGGTCAACCCCTTAGGTGAATTTATCCTTTCCTTTTATGTATGAACTATGTGATGACCTGAATTCTCAAGAATGAGATACGTAGGCGGCCTATTTCGGCTATGGTCAACCCTTTAGATTTTTCTATATATCACTAGTGTAGTCTTGGACTATGTTTAACCTGATTCCTACTTTAATGGGATACGTATGCGCCCCAACGGCTCAGTCATCTAACCCAGTAAATGGAAAATAGGACAGAATTTTTGAGAAGGAATCTCAAAAATTCATAAGAGGAAGACAATCATCCAACAAAGAGAATGGAGACCAACAAAGGCTTCAGATCCTCTCGAGCTGAGATCATCTCAAACAACATTAAACTGGGGCAGAAATTTTGAGGAGGGCCTCAAAATTTTCACTAAACACTGGAATATATTTCAAATCCCCTAGAACCAGAAGTCAAAGTCATGCATTAGAAATCACCAGCTGCGACAAAGTCTATGTAGACTAAATATCCAGCTATAACAAAACATCTAGTAGAAAACCTCAGCGACAATGATGAATCCTTGGAAATCCTCCATCGAACGTTTGATTTAGTCAAAACTAAGAGGGAGACGTTTATTGAGCTAGTACATGACATGACTGGCAGAGATTTTCTAAAAGATTTTACAGAAGTTTTGAAACTAGTTTTCAAAATTAAGACCACTTTTGAAAATCTGTACAAATCTTTTACTTAGTGATTGCCTAGGCATCTATTGGAACGGAGAGTCAGGGTGGAAGTCCCAACATGACGGAGCATTTGAAAGATGGTGAGGAGCAAACCAAGGATTGAAGGAGGTCAACATGGAGTAGTTTCACTCAAACTAACCATTTTTATGGATGGAAGGATCAATACACAAAAAAGGGAATATTTTTCAAAAGTCCCCAAGTGAGTTAAGAGCCACCCCAAAGCCTATAATGCTCATGAACGGTACTTTTGGGTAGTCCCAAAGACGGGTTTAATACCCATTTATCGAGGACCTTTTGAATTTTCTATCTCATTTCTTTAACATAAAGGACAAACAAAGGCGCCTTATCTTCTTTATAAATATTGCACTTAGAATTTTTTTAAAAATAGCCACTAGCAAAAGCTACTTTGTGTCTACTAAATATTTACCTTGAGAGTAGGTATGGTCAAAGTAGACGGCCCTATAAGGCCTTAATAAAAAGATTGCTCACAAAAAAAAAGTCATCCTTAAATTTTCCATAAGGAGACACAAACGGTATTCGAGAAGTCCCCCAAGAAAGGGATTTTTACCCATTTGTTTCCATTCGGTGGATTTATCATTTAAATACTTGTCCAAAAGAGACTAAGTTATTCATATTAGTCTCTTAAGCTATTATAAAGCTTGACTGTGGTCACCAGTGAGAATGACATTGTGCCTACTCACTGTCTACCTTGAGTAAAGGTACATGTAGAAAGTAAAAACACAGATAAACAGACTCAAGTGAAACTATTTTCAAATCGCCGAAGGGGCCATATCATTTAATTGCCAAGAGAGAAATTGCATATCATTTCAATGACAAGAGGGCCATTGCACATCATCTCATTTCCAAGAGAGCCATTGCATTCAATATCCTTGGACATGGAAAGATAGAATACTCTGGCATCGAGGATATCTCAGTATTTAATATCTGTTGACATGCGAAGATAGAATATTATAGCGTCAAGGATATCTCAATATTTAATATCTGTTGACACACGAAGATAGAATACGCTGGCATCGAGGATATCACAATGTTTAATATTTGTTGACACGCGAAGATAGAATACTCTAGCATTGAGGATATCTCAGCATTTAATATCTATTGACACGCAAAGATAGAATACTCTGGCATCGAGGACATTTCAGCATTTAATATCTGTTGACACACAAAGATAGAATACTCTGGTATCAAGGATATCTCAGCATTTAATATCTATTGACATGCACAGATAGAATACTCTGGTGTTGAGGATATCTCAATATTTAATATGTGTTGACACAAAAAGATAGAATACGCTGGCGTCAAGGATATCACGACAGTTAATATCTTTTGACATGCAAAGATAGAATACTCTGACATTGAGGATATCTTATAATTTTATGAATCAGCATCTAAATTTATCAAAAATAGATAATTTGAAGGGACGTCTTTAAGTCACTATCTGAAGACGGATGGCATATGAGATTTCCTAGAAATTGATAATTTGAGGGTCATCTATAAGTCATATTATTTGAAATAGGATAGTATTCAAGATCACCTATGATTTAATCATCCATAGATTATCCGTAAGCCACAACAACATCCTAACTGGATAGTGTGCAAGATTATCCAAAAAATTGATAGTTCAAAGGTTATCCGTAAGTTGCAACTAAATCCTTACCGGAGAATGTGCAAGAGCACCAAATTGATATATCCAAGGGTTTTATATAAGCCGCATCATATCCAAGATTAATTATGCACACGATTACCTAAAGACTATCAATTTAAGAGATATCTATAAGTCATATTGTAGCTAAGGTCGGATGATCTGCGGGAATCCCTGAGAACTAGAAATTGGAGAGATATGTACGCCATCTCTTATCAAGGGTCAGATAATGTGCAGGATAAACTAAAGGCTAGCAATTCAAAGGATATCTATAAGTCACCTCATATCTAACATCAAATAATGCGCAAGATTATCCAAAGATTGACAATTCAAGGAAAATCTATAAGTCATATTGATAGAAAAGATGTGGTAGACTTACCTGAGGTCACATGCAAAGGATCATTGTCAATACCTGGAGAGGTTATCATTCCACATAAAATAAGCCTTATAGGTGACCAAAAGGGTTGCCGCATCAGTATAAGATTACACGGTTATAGGGATCGTTCTACATGAAGTGTCGTCAGTGTCCAAAAGGACCACCCTATTTTTAAGACATATCCAATATACAAATGAGCTAATTATGCCACAATCAAGAGGTTTGTTGTGTCTTTTTTTGAAAGTTATTTTCTTCCAAAAAGGTACATGAGAGGATGATTTCATTTTTAAGGCAACAACTCACGTGGTGACATGGTTAAAAACTATACACCCCTTTCATGAATTGTGTTTATTAATAAATTCTCGAGAGCATCGAGAGGATAAAAATATCAAATCAAAAGCACAGGTGTGGATGAGTCAAAAAAAGATGCAGTACAACATGGAATTTTTTCTTAGTAACAAATTGGGACAAACTCTAGAGAGGGATGTCAAACTCTTTGGACATGAGCTAAAGGATGATTGCCACCACCATCAAACCACACCCCTATAAGAAGGAAAATGGGTATTCTAGTTTTAGCTTCACCTTTAGGATATTTCTAAACTCATACCGAGTGTAACCTTCTCTTTCTTTCAAATTCGGGTGACAACATACTTAGAGTTTTGAAAATTATATCGAGGTAAGTTCTTTCCTATGGATGTTAAGGATCCCATATTCATGTTTAAGATATTGCAAACCTCTTTTGCACAACTCGATCAACTTATCACTCATCCTGAGCCAAAGATCGTCTGAAATAAAATACTATCTTTTCTACCGATTGAGTTGAACTACAAGAAGTCTGATTCACTGAGTCTTGAGGATATATAGGATTGATATACGTTAAAAATCAACTGTATTTCAACTTCCCCCAAATCCCCTTATTACAAAACTTTTTGATTTCATCAAAAGAACCAAAAATAGCGATAACTTGTGAATTTTTTAAAAATTGTACTTTAAAATCAAGATTTATGAACTACAAGTGGCCTAAATTTTCATGTAACCTGAGATATGTAGGAAACATGATGCCAAGGTCTGGCTATAACTTCATGAAACTCGTGCAAAAACCAACATCTCTTAGAAATGAATTTGTGGTCAAACAAAAATTAGGAACATCAGACTCATTTTGCCCAGAGTTACTTATATCCACCCTACCCAAAGGGAGGGGGTAGTTATTGACACCTAATTTTTACCCTCTACGACTAAATTTAATATCAAGTTTCTTTGATTTTAAATAAAATTACAATATTTATTTTATCCGAATAAAAGCTTTCCAAAAATATTCATCTAGGAAATAATGTCATTTTAAGTAACAATTATATATTGTCGTATTCGTATATACGAGGTCGTATAATTTAATCACTTAAATACCTATGTTAGAAAAGA
Source organism: Capsicum annuum (assembly GCF_002878395.1). NCBI lineage: Eukaryota > Viridiplantae > Streptophyta > Magnoliopsida > Solanales > Solanaceae > Capsicum > Capsicum annuum. The sequence continues at coordinate 21,530,282 of NC_061120.1, read as the reverse complement.
TCGAATTTTAATCAAGGGTAATTCTTAAAATTAATTCAAATGGTTAAAGTGTATACTGATTGGACCTTCTATCATGTTTGGTCGACCTATCGTATTGCCAAAGCCTTTTTAACAACAAGTGACAAACTTTCATTAGAATCACATCACAAATCACCTTGTCATGATAGTTGGCTACCTTAAAACGTATCACACATTTCCCTGTGACCTTTAACTTGCTGCATTCATTCAACCATTGCAACTTGTAAGGACTATTGTGAGGTGTAGTCGGCAATTTCAAAAAGTTCACCATTGCAAAACTAGCCATATTCACACAACTTCCACTATCTATTACCATAGTGCACACACTTCCCTTCACAATACATTTAGTATGGAATAGAATCACCCATTGGCTAGGATCATCTACCACCTTACTAATCATGGTACACCTCACTACAAAGTTTGGGACCACACACTCCCCTTCTTGCGGATAAGCATCCTCACAATCATTATTATTATCATGTGGTTCCTTCTCGATAGTGTTTCCATCTTAAGGCTCGGCCTCACTCTCATCAACCTCAATACCCACTTCTTTACCAAGTAAATATATTCTACCTTCTCTAAGGATTACATTGCGTCGGTTAGGTCATTCGTTGGCTTTATGCCCCCAACCTTAGCACTTAAAGTATTGGAACCCTTTAGGATTAGGATACTTGTGAGCTTCTTTCCTTGGAGGGATTTTATGGACTATTTTGGACTCAGAAAGCCTAGTAGTGGCTGGTTGGTCCTTGTTTTTGGGCCAACCCAAAGAGGAGTGAACCATATCCTTGCCCCTAGACCAACCTGAGCTTGATTGTCCCTTTGCTTTGAACGATAACCTCTCTTTAAGTTCCCTTTTAATCTCAAGAGCCGCTTGAAAAATACCTTAGACGGTATCAAACTTATGAAGTGGCAAACGAGTTGAGATCTCTTTGTTCAACCCACACTTGAACCGAATGATGTGATGACTAATTTGTTTCCCACGATGATTAAGTTTCAACATGAGTTGTTGAAACTCATCATAATATGACATCACACTTCGATTTCCTTGCTGCAAGTTATACAATATAGCAAGCAACTCATGTCAATAACTCTCGAAAAGGTACCGTTGTCTCATTAGGTGCCTCAACCGAAACTAAAGTGGTGGTTGTCTATCAATCAACTCATTACCAAACTATTTGATGTATTCCCACCATGTGTTAGCATAGCTTTCAAGGTGAGCTATGGTGTAACAACTCTTTTTCTCCTCTGAGATATCATTCACTTGAAATACTTTATCACATGCTGACTCCCAAGAAAGATACACCTCGGGGTCACTTCCACCCTTAAAGATAGGTAGGCTCAATTTGATGGTATTGATGCCTACGTCTCTCTATTGGTGCCGATTTTCCCTTTTTCCATACCCTCAATATCTTTTGGGATCCACATATCCCTCCCTCATCTTCTCCCCCTCATATACGCATCATCAAGGGCTTTATACCCTTTATAATCCTCTCTACCATATTCCTCAAAGTATATGGGATGGTTTTGGATGTTTGGAACTTGATTTAGAGGGATTGGATTTTGTGGGGGTGGTGGTCTTTGGTTTAGTGAAGCTCGGAAGGAAGGGTTTGGATTTAGTAGAGGTATTGGACACCCAAGTCCCTTTTCCGAAACTTGAGGAGTTTGGGAATGGGTTAGTCTATTGGAGTCTCAGATTAGGGGGTTATGGGTGGTTTGGATTGCGACATTTAGTGGAGCTAGTGAAGAATTTGGCAATTGTGGCCATATTTTGGGAGTAACAGTACGCCTTGGCTTCCCTTATTTTTAATTCAGGAGTTGTTAGTTCAGGTTTCAATTCTTATCGATAATCATATCAATTTTCTGCACTCACAAAGCTTCTTCCTTAGAGTTCTGGTCCTGCACTTTGTGAGAGTCTTCATTAAGGCCACGCTCGCTAGTTGTATTCTTGAGCAAAGTGTCCAGCTCCAGTCCTGTTGACCATTCTTTTTTTTCAATGACTGATGGATTTTTATATTTGGATACACTTCCACATTTGAAGTTTATCCAGTTTTTTCATTTCTCATGTCAATTTCATTGTCTAGATTCACTAAAAGTTCCTTACTTGCTTTTCTGTGTTTCCTCTTACACATGGTCTGAGATAATATATGGCTTTCTCCACCCCCTTCCTGCATAGGTATTCTCCCAAGCACCTACTGCTGTATAATAGTCTACTCCAGTAACCCATCCATATAAATTTGGACCAAGGAAATTTCTAGTAGTTTCATCATTGTTTGCTGCAGTGCGAGGCTTCGGAGGTCGTTCAAGAAGTCCATTGATCCATTAAAATTGGTCCAATCACTATTGGATATTTACACTGCTGTCAAAAAGTTGAACCCTTTCCCAAACTTGACACAAAAACATGAGCATAGATCTTCATTAAATTGTAACATGGTATCAACACCGCCATCTTGGAACCCTTCGTCCTTATCAGTTCTTACCTATCAAACTAAACTGTACAATGCAGGTCTTGTTTGAAGGATCAGTGTCTAATTGGTAAAAAACTGCATTCACAAAATCATTGAACTTTATATGTTCTGTAGCGGTAGTCTGGTTAATAATACATAACTCCCACGCATAAAAGTGGATCCATTGCACGCATCTTATTCTTCCTACCCCATTAAGACATGTCAGACAGTGTTGTTTATTCATCTGCACATATGTGATGACTATTAAAGAAGAGGTATGAAGAGTCGTGACCTTTTATCTTAACACCTTCAAAACAGCTGATAAATTAAAATCTCCATCCGTTGAAATTGATGAATCAACTGTTGAAAGAAATCAAAACATCTCCTCCAACATATGATCTATCTACCGCAACAGATAATCCATATATTGCTACATATGGTAAATTTATTGCGACAGACCAGACATTATTTATTTATCTGCACGCATGTAATGACTATTAAAAAAGAGGTGAAGATTCATTACTTTTTATCTAACATATTCAAAATAGCCGATGAACTGAATTTTCCATCTATTGCAACTGAAGAATCAACTGTTAGAATAAATCAAAACATCTCCTTCAACATATGGTCCATCTATCGCAACAGATAATCTATATGTTACAACAGATGGTTAATTTGTTGCACAGACCAGAGAGTGTTTATTCATCTGCACGCATGTGATGACTATTAAAAAAGGTAGTCATTACTTTTTATCTAGCAAAATCAAAATAGCTGATGAATCGAATTCTCCATCTGTTGCAACTGATAAATCAGCTGTTAGAAAAAATCAAAATATCTCCAAAAGATGGTCCATCTATCGTAATAGATAATACATATGTTGCAACAGATGTCTCATCTATTGCACATATAAACCATCTGTTGCAATAGATGGTAAATCTGTTTTGACAAACCATCTGTTACACATACAGATAATTTGTTGCAACAGATGGTAAATCTGTTGTGACGAATGGAAAATCTGTTGCAATAACTCAATAATAATGGTTCTTATCAACTCTCAAAGATGTTTTGAAAAGGTGAAAAGTATTAATGTAAAAAAAAGTCACGACTTTTTACAGAAAATAAAATGCCACCAGTTTGAATGTAATTAATACAATGGAGCTTAACAGTCATGCCTTTCGGCCTGATACATCCAGATTCAATCCTCTATAAATAGGTCCCTTCTTAATCTTCATTCTACTAAACTTTATTTATTTCTTGCACTATTTCTTTTCATGTGATATCTTCAACCACCTCTCTTCAAAGAGTATATTTCTTTCTCATTGAGGTAAGTTTTTTTTTTAATGTAAATCTACCAGTTGATAGTGTACGTTGTAGTACATTTGGACTCTTTTTATTTATATTTGTCAATTCATATGTGTTCTAGATATGACTGATCCTATTTGGGACCTTGCTATTTTGCATGACACAGTGTGGGAACTTCAGAGGCAGGTTAATGACCTGTAGAGGGAGTTAGTCGCCGTGGGATCAACGATGTTTAGAGAGATGCAGAGGCTGATGAGGGCCCTACTGCTGTGAGTTGATTGGCCAGTTGTCATTAATGATGATGATGATAATAATAATAATTAGAAATAGAATGTGTTTTTATTTTTAGCGTATGTATTTTAAATTTTCTATATCGGATCTATACCTAATGTATTTTATTTTTTGTTTAATGAAAAATTTATATTTAGTCAACTTTGGCTTTTTAATTCTTATTTAATTTTCATTCTATCTATTTCTTCTAAACATACGTGTTAATGTTAACATGTCGATGGTTGGAGGTAAGGAGCAATTTTGAATCCAGTAGCAATAGCAATTTTGGCTTTTGAGTTCTTTCAACAGGTGGATCATGTGTTGAAATAGATTGGTCATCTGTTGGGTTTTTGTCAATAGATTATCCATCTTCTTCTACAGATTTGTCACCTGTTGGAGGAAAATATTCCAGTTTGATGGAACTATGTTGTGTTCTTTCGGGTAGCGTTTGCCACAGATGGTTAATCTGTTGAGAATAATTATGGTCTACTGTATTATTTAGTTCATATTTTGCCTCTTTTTATTGATGTACAAGTTATTAAAAAAGATTTTTTATATATAATAAATGATAACATTACATTCACAACAATGATTTAAATATATAAAAGTCCACAACAAACAACTACACAAGTTTCTGCAATTACAACGATCATGGTGGATTACGATCCAGGCATGTAGTTTTTTTGTGGCCAGTGCGCTTACATATGAAGCACTTGTTTCTTCTTGATGAAAATGATTCTCCGACTCCACGCCTCCTCTTATATGGCTTTCTTTCCAGTTTGATAGTGCTTGGGTCAATAAATGGAGGAGGTATTAATCTCCCCAAAATCTCTGCAGGAGCAACCTAAGATTCTTCGAGAGGCACCGAAGTAATATGCCTACTATATGTCATTTCATATTTTTCCACCAAATAATATTGAGAGGAGTGCTCATAAACTTTAGGTCCATATTTTGGACCGTATTGAGCTCGAAACGTTGCCATGGCATGTGCACAAGGTATTTTGTCCAAGTCAAAAAATTTGCACGTACAATATCTTATTTGAAGATCGACCATGGCAACATCGCCATGACCGGTGATACTAAATTTGTAATCTGCTATTTTATGAGATAATAACCTGTTCCCCAAACTGGTGTTCATTTATATTATTTTTTTGATTTCGAGAACAAATAGGGTTCTTTTTGGGTCCTTGAACTGCACACACCTTTCGTTAAAAATCGGCCATACTTCTTGTTTATTACTTCAAACATAGCCTTGATGGAAAATTCTCTTTCATCATCAAATAATGAATTCACCGATTCAGATATGTTTGATGTCATAATATTTTACCTATACAAAAGAATCACTTAGTACGACATCATACTAAACTTGTAACTCAAACAATATTAAATTCATAAGAATGTACCTATTTGTCAGATAGAATGCCCGGCTCTATCTCTCGAAACCGATATGTACGAGAAATTCTACTACCTTGGGATTCACATCCGTTATTTGATTGAAATGGTCTAAGAACTCCTCTCTACTATATGCTTTAGCTGCTCTATAAAAAAGGGTCATGACCCTTTTGTTGTGATAGTTGGTCCAAATGTTCTCTCCAAGTTGCCTGATGCAACAACAAAAGTAAGCTGAAGTGAAGAAAATTGAACCCATCTTTGGAATACTTGGATGCCTATCCAAAACTCTTCGGTATCTTCAGCGCAGCTTCGCAGTTATTTAAAAAAGAATCCATAAGAGGCATCACATTCCTTGTCCGCTAAACAAAAAGCTACAGGCAAGATATGATTCTCCGCATCCTGTGCCACCGCTTCTAGCAGAACTCCATTATACCTGCTCCTTAAGCAGGTACCGTCGATGGTAATGCCTTTTCTCAAATGTCGAAAACCTTGAATCCAAGCACCATAAGATACAAAAAAGTACTTGAACCTTCCGTATTTATGAACAAGAAATGTTGTCTTACTTTTGGGATTTGTGGACTCAATCATGTAATGGTAGGTCTTTAGGACTGCATACCCATGCTTGTGTGTCCCCTTAACTAAGTCCTTGGCAATCCCTATGGACATATATATCTTTCAATAACTGACCAGGACGCCCAATTTCGTAAGAATTTGATTGGCCATAACCCTTGTTGAAGGGCCTTTGCCATCGGGGAAACTACTCCTAAAATATTCACCGAGGACCTTTGCCGTGGCGTGAGGATTTTGGCTCCAGATGTGCTCCGAACCACATGTGTGATGTTTTTCATGTTTATGAATGACGAATCTGTCAGAACTTGCGTACTTCACCACTCTCAACCACCACTTGTAGTTCAGATTAGCACACTTAAAGCAAAAGACACTGCTCGAATTAATCATTTTTTTTAATCTGAAATCTTTTTTCAAGAAATAAATAAATAAAGTGGTAGATAGTTCATTCTTGTCCTTGAATGACATTCCAATAAAAAAGTCGATCCCTTCGTCTTGAAGATTTCTAGACTGTGTCGATTGAGAAGAACTACCCATTTTATTGGTCGTATCAACGGGCATAGGTGTTTGATCATAATCTGGAATATTCATGTCTATATCACCCAACCTATCATCAAAGGTATCATGTTATTCTTCTTCTTCTATGTTCTGGTTCTCATTCTCTCTCATCTTTTCAACCACGTACACCCTTAACACCGGCCTGGGTGAATCACTAAGATAAGCATGTAACCGAACCTGATCGGTTATCTTGAAAGGCAGTACCCTCTGATTTTCAAAGGAGCTATGCATGTAGCTGATGATGAGTTCTTATGATTGACAATTCAGTCCACAATAACTGATGATTCAATTCACAAAATCATCATACGAAATATCACTTTGGACTGTCATAGCTATCATCTCTAGCATTTCTTCCTTATTCCAACGCCATATATATCGATTGCTCTTCTCGATCCATTGACCATGACAATCCATCCCTATTGTTATTGATCCATCCATTAGTGGTACCTAAATAAAGTCATTTATTAGAAAAAGTTAATATTGATTTCATAGTGCCGTAAATGAATCCTAACAGATGTGTAGTCAGTCGCAACAAATTACTTACCTGTTGGGATTCATGTTACGCTCCTGAAGCTGATTTCAACAGATGAGTCATCTGTTGTAATAGGTGAATCATATGTTGCAACAGACTAAATATCTGTTGGGATTGATGTTACAGTACTGAGGCACCTTTGAAGCTGATTCTAACAGATGGGTGACATATTGCAACAGATAATTAACCAGTTGCGACAGATGAATTACCTGTTGCAACAGACGATGATCTATTGGAGTCAAGATCAGGTTCTATCGCAACAGGTTACTAATATGTTACAATAGATATTTGTCGTCTGTTGGAATTGAGTTCAAGTTCTGTTGCAATAGGTTAATAATCTGTTGCTACAAATATTTACCCTGTTGCAACAGATAAAACGTCTGTTGGAATCGAGTTCAGGTTCTGTTGCAACAGGTTAATAATCTATTGTAATTGATATTTATCATATTGCACCAGATAACTAATCTGTTTAAATAGATAAATCATCTGTTGCAAAAAATGACCCATCTGTTTGATTCATGTCACATCCTATAGAATCATAAACATGAATCCAACATATCAGTCTTCCGTTGAAACGGATGTCTCATCTGTCGCAACAGATGATTTATCTGTATAAACAGATGGCTCTTATATTGGATTCATGATCGGGTTCTATCCATTGTTGGAAAAACTGCACAATAGCAGTTACTCAGATGACAAATTCAACTAAAAATCATAATTTGACTTACCAAAGTGGAAAGTAATGTACGAAATAAAATTTGACCTAAGAAATTGGTCAAATAGCAACAGTAGTGGTAACAACAACAACAACAACGATAATGGTGAACAAGAAGAAGATGAAGATGATAATGAAGTAGAAGATGATGATAATGAAGCAGAGATGAATAAAGCAGCAGCAACAATGAACAACAAAAATCGCTAAGAGAGAGAAAACAACGATGGATGACAAGAGAGAGAAATGTGCCTTTTTTCCCTCTATTTCCGTTATATTAGGTACATATTTGGATCAAAGTGTAAATTAAAAAATTTCTGGGCTATTCTCAAACTTATCAAACTTTCTTAATCCATAATAAAGTATTTGTCTCCTCCACTCAATAATTAAGACATGTGTCAACTACACCTCATTTTAAAATTCTTTTGTCACCTACAACTCGAAGCCCCTAATAAGCTTTAAAGGGTCACACATAACCTTACCAAATAGGCGCCACACATTAAATACACTTTTAAGCTATAAAATACATTAAAGAGAATTTGATAAATTTTGCAAAATATTAACCGCAAACAACATAGTACACCACGTAATATTTTTTTGAAAAAAACAAAAAAATTATGCTCGGGTAAGGTATTAAAATTAAAATTAAAATTAAAATTGCAATTTCATGAGCCATTACACTATGACATCCAATAATACCCACGATTATCCTTAGGTCCTGTTTGGTTATAGATAGTTTTATTTTATAGGTAAATTATATTTGAATCTACAATTGTTATAATTTTTCAAAATCCGAACTTGAATTTGAAGTTCGAAATATCTCGAATTTGAAAAGCTTTAAATATCTATTTTTTTTTTTTTTATATTTTCACTTCAAATCACTCAAAAAATTGTAATTCCATATCCTATGATCAAACGTTTACTAAGTCTAAAGTTAGAGGTTTCATCTGAATATTTTAATAATAGAAACCCAATTTAAAACCTCAATCAGATAATTAGAGTGTAACCAGCAAGCTAGCGGAATTGCTATTATTTAGCTTGTATTTAGTCAATATTTTATTTTTTGATCATCCTTTTATAATATAATATTTTATTAGAAAATTGCAACACGTGATAATTAAAATGGATCGAAAAAGTATTTTTACAAAATTATTTATGTTATTAGATCCAAGCATTTCGAGTCTATTTTGCCATAATATTCGGTGCAAAAGATACAATCTAAAGTACTACTCCCTCCATTTAAAAAAGATAATGATCTACTTTTTTTAATCCGTTTAAAAAAAATGATTCCTTTTATTTTTTCGACAATATTTAAATTTCAACTTTTCACATGACATATTTAGGATCACAAGATTAAAGGATGTTTTGGTACATTTGGTATAACTTTAATTTAAAGTCACAAAATTTAAAAATCTTTTTTATTTTCTTAAATTTTATGACAAGTCAAAGTAGATCATTCTTTTTCAAACGGAGAAAGTAATTAATTTCCTCCTTTGTCAAATAGTGGCATGTGATCATGGCAACAACGTACGTACAAACTATAAAATAAGAATAAAAATAGCAAGTAAAATAAATACGACAAAAGGTTGAATATAAAAAAGTCACGTGGCTTGATCTATTGTACGAAAGGCAAGTTGCACTCGCGGATTGAATGTGATCTTCACATTAAACAAGTTTAAAGGGAAAAAATATCTTCATTCAACAAAAAAGAAATACTTTTGATGTGGACGACGAATCAATTATAGATCATTAAAAGATTATTTTATTTTGGTGTGTCACAGGTTGAAGCTACGAAGAAGAAGATTTTGTTGAGTTATGTGACCTTTTTTTTTTCTTCGGACGTGGATAAATAAAGTTTAATTTGGACCAACCCATTTTTGTCTATAAGATTATTATTATGGGGCATATATATAGATCTTTTTTTAGGTGTTATTTCACTATCCACAAAAGAGTTTTCAGCATCCATGGAGAGAAAAACAAGAGTAGATTTTCGCCCAAAATTTCAGCCACAACAGTCAACTTCAAATTGCGATTCTCGATTCGTTTGTTATCTGATTGAGTTGATTTTTGGACAATTTGTTTTTCTCATAGGTAGATTTGGTGGCTTGTAGCTCATGTTTTTCATCTGTGAATAGTAGCTGCATTTTTTATGTTTCTGCTCCTTAATTTTTCTATTTTTAGTGTTTTGGTTTATGTGTTGTTGCTCGGTGTATGACACTTGTTTGGTGGCCATTTTGGAGAACAATATTGTAATTCTTGGTGAATATAGTGAAGGTTTTGGTCCCGTGATTTTTTATTCTTCACATCGAAGGATTTTTCATGTAAAGTTGGTATCTCATGTGATTGCCTTTATTCTTATCTTATCGTATTTGTGTGGTTAATATATTTGTTGCATATTCTTTGTTTTACTTAGTTTTTCTTGTCTCCTCTTGGTTTAAATTGAAAGGAAAAGTTTAGACTTGGGTATTTTTCCGCTGCTATCCTATCGTGCACTTTGATAGTACCCTTACCTTTTTCCTAACAAAGTTGTATCAGAGAGTTGGTTGTTGCTGATTGTTGTTTCGAATAATGGAGGAAAATATGAGCAAAATGATGTGTTTGAATTGTAGTAATTATCATACTTGGAAAGGTAAGATGAAAGATCTCATATTTGTCAAGAAAAATGCATTTGCCTATACTTGCGTCTACTAAACCTCAATCCATGACAGATGAGGATCGAAAATTTGAGCACCTATAGGTTTGTGGCTATATGAGTCTACCCGAACCAGCGCCTAGTCGTGTCGGGTGTCTTAAGTACAATCGGGACCAGAAACCACCCCCAATACCCAACCATAACCACCCTGTACCCTATGTTGGATGAATTTTGAACATATAAAAAAGTTAAAACAATTAATAGTCAAAGACAATAATAGAATCCATAACCATAACCAACCAACAATACAATCAAATATCCAACCGGTGTCATCCCTAATACCAATACCAATGTCAAGGCTGCCACCAATATTGACACGACCCATACCCATAGTAGTCACACAAAGCCTCTAACATAAAATAAGGAACATCCGGTCGGGACATGCCCCCGACCATAGCCAAAATCAAAGTCCAAGAAATAAACAAAAGTATGAATAGATACATATAGCATGAAATGGAGTTTTTCGGAGTATGAAAGCTCACCACTTCAGTCTGAGTCTAAGCTGTCCCCGAATCCAGGTCACTAAGTAGGAGGAGTAGTATGACCAATTTCTGCATTGCGTGGGGATACAACGCCCGAAGATGGGTTAGCAGGTGAATGCTAAGTATATGCTTAGGAATAAGGATAAACTAATGTCATTATTCAAAACCAAAGTAAATAACCATATGCAATTATATACATATATACATATATACATATATATATATATATATATATATATATATATATATATCATGCCTAAAAAGAGATCAAGTTTAACATACATTTAAAACTTTAACCTGGGCTGCATAGCTTGACCGTCCTAAAACCACCCACGGACTATATGGTCTAGTGTTACCCCCTGAATGAGCCCTAGTATGTGTAGCCGCATGAGCCAAAAATATCATAGGTGTAGGGAATTCTCATGTGTCCTTCGCCCACCATGATACATATATACGAGTATAAACTTAGGGGATTTCCATGTACCCTACAAGTATATGGTCACCATGACCAACCCTCATGTCAACAAATATGACTTTTCAGTGTCCGTTCATTGGACTCACACCTTCACGGTTAGCTATCATAATCTGCAGTTATTGCTCATTTAAAACCTTTTGCACATAACCAACCCACCAATTCCAGAGTTAATTACCAAGGCATTATGAAGTAGTATCGTCATACCGACTATAGCTTGCAAGCAATGTCATTAGCCAACACTTAGGGGATTCCCATGTACCCCATAGAATTTCCAATCAATCAAGGCTTTTTCAAATTATTTAATTCAATTAATTCATTTAGGGTTCCATTACCATATTATGCAGTGCAAGGTTTACAATAAAAATCAAGTTAAGTTACAAAATCATTCTCATAGGCATTTTAACAAATATGTTGAGGGCATATAGTTTCCAAAACTAAAAACCAAGAACCAATTAACCATTCTCATGCAACAACATGTTTAAACCAACATTATAACATGAAAAACCATAAATAAAATATGGGAAAACATCATCCAACCATTTGTAACCAAAACCTCTAACATATATTTCAAAACCAACACAAACCCATAATAATGTCATAAAAATAAAAAAAAAGGGTAGCCCGGTGCACATAAGATACCACTATGCGTAGTGTCCAGGGAAGGGCCACATCACAAGGGTTTGTTGTATGCAACTTTACCTTTTATTTCTACCAGAGGTTGTTTCCAAGGCTTAAACCGGTGACCTCTTGGTCATATGACAACAACTTTACTAGTTACTCTAAGGCTTCCCTTCAATAATGCCAGGAAAATTATTAAGTAAAACTTGCTTTTAGTTTGAACTAACAATAAGGGAAGAGTAACATGCCTTAGGCAACAAGAAAGACGGAGATAAACCATCCTTGAGAGCCTTAATTAACCACATTCAGGAAACCCTAGCCACTTTTTGAACCAAGAGCTTAAGAGATATTTAAAAGTAATTTTAAAGTGTCTGATTTGGGAATAGTGGGGTAATGAAGTCCCAATAATGTTTTAAGTCATGGGGTCAAAAGAGGTTAAGAGGGAAAATGTCCAGAATACCCCCAACTTAAACTGTAAAAATTTCTGTGGGTGGGTACAGTTGGATTCCTCCACTCGTATATACATCATACGAGTGGTACCATCAACTCATACCTAAGACAGAAAGTTGGACTCCATATTCTATCCAACAAATGACTCCCTTTACCCAAATTGTACCATTAGCATACGACAAGTACCCACCTAGTTGTACCCTAAGTAGAATGTCAAGGATAGACAATGAACAACATACAGTTTGGACCCTACCTCTTGTATCATGTATGACTCTTATGATGTCCACTCATACCTTGGACAGAAAACAACCAAAACCACATTGAGTAACATATAACCAAGACCCCTAAACCGTACCTACATCATACAACAAGTAAGCTTGAGTCGTATGATAATCAGAAGGGTCAAACTCAGAAAATTTCTAAGGACTAGAACCTAGGGTGTTTCAATTCTTCCCCACTTGGATCATTCATCCTTGAATGATGGAACAAGGAAGCCCAAGCATGAATAAACTCCCAAACACCCCTACGCTTACCTTTAAGACAGAAAATAGAGATATAAGGAATCAATCTTTCCCTTAACAAAGTTTGAAAACAAGGCTGTTATGAAGAACACATACCTTCCGCATGAATTTCCAAAGTGAAAAACGGGAACGTATACTTGGACTTCATGTACTGTTCAGCTTCCCACGTAGCCTCTTCTACCTTGTGGTTCCTCCATAGAACCTTTACTGAGGCCATATCCTTGGTCCGCAACCCACGAACCTGACAATCCAAGATCTCAACCAGGATCTCTTCATAAGATAGGGAATCCGAAATACCAATATCCTTAATAGGCATAACCTATGACGGATCACCAATACACTTCCTCAATATAAAGAATGGAATACCGGGTGAATGGGGCTCAAGCTAGAAGGCAACTCCAACTTATAGGTGACATTACCAACCCTTATCAAAATTACATAAGGACCTATATACCGGGGACAAAGCTTCCCCTTCTTCCCAAACTGCATCACTCCCTTCATGGAGATACCTTTAGAAACACCCTATCTCCAACCTCAAACTCCAAGACCCTTCACCTCATATTTGCATAGGACTTTTGCCGACTTTAGAAAGCCTTAAGCCTATCCCAAATCACCTTCACATTCTCTATATCTTGGTGAACCAAATTCGGGCCAAACATATCTGTCTCACTAAGCTCGTACCATCCAATAGGAGACCTACATCTCCTACCATACAACACTTCAAATGGGGACTTCCCAATACTGGAGTGGTAGCTATTATTGTAAGAAAACTCTATAAGAGATAAGTGCTCAACCCAACTACCACTATAGTCAATCATGTAAGCCCGAAACATATCCTCCAATGTCTGAATAGTACGTTCTGCTTGTCCATCTAACTGCAGATGAAAAGTAACACTCAGACTAACCTTAGTCCCTAACCCCTTCTGAAATGACCACCAAAAGTGATATGAAAATTGCATACCACAATCAGAGATGATAGAAATGGGTACCCTATACAACTTCACAATATCTTTGAGGTACAACCTTGCATAATCCTTAGTCGAGAAGTTAGTCCTTACTAGCAAAAAGTTAACCAAAATTGTCAATCTATCCACGATGACCCAAACAGAATTAAATTAATTCCAAGATTAAGGAAGACCGGTAATGAAATCTATGTCGATCACTTCGCACTTCCATTCAGGCAACTCAATTTCTTGATACAATCCTTTGAGCCTCATGTGCTCAACTTTTACTTGTTGTCACACCATGCACTTAGCCAAAAAATTAGTCATATCTCTCTTCATATTGTTTCACTAATACATCTTCTTGAGCTCATGATACATTTTCATCGAATTGGGATGAACAACATAGCGTAACTCATGTGCCTCAACAAAGATTCTCTCTTGCAAACCATTTATATCAGGAGCACATGACCTTCCTTGGTACTGGAAAGTACCATCACCACTAATCTCAATGGCCATCACTTTTTGCCTACCTACATCACCCTTGATCCTTATCAAGATGGGATCTAACATCTGCTTCTCCTTAGTCTCAGCACCTAAAGACGATTGTGCCACTACCTACACCAACACACCACCATTCTCGGAGTCCAAAAGTCAATCTCCAATGTTAGCCAAGCGATGAATGTCCTTCACCAGCTCCCGCATCTCCTTATCTACATGAGCTATAATCCTCATGGATAACCTACTAAAAGCATCAGCAACCACGTTAGCTTTACCTGTGTGGTAGTGAAGACTCATTTCATAATCCTTGAGAATATCAAGATATCTACTTTGCCTGAGGTTGAGCTCTTTCTGAGTAAACACATACTATGGGCTTTTATGGTCAGAAAAGATATCCATATGCACTCTATACAAATATTGACGCCAAATTTTCAACGCAAACACCATAACTAACAACCCCAAATCATGAGTTGGATAATTCCTCTTATGCACCTTTAACTATTTAGAGGAATAAGCTATCACCTTTTCATGCTACATTAGAACGCAACCAAATCCCACACGGGATGCATCACAGTAGACCATAAACCCATCAGTGCCTTCAGGCAAAGTCAAGACCGGAGATGAAGTTAGCTTATCCTTCAGCTTCTTGAAATTTTCCTCACACGCATTAGACCATAAAAACTTTCCCTTTTTCTTAGTCAATTTAGTCAATCGGGCAGCTATTGATGAAAAACTTTCCATAAACCTCCTATAATAACTAGTTAAACCTAAGAATCTCTGAATATTGGTTGGAGTCGTGGGACTAGGCCACTTCTTAACCTATGCGACTTTCTAAGGATCCACCATGATCCCTTCACTAGAAATGATATGAACCAGAAAAGTGACAGCGTTCGACCAGAATTCACATTTCAAAATTTGACGTACAACTGCTGCTTTTTCAAGGTCTGTAATATAGAACTAAGGTGATTCGCATGATCCACCTTGCTCTTAAAATACACCAGTGTTTTATTTATTTTTAACTCAAAAGGTTGGAAAATATTGGTTTCGACATTTTAAAATATTTTGAAACTTTAAAGAAAATTTTGAAACAATTTAAGAAATTACTGAGTCGACACTTAATTTATTTTGAAAAGAAATTAAGAAATTTTTTTAAAGAGAATCCTAAGTGTTAAAACAGAAAAAAGATTTAGGTTTTTTAAGAAAATCCCGGGTAAGAGGTTCTTATTAATATTTTAGGAAGGTTTTTAAGGCAACTAAAGTATCTGCTAACTTGCGGTTATTCAGACTATTTGAAAACCATCTTTGACTAACTTTGAAAAAGTGAAGTTGGTTTTTGAAAAGAAAGTGATTTAGGAAAAAACTTGTATAACATCAACTTTGACGACTTAGTAGGGAATTTAACCATGTCTAAGAAAATAAATAGCAAATAAGCATAGAAAGGGGGTAGGAGGAAAATTATGAGATTAAAGCTTTTATGACCAAACCTACTTCACCTGTCCTAAACTATTCATTTGGGCTTTCGACCCATAACCAGTCCTAAACTATGTTTTTTGACCTTTGAGGTCCAAAATCTGCTTCACCTGTTTTAAGTTACAACTTTGACTTCGAGGCCCAAATGAATGAACAAGTAAATAAATAAATAGACAGACTAAGGCAATAACAAAAATTGAGACTTTTCAAGTCTCTTAGCCACTTCAACAATGGGATTTTGACTCATTTTTCGTCTTCCACTGGTGACAGTTTCTTTTCTTCAAAAATATATAAAAATTTCAACACTTGAAGAGGTTGACTCGAAAAGGCAATGGGCCTTCTTAACCCATAGAGAGATGCAACTGGAAAGAGTCCATTTGGACTCGCGACAATTTTATATGCAAATAAAAAGAAAAGAAAAGATAAGAATTTAACAAACACCATTAAATTTTAGAGACTGAGTAAAGTGCGCATTTCAGACAAATAGAAATAAGTTTTTGTGATCATCATGGTCTGAAAGATATACACATGGGAAAATTTTTAATACAAAGCGATAAATGAATCGATTTGTCCCCAAAAGAAATGAATAACAACAAATTATCCAACAAAGCAAGGAGGAAACGATAAAAAGTCCACTTTTCTTTTCTTTTGTCATTACCCAAGCAAAGTGTCAAGAAAATAGAAGAAAAGGAGACATGAATTGAAAGCATACAAACTAAGACTTAAGTAACGACAGAGAATTAAATTTCAACAAGACAAATGGAGACAAAAACAAGTAGATTCACATTTTTATTCAAATAGATTTCAAAAATAGAATAAAATGACAAAAAAAAAGCCAAGGTACCTGAGAGAAACGAGAGAAACATATTTCTTGACTATCAAGAATTAAATAATGTTTAGAACTAATTAAGTCCAAATTAAAAATGATCAAAGTAGATTCAAGGAAGCAAAATAAATTGTTTAATAAGTTATTCATTTCATGATCTCAAAATTTACTCTTTTGGAGTCGACACAGTAAATCAGTAAAGAACATCAAAGGGAACATAAAAGGCAAAAATAGAGTAATCACGAGTCCTAAATCAACACAAATTACTTCGCTTGACATGAACCATAAAATATTTGAACATTAAGTTCTGTGTCAAGAGAATATTTAAAAAGATTATGCAAACACTTGTTTGGCAGCCCTATAAACTTCATTCATTGAACACAAATTCATCTATCCTAATAACATTATAATCAAAGAGGATTTATGAGCTACCCATTAACACACAATCACGAGAAAAGTAAAAAATAAGTAGGAAAATCCATAAACAAAACAAAGATAAGACTTGGAGCTTCTCATAAAAATAGACCAAAGAAAAAACAGCTGTTAGCTAACCGAAATAACATATTTGAAGAAGTATTTCATAGAAAATAAAGAGACAAAAGAAAATGAGAGGTACACACCTCAATACGTAATGGCATGGATGAACTTTAACTAACGAATCTTCGAAGAAGGAGAAGGAAATTCAAAATATTTATTTATTGATTGATTTATTATGAACTCTCGTATTATTATTAAAAAGATAGTATGGAATTTATTGGAAAAAACAAAACATCATCACCCCTAAATAGAATCAAACATTTGTTATCCAATATCCATAGAATGCTACTACTATAAAATAGCAATTCAACGCAAAAAGCAGAAGAAAAAGAAGCATAATTGACTTCAATGTGAAGAATTAAAACCAACATTGGTGTTGAAGTAGATTTCGATGAAAACTAAAATCACAAACAACAACGAGCAAGAAAATCATCATATCAAACCTCATCAAAAGAAAATAAAACCTATGGCATTCAATGTATCTACAACAAACAATTCCAACCTTACACTAAATATTGATTACCAACTACTACTATTAATATAATGTGAAAAGAGAAAATTGAAAACTCACTATTTTTGGGGTAGCAAAATGAAACCACGAGCCTATCATTAAAATCTAGACCACCATGGAGAACTCGAAATAGATACAATCAAACTTTAACTAAGAGAACTTCTAAAGGAAATTCTCTTGATCAAAAATTATTTTTCAAGTCTTTATGCTCAAACGACTTTTTCCATCTTCTAAGACTTGTTCCTTTTTGCTCCAAAGAAGGCTTTATATAAAAAAAATTTAAGGGTTTGCTTTGGATTCTCAACCGATGTGGGATAAGAAAATCGAGAGGTAATTTGAGAATTTTAATAGGACAAAAATTCAAATTTTGAAATTGGGATAAGGTTATGAGGTGGATTTGGTACAATACCATCTGTACCTTGAATTGGATTGAAGGGCCAACTAGATGTTTCTAGAATGTTGAGGCTCGAATTTGAAGCTGAATCATAGCTGTTGAAACTTCTAGGTTGCAAATGGTTTGGGTACGGTTGTTGGCACCGGATTTGAGTCGCCGTTGAAATCAACGTTCAGTAGTTATTTGCTGAAGCTGTTGGTTGGCTTTGCTTGTTGTTCATGTCGGGTTATTGTCATTATTTATTAATAGATGTTAGGTTGTTGGAGGCTAAAATCAGTGAAGTTGTTTGAGGAGAAAACAACAAGTGGACCAGGTCAGTAGAGGGGTAATTGGGCTGAAATTAGGCTGAAACATATTAGGGGGTTGCTGGATGAGTTATTGGGTGTTGGGATGGTGTTGAAGTTATTGAATTGGGCCTATTAGGCAAGCTGATTATTAATTAAATAAGGGGAGGACACAAATTTGATCATTTTCTAAAATAGCCAAATTAGATTAACTAGTTAGTCGAGTTTATTAAAATTTTAACCAAATTAAATATCAATTGACCAATCGCATAGCAATTGTGCTCAATTTTATTTCAATTATGGACAACTTTAATAAATCAACTAAATTGAATCAAAGCTTGAAACAAATTAATGGACGATTCAATCTCGAGTTTATTGGTTTATTAAAATCAAATAACTATTTTTTAAATAAATATTTTTTGACGACAAATTAATCATTTCCACTTGATGAAACATGTCGAGGAGTATAAAGTTGAGAGTTCCTTTGATTTTCCACTTGTTCTAACCTCCCACTAATAGTCGTCACTTATGCCCTTATGGCTCTCACTTCCGTACTCAACCTTTCAAGAGTTTGGGTCATAGCCTCAAGAGTGACCCTTATATTCTCCATTTCATTAGACTCCACAGTTTGAGATATGGTTCCCTCCATTGTCAATGTATCACCTACACAAGCAGCAAACAAGTTAGTTTAAAACCTGTCCTCACCCACACTCTCTCGGATCACTCTCACTCGAGCTCCACAAGTGTTGTAGATTGGCTAGTAACCCATGAATTCTTAAGGTTTGAGTATGCTCTTGTCCGGAGTGGATTCATGTTTGAAACTCAAAGAATTCCCATCAGACTAGATTCAAGGAGTGACAATGTATTCAAATGACAAAATCACACAAACAAATAATGATACGAATACAAGGCTTCAAAGGACTAATTAACAACCTAGTAGGAATTTACTAGCTTGCTACTTAGTTCTCAAGTTAATTAGAAGAAACTAAGAATCAATAATTAGAAACTAGAATATCCAAATTGAGCTCAATTAATGACATGAACAGTGATTAATGTGACATGGCAGCATGGTATTGGTCACGAGTCCATACATTTTGTTCATCAACTTGAAGCCTTAATCGTCACAATTTTTATAATGGATGACTTTGCTTTTGGAGGGAAAGTAAAGTCTTGTAACCTTTTCAACTTTTTCCAACTCAAAAAGTGAGTCTTGACTTTACTAGTTCCACAAGAAAAGGCTCCTTGTTTTAAGGAAAACTGGCTGTTAAATCAAGGAAGTGATGTTGGCAAGTCTTCTTAAAAACAACTTTACAACCTAGTCTTGCAACCTTTTTAGATCTATTTTAGGCTTTATAGTGGTCAATACATGAGATGAGTAGAAGATCAAGATGAACACCACAATAATACTTTAAGAACACAACCATAATTCACCAACAATGGCCCACTTTAAACATCAAGCAACAACAACATAAAACTCGGCTTACTTTAAGTTCATCATACTACCACTTAAAGTCCAAAATAGAAATGTCAATATGTTAAGCTCAACTTAGATTTAGACACCTTTTGTGTTGATGAGAAAGAAATCAACACAAGAAACAAACTAGAAAAACAAAATTATTATAGATCTAACAACCATTTTTTGGCCAAAATATTTAGGAACACACTTTTGGTAAGAGCTTTTGAAGATTGGTTTTGTAAGAACAAAACCAAGAATTAAGATTTGATACCAAACGATACAAGACTATGTGTGTATCAAGAGATTCCAACCAACACAAGAACAACAAGATGAACAACAAGTTGCTAGTGAATCAAAATAGGCCTCACACAGCTTCACTAGGCTTTGAGTTTGTATTTTGAAGAACAAGGCAACAATGTTAGTGAATTGAAAGATCCCTAAACGGCTTCACTATACTTTTAGATTCAACAACACAATATTAATAAGATTATAAAAGATATAGAAACTTGACATACAATATTCAAAGATCTAAGAACCCTAACAATGAGAAAGGACCCTAAGACTAATGAATATCAAAATCAATTTCTTACTAGTGAAGAACCTCAAGGTCCCAGTATCTAGCCAAGATACAACACAAGGATCACTCTCCTAGTGAATTTCATTTTTAGGACTTCTCAAGTGAAGAGAGAAGTTCACAAAAATTACAATGTAGTTGTTGGCTTTAATATTATGAATGAACTAAGGAAAAATAACCCTAATGTTGTCTATTTATATTACACCACAAATGAAAGATAAAATGACTATTTAACCCTTGCCATGGGGTGGCCCTGGAGTGTAAGTTTAATATACTTCAAGGCTCCTCTTCACACTTAAAAATATTTAAACTATTTGGTGGATTAAGTACCAACTCACACACGACCATTTGTATAAACAAGGCTTCGAGACATTGAAACTCACGTGCTTAGCTTTGTGTGAAAGATCCCGAGCTAAGAATTCCCGTATCACCTTCTTCATCTTAAAGGGAATTTGTCCTCAAATTTGGATCATTGCCATCCTCCACTATTTCCACCTGAGAGAGGTCACATACATTGAAAGTGTTGTGAACTTGATATTTTGGGGGTAGATCAATCTTGTAGGCATTGTCGTTGATCCTTTCTAATACTTGGAACGAGCCATCACCCCACGACATCAACCTAGCATTCCTTTGAGATGGGAATCTATCCTTCCTAAGGTGCACCAAACCCAATCTCCCAGTTCAAGAATGAGCTTTCATCTTTCTTTGTTGGCTCACCTTGCAACTTCTTGATTTTTATTCTCCAACCATAACCTCAGCTTCTTATGTAGCTTCTTCATGGCTTTGGCCCATTTACTTCCATCTAAGCTTATCAAAAAATCACTTATCAAAGAGGTTAAATCCAAATGGATGAGGGGTTGATGTCGTATACACACTCAAAGGGTGTCATCTTCGTGCTTGAGTGTACAACACGATTATAAGAAAATTCAATCAACGGTAAGTACTCCTCCCATGAAGTCATTTTTTCCTTAACCATGGACCGTAGCATAGACCCTAAGGTCCTATTTACTACTTCTGTATGCTATCGATTTGTGGGTGGCATGAATATGAAACATAATTTAAACCAAGGCATTCTCCAAGAATGACAATCTAAAACACTTTACTGAATCTAAGGAAAAATAAGAAAAACTAATTTACCATAGACTCTTCATGACATGTTTGACTCAGAATATGATAAGGAAAAAAACAAAGATGAACAATTTATAGCCCTGTCATGTCATAGATGAAAACTTGATAATACTTTAAATCTATGATAGTAGAACTTAAAGGAAAATAGTAGAACAAATTCTAAGAGCTCAAAGATTTTAAAGAAAAAACAAAGGGAATACTCTCAAGCTCAATATTACAAACTTGAGCTATACACCAAACACAAGCAGATTAGGCATTAGAGAATATTTAAAAGTTAACAACTTGAAAACACTATCATTTACCAACACATCAATCATTAAATGAATTTTCAGCTAAGTGAAATCACAAAATCTTTAAATAGGACTAAAGGTCCAAACTAATCAGAAATTTAATAAATTGGATTCACTATCCAATGTACAATAGAAGTTGGACACAAACTTAACAACACAACTTCAGCTAAAGAAAAGAAGAAAAACAAAAGAAACGGACAACCAGATTATGAACATTCACAAGGCAATGACACAGGTTCAAAGTATGGACTTTATAACCTTATAAATTATTTCATTTCATTTTTAATCTATGTGAGATCTAATATTATCAAAACAACAAGAAAACACAATAAAATCCTAGGTTTCTACAACAAAAAATTCCACCAACAAAAGGAAAATTAAATACAACTATAATAAATTTGATGAGACAGGATCACGGGAGAGAAAAAAGAAAAAAGATGAAAAGTTTACCTTTTTAGGAGCAGCGAACCGAAACTAGGAGCTAAAATTTTTTCTGATAGCTAAAATAGTTTATAAATGGGGATCTATGTTATCCAACCTCCCTCAATATTGAGAATGACTGTGTATTTTTAGTGGTAAAATTTGAGGGATTGGGAAGAATTGGACGATGTGGGACTGCTCAAATTAAAAATTGGATAAGGTTTGTTTGAGTGAGCTGGAAATCATATGGAAATTGTACGAAATTGGAACTTTGAATTGGGAATGAAACACTCTGGTTTGGGACCCTTAGAAATTTTTCTAGATTTATAAATTTTGAACAATATACGACTGCTGGATACTAGTCATATAATGGGTTACGAGTTATATACTTTGGTCGTATACTGACCAGTGTTGGTAGGTAGGTTGGATTGGCTTCTAGAATGGGTATGACTTGGGATACTATGAGTCATATATTTGGATACAGGTCATTTGGTTTGGATTTTTCCTTCACTTGATTTGAGACTTAGTAAAATAACTTGGATCTGAGTACAAGTGGATCACCATGAGCCATAAGCCGGGGTATGAGTTATACCATGGACTCATATAGTGGACAGTATTCAAACTTTTTGTGATTATATTCTTCCAGGGTATGGGTCAAGGGTACTAGTCGTATGCTTGGGTATGACTTGGTTTAGAGAAATTGTATGTCAGCCCCAAGGGGGAGGCTCAGGGTACGAGTGGTGGGTACCACTCATATAAAAATGTACGACTGGCATGGTGATTCGTACCCATATGGGGATTTTTATAAAGTTTAAGTAGGGGTAATCTGGAAATTTCCCTACTTAATCTATTAAGGCCCCACAATATCTAAACCACTTGGGAGGTTATTTACCTTATTATTCTATCATTAAACACTTAGAAAACTCTCGTAAAACACTCTACAATTCTCTCTAAGTCTCTTAGGTAAAGGAAGGCTAGTGTTTCACTAAGGTGGTTATTTTAGGACTTGTGTTAGTGATTTCTTCTCATCTTTGTAATCTAAAGCAAAATACTTCTCCCTCATTGTTAGTTCCAACTAAAGACATGTTTTATACAATATTTTCATGGCATTATTATTGTATGGTTTTGGGGTTTTCAAATATATGTTGGGTGTTTTGGTATCAAATGCTTGGTTATGGTTTTCCCATGTTTTAATTATATTTTCATATGTGTTAATGGAGGTTTGGACAATTGGTTGCAAGGGAAATGGTTAATTGGTATTTGGTTTTGATCTTGGAAATACTATGACCCCAACATGTTTGATAAAATGCCTATGATAATGCTTTTATTGTATTATTGAACTCTTATTGGAACTATTGCATAGTATGGTTTGGCAATGGAACCCTAAATGGTATAAATGGTTTAAATGGTCTAGAATGGTTAAATTGGTAAGTTTTAGTGGTCATGGTTTTAGTTAATTAAACTTCCTTATCGAGTACAAGGGAATCCCCCAAGTAAACATGTTAATGAACAACTTATGGGGTACATCAGAATCTCTCAAGCAGCTTTAAAATGGAACACTTGTAGGGTACATGTGACTCTCCCAAGTTAACTTAATAATGTAATCAATGGATGCATGAGAATCTTCTAAGTTTGGCTAAGGACATTGTTTGTAAACTATTGTCGGTATGATGATACCACTACTTATAGCCTTGGTTAATAATAATGGTCTAATGATTTTGTTGGATGAAAATGGTTTTAATTGGGAAATAATAGCGGGGTGTGATAGCTAACCATGAAGGTACGAGTCCAATGAACGAACATTGAAAACTCATGTTTACTAACATGAGGGGTTGGTTATGGCAACCATATATGATCTAGGAGGTACATGGGAATCCTCTAAGTACACTATACAGATGTATCATAGAGAGTAAGGGTACTTAGGAATTCTCTACTCTTATGGTTTCTTCGATTTGTGCGGCTACACATATCGGGGCTCGTTTAGGAGGTTATACTGGACCCATATAGCCAGTGGGTGGTTCTAGGATAGTTCAGCTATACATACCCATGTTAATAGTTTTAAATGCATGATAAACCCGATTCCTTTCCTAGCATGGATATATATATATATGTGTGTGTGTGTGTGTGTATGTGTATGGTTTGTGTGCATATGGTTGGTTTACTTGGTTTTACTGGTTGATATTATTTTATCCTTATCCTGATTACTTGCTAGCTTTTACCTGCCAACCCATCCTTGGGCAGCTGTATCCCCACGCAATATAGGAATCGGTCATTCTACTCCTCCTATTTTATGATCAAATTTTGGGATCAACTCGGTTGGATTGAAGTGGTAAGATTCCATATTTTAGAAGGCTCCATAGATTTTTTTAACATAATTTGGATACTTTATGGATATTGGTTTTGACTATGGTTAGGGGCATGTCCTAATCGGATATTACTTTTCTTTTGGTTAGAGGCTTTTGTGGAACTACTATGGGTTGGTATGGGTGGGATTGGTATTAGTGTCAGCCTTAGTATTGGCATTGGTATTGGGGCTGATACTGAAAGAGTAAATTCTCATTGTTTCATCCTTTGATGTTATGTTATGTTATGAAACTTGGTTTGGTTATTGTTTTGGTTTGAGTTTATGAGTTTAGCTCGGTAATTGGTTATCGATTGGGTTAGGATTAGGATTATTTGGGTCGGTCTCGGTAATAGGCCTATCTCAAAGTTTGTATTTATATATTTACACGCTATCTTGTTATATATTTGATTCTCATCCGAATCAAAGAATATGTTGGATAGTGGGGTTGAGTATCGAGGGTGGTCTCTGATCCTAGTTGGGCTTGAGATGACCATTACGACAAGGCCCCTGGTTGGGTTGGGTCAAGTTGGTATTACAGATTTAGGTTTATCGTCAATTAAGAGTCCATAAAATCCATGTCGAGTAGAGTCTCTTTTAGGGATATGTAGCACACCACACTCTTAAGAGATAGATTATAAGATATTTAGGAATGTTTCACTTTCTTGGTAGTTTGTTTCAAGCTTCAAGGTCTAAGGTCCTTTGTAATCCTGTTTTTTTTCTTTTCAGATCATGCCTTGTCGATCTGAGTCACAAGGTAGCTCTTATGACCCAGCTGGGGACAATATTGATGGGACTCATACTACTTAGGGGATCCATACTCGTTCTTTAGATCCAATCCCTGGTATTTCAGAAGTTCCATATGTTTCTACTAGTCCTCCTCAAGGTGAGGTAACTAATGTGGAATTTCATCAATCAGTTCATGTTATTGCTTAGTTAGTTGCTGCTCAGGCTGAGCGGGGTGCTTCTGGTGTTTCATTTGTTGAGTCCATAAGAGTTGGCCAATTTATGAAGATGAATCCTCCTACTTTTACTGGTGTAAGAGTGGAGGAGGATTATCAATGTTTCTTGGATGAAATAAAGAAAATCTTTAGAGTAATATAGGCCATGAATGTAAAAGGAGTGAGTTTTGCAGCTTATCAGCAAAAGGTTGATGTTGAGGAGTTATCTTTATGGGATACTTTCTCCAATGCTTTTCTGGAATATTTTTTTTCTCAGGATCTGAGAGAAGCAAAATCAGTGGAATTTGTTAAAGTGAAATAGGGAAAGATATCAATCAAGGAATGTGCCTAGAAGTTTCATCAGTTGTTAATGTATGCTTCAGATATTGTGACTAATATGAGGGTCGGGATAAGAAAGTTTTCCTCAAGGTTACCTCGAGATTTAATCCTTAAAAGCAAGACTGCATTGCTGATTAAGGACATAGATATCTCTAGGCTAGTTGTTCATACGCAACAGGTAGAGGAAGAAAAAAGGAAATAGGTTAAATTTGGGAAAAGTCAAGGCAAGAAGTTTAGGTCATCTGAACAGGGAGGTTCTTAACAGCAAGGTGGTCGGGATGGTAGTAAATAGCCAAAGAAGAAGTGGGGAAGTTTTAGTTCCTTCTCTAAAGCGAGTGTTTCTTACCCAAAATAGTCGGGTGATAGGCGTCAGGGAGGTAACAATTTTCAGGCATAGGGTGCCCAATATTAGGCAATGGGGGAACAGTCGGCCTGTTCATGCCCTCCTTATCGGTTCTATAGTAGGTTTTATAGGGGATTCTTTGATGAAGAGGAGACAAATATTTCAAATATGGTCAGCCAATCCATATGCTCAGGAATTATCCAATTAGTAAGGGTGTTTTGGGAGCAAGTAAGGCTCTGTTTGCTTCATCTTCTGCTCCTGCACCAAAGGGTGCTGTTTCTGCATCTATTTCTTTTTTTTTGGGACTGGCGTTGGTCGGAATAGGTTATATGTTTTTGCTACTTGGTAAGAATCCAAGGCATCACCTGATGTCGTGACTGGTATGTTATAACTTTTTTCTCATAATGTGTATTATTTGCTTGATCCGGGGTCTACTTTTTCTTATGTAACCCCATATATGGTTGTGTGTTTTTGTTTTAATCTCGAGGTTATTTTGGATTTTTTTTTGTTTCTACCCTGATAGCTGACTCTGTGATTACTAAAAAGGTCTATAGGGGGTGTGTGGTATCTATTGGTAGTAGGCAGACTTTGGTGGATTTGTTTGAATTTGATATGGTGGATTTTGATTTTAATCTGGGGATGGATTGGTTGCACTCTTGTTACGCATCCTTAGATTGTCGTACCCGTAAGGTTGTCTTTAGGTTCCCTAGTGAATCGGTTATTAAGTGAGAGAGTGGTTCCCTAGCTACTAGGGGGGGGGGTATTTCTTATCTTAGAGCTCGAAGATTAATCTCTCAAGGGTGTCTTTATCATTTGGTCCAAGTTAAAGATTCTAACTCAAAAGGTCCTTCTTTTTATTCAATTTCAATGGTAAATGAGTTCCCCGAGGTCTTTTCAGATGATCTTCCTTGTGTTCCTCTAGATAGAGAGATTGAGTTTGGTTCTAATTTGGTTTTGGACACCCGTCCAATATCTATTCTTTCTTATAGAATGGCTCTAGCTAAGTTGAGGTAACTCAAGAAGCAACTTAAGGATCTTTTAGATAAGGGTTTCATCCATCTTAGTGTATCACCGTGGGGTGCACCAGTTTTATTTGTGCACAAGAAGGATGGTTTTATTTGGATGTGCATTAACTATAGATAACTGAATAAGGTGACGGGTAAGAACAAGTATACTCTTCTAAGAATACATGACTTGTTTGGTCAGTTGCAAGGTGCCAAATTCTTTTCTAAGATAGATCTTTGGTCTGGGTATCATCAACTTAACATTAGGGAGGTAGATATCCTTAAGACGGCTTTTCAAACTCGGTATGGGAACTTTGAGTTCTTGGTGATGTTATTTGGGTTGACTAATTCCCCAACGATATTTATGGATCTGATAAACAAAACTTTCAGGCTGTTTCTATATTTTTTTGTCATTGTGTTCATTGATGACATCCTGGTGTATTCTAAAAGTGAGGTGGAGCATGCTAATCACCTTCGTGTGGTGTTGCAAACCTTAAAAAAGTAGTAGTTGTATACCAAGTTCTCCAAGTGTGAGTTTTGGTTGAGCGCTGTAACTTTTCCCGGTCATATTATTTCTAGTGAGGGGATCATGGTGCTTAAAAGGTGGTTATGGTTCAAACCTGTCCTACCCACAACTCCAACCGACATTTGGAGCTTCTTGGGTTTGGCTGGGTACTATAGGCGGTTTGTGGAAAGTTTCTTAACGATAGCTGCCCATTAACTAAGTTAACTCAGAAGAAGGCAAAGTTTTCTTGGTCGGAAGCTTATGAAGGTAGTTTTGAGAAGCTTAAAAATAAGCTAACTTCAACTCTAATTTTGACATTGCCTGAAGGTAATGAGTGATTTGTGGTTTATTGTGATGTATCTCGGGTTGGACTTCATTGCATTTTGCTGCAGCATTGGAAGGTGATTGCCTATGCTTCCAGAAAGTTGAAGGTGCATGAGAGGAATTATCCTACCATGATTTGGAGCTGTTAGCGCTGGCATTTTCTTTAAAAATCTAGTGGTATTATTTATATGGAGTACACGTTGAAATTTTTTTATCATAAGAGTATACGGTATGTGTTCACTCAGAAAAAGATAAATCTTAGGCAGAGTAAATGATTAGAGCTTCTTAAATATTATGATATGAGTCTTCACTACCACCTAGTTAAATCTAGCATGGTTGTTGATGCCCTTAGCAGGTTATCCATGGAAAGTTTGGCTCATGTTGAAAAAGAAAAATGGAAATTAGGGAAGGATATTCACCTCTTGGAAAATCTTGAAGTACATCTTCTAGACTTTGAGGATGGTAGTGTGATGGTACAGGAAGTATTTTGGTCATCTCTTGGTGCAAAAATCAAGGAGAAGCAAATGCTAGATCCTATCTTGATGAAAATCAAGAGTGATATAGGTGGGAAAAGGTAATTATGTTTGAGGTTAGTGATGATGGTACCTTGAGGTATCAAAGGAGGTTATATGTTCCTGATATCGATCATTTGCATGAAAGGGTATTAGCTGAGGCGCATGAGTCACACTATGTTGTTCATCACGGTTAGACTAAAATGTATCATGACCTCAAAGAGGTGTTTTGGTAGAATGGTATGAAGAGAGATGTGGTTAACTTTGAAGCCAAGTACATGTTGTGCCAATAAGTCAAAGTTGAGCATATGAGGCTTGGTGGGTTGTACAGGAAATTGAGATACCGAAATAGAAATGGGAAGTAATCAACATGAATTTCATTATTGGTCTTTCTTGATCTCAGAATCAGTTTGGTTCGATTTGGGTCATCGTGGATAGGATGACAAAGTCCACTCATTTCTTGCTAGTAAGGACTAACTTTTTGGTTGAGGATTATGTGAGGTTGTATCTTTATGAGATTATAAAGCTACATGGAGTACCTATTTTGATTATCTCTAATTGTGGTGCACAGTTTTCATCTCACTTCTGGCAGTCTTTTTAGAAGGAATTTGGGACTAAGGTTAGTTTGAGTACTATTTTTCATCCTCAGGTGGATTGGCAAGTAGAAAGGACTATTCAAACATTAAAGGACATACTTCGCGCATGTGTGATTGATTATGGTAGTAATTGGATTGAGCATATACTTTTTGTAGAGTTTGCTTACAGTAATAGTTACTATTCTAGTATTAGAATGGTCCCTTTTAAGACGTTCTATGGTAGGAGGTATAGGTCTCCTGTTAGGTAGTTTGAGGTTGGTGAGGCAGATATGTTTGGTCTGAATTTGGTTTATTAGGATATAGAAAAGGTGAAGGTGATTTGGGATAGGATTAAGGCTGCCCAAAGTTGCCAAAAGTCCTATGCAGATGTGAGATGTAGAGACTTGGAGTTTGAGGTGGGAATAGGGTTTTACTAAGGGTATCTCCCATGAAGGGAGTAATGCAATTTGGTAAAAAAGGAGAGCTCAGTCCCTAGTATGTTGGTCCTTATGTAGCTTTGTGGAGGGTTAGTAATATAGTGTATGAATTAGAGTTGCCTTCTAATTTAAGCTCAATTCATCCGGTATTTCATGTATCTATGTTGATAAAGTGTCTTGGTAATCCTTCTTCAGTGGTTCCTTTAGAGGGTTTGGGTATTTGAGATTCCTTATCTTATGAAGAGATCTCATTTGAAATCTTGGATCGGCAGGTTCGTCTTACGAACCAAGGATGTGGCCTTGGTTAAAGTTCTATGGTAGAAACACAAGGTGGAAGAGGCTACATGGGAAGCGGAGGCGGACATGAAGTCCAAATATCTGCATTTATTTTTTGATCCATATATTCGTGTGGAAGGTATGTGTTCTTGATTTTTATTTGACAATACAAACGACTCTACTTGATTTCTTTAGATCTTTGTTAAAGGTAAGAGTAGAGGCATCTAAGGGTTGTAAATCGTGCTTGTACCTTCCTTGTCCGTCATTCGAGGATGAATGATCTTAGGGAGACTGAAACACCCTGGGTTGGGACCCTTAGAAAAATTTTCAAATTTTTGGGTTCTGACCTACATACGACTGGTGGGTACTAGTCGTATGATATGGTACGAGTGGTATGCCTTGGTTATATATTAACCAGTGTTGGTTGGTAGGTTGGATTGGTTTCTGGAATGGGTATGACTTAGGATGGTCTGAGTCATATGGTTAGATAAGGGTCGTTTGATTTGGGTATTTTCTTCACTTGATTTGAGACTTAGTAAAATAACTTGGATTTGACCACAAGTGGATCACCATCAGTTGTAAGCCAGGGTAGAGTCATACCATGGACTCATATAGTAGACAGTATCAATCCTCTTGTGATTCTATTCTGCCAGGGGTACGGGTAAAGGGTACTATTTATATACTTGGGAACAACTTGGTTTAGGTAAATCATATGTTGGATAGTGTTAGGTCCAAGGGGGAGGCTCAGGGTATGAGTGGTGGGTACCACTCGTATGAAATGGTACGATTGGTATGGTGAGTCATACCCATATGCAGGATTTTTATAAAGTTTAAGTAAGGGTAATCTGGATATTTCCCTACTTAAACTATTAAGGCCCCACGACTTCTAAACCAATTGAGAGGTTATTTACCCTATTATTCTTTTTAAATACTTAGAAAACTCTCTTAAAACACTCTACAATTCTCTCTAAAGCTCTTGGGTAAAGGAAAGCTAGGGTTTCACTAAAGTGGTCAATTTGGGACGTGTTGGTGATTCCGTCTCATCTTTGTAATCTAAAGCAATATACTTCTCCCTCATTGTTAGTTCCAACTAAAGGCATGTTTTATACAATATTTTCACGGCATGATTATTGTATAGTTTTGTGGTTTTCAAATATATATTGGGGTTTTTGCTTTAGATGCTTGGTTATGATTTTCCTATGTTTTAATTATGTTTTCATATGCTTTAATGGCAGTTTGGACAATTGGTTGCATAGGAATGTTTAATTGGTATTTGGTTTTGGACTTGGAAACACTATGCCCCCAACATGTTTGATAAAATGCCTATGATAATGCTTTTACTATATTATTGAACTCTTATTAGAACTATTGTATGTTATGGTTTGGAAATGGATCCTTAAATGGTTTAAATGGTCTGGAATGGTTAAATTGGTAAGGTTTGGTGATCATGGTTTTGGTTGATTAAACTTCCTTGTGGGGTACAAGGGAATCCCCCAAGTAAATATGTTAATGAACAACTTGTGAGGTACATGGGACTCCCCAAGCAACTTAATAATGGAACACTTGTAGGGTACACGAGACTGCCCCAATTTAACTTGATGATGTAATCAATGGGTACATGGGAATCTCCTAAGGTTGGATAAGGACATTGTTTGCAAACTATAGGCGGTATGACAATACCACAACTTATAGCCTTAGTTAATAATAATGGTCTAATGGTTTTATTGGATGAAAATAGTTTTAATTGGGTAATAATGGTAGGGTGTGATAGCTAACCGTGAAGATGGAAATATAATGGATGAACATCAGAAACTTACGTTTACCGACATGAGGGGTTGGTCATGGAGACCACATATGATAGTAGGAGGTACATGGGAATCCTTTATGTACATTGTACATATTTATCATAGAGACTAAGGGTACTTGGCAATCCCCTACTCTTATGGTATCTCTGGTTCATATGGATACACGCATCGGGGCTTGTTCAGGGGGTTACACTGAACCCATATAGCTTATGAGTGGTTCTAGGATGGTTAAGATACACATTCCCAGGTTAATGGTTTTAAATGCATGCTAAACCTAGTTTTCTTTCCCAGCATGGTTCTATATATGTGTGTATGGTTTGTGTGCATATTGTTGGTTTACTTGATTTTACTAGTTGGCAATATTTTATCCTTATCTTGAGTACTTGCTAGCATTCACCTAATAACTCATCCTCGGGTGGCTGTATCCCCACGCGATACAGGAATCGGCTATTCGACTCCTCCTATTTTATGATCGGATTTCGAGATCAGTTCGGTTAGATTGACGTGGTGAGCTTCCATATTCCCAAGGCTCCATTTCAAGTTCATGGATGTTTTTATATACGTTGGATACTTTATGGATATTGGTTTTGGCTATGGTTGGGGGTATGTCCTAACCAGATATTACTTTTCTTTTGGTTAGAGGCTTTTTTGGGACTACTATGGGTTGGTATAGGAAGGATCAGTATTGGTGTTAGCCTTAGTATTGACATTGATATTGGGGCAGATACCATCGAACTAAATTTCTGACTGTTCCATCCTTTTATGTTATGTTATGGAACATGGTTTGGTTATTTTTTTGGTTTGAGTTTACAATATTGGCTCGGTAATCAATTAGCGATTGGGTTGGGACAATTGGGCTTATTTGGGTCGGTCTCGGTCATAGACCTATCCTAGAGCCTGAATTTGTGCATTTACACACTATCTCTTTATATGTTCCGAATTCACCCGACTCAGGGAATGTTCTGGATGGTTGGGTTGGGTATCGGGGGTGGTCTCTGGTCCTTGTTGGACTTGAGATTCCCATTACGATAAGGTCCTTGGTTGGGTCGGGTCAAGGGTATTTTTGGATTTTTTCTTTTAATATCATGTTGTTGTGTTGGTGTTGTTTGTTAGGTTGATTTACTGGGTTCTAGGTTAACGTTAGGTTGAAGCTGATATCGTTGTTTTTTATATTTGCGACAACTGCAGTTGTTTGATATCACAATTAAAGTTGATATCATCGTTTTATTTGCTATTCAATTAAAGTTATTGGGTGGTGCTGATGTAGTGGAAATAATGGTGAATCAGGTTGGGCAACTGGGCTCAAGTTGAATGGATTGGGTCGAAAATTTAAAAGGGATGGGCTTGTTTTAATGGAATAGAAGGGGTTAGGAATTACATTATTCAATAAATAGCCCTAGGTTAAAATTTTAGTCAATTTTGTTTAAATTTTAACCATGTCGAAAATTAATTGGCCAAGATTTTAGGGTAAGGAGCTAGCTAAAGGAAAAGACTCAAAAAATTAGCAGAAAAAGACTTCTGACGGTCAAAATGGTGGACTGCCAGTTTTGCGATGGACCACTAGTTCAACCATCAATGTTAAACAGAACAAGGCATCCTGAAACACTCAGCGACGGCCCATGTGGTGGATCGTCAGTCTTGCGACAGACCACCATTTTGGCCGTCAGTTTTAAGGAGAACCTACCTCTCCAAGATCATCAACGACGATCCATATGGTGGACAGTCAGTCTTGCAACGTACCACCACTTTGGCCGTCGGTTTAAAGTAAAACTGGGTTTTCAAGGACCATCAGTGATGGCTAATTTGGTGAACTACCAGACTTTCAATGGACCACCACTTTGGCCGTCACTTTGGACGCAGATTTTATAATTTTTAAATTTTAAATCCTTTTTACCTGGGAACATATAAATACCCAGTTTTAGGTTTTATTAGGTATCTTTTATCTTTTAATAGTGTTTTTCATACTAGAAACATATTGTACTTAGTTTTTCTCTGAGATCCATTCTAGAATTGGGGATTGAGATTCCATTATCATTTTCTCTATTGAAGATTGAAGAATAATAATTGTGACTTTTGTAAGTAAATTCAGAATTAATTTATGAATAACACAATGATTTCTTCTCTTTCTATGGTTGAGATATGCGGCTAAACTCCCATAACTAGGGTTATGGGAGCCTTGATGTGAATAGATGATTGGGGTTGTGAATCTAATAGATTCCCATAGCAAATTGATAATGCATAAACCCTTCTTCACTTTAATGACTTTTATTGGTTGCAAACTTGAAAAGTGAGCCCAAGAACATAACTTATTTGAATAGAAAAGTGTTTGTTGGGAAAAGAAAAGGTTTACACAAATCTAAAGGCTTTAACTTTTGGATAGAAGGTAAATGCCTTAACTGGATAAACCCACGTGAGAATATAGTTGAATTAATAACTCGTTCCTTAATTTTGAAAGAATTAAGGGATAAACTACTCATTTAGATTAAGAAACTAATGGGTAAACCATAGAATTCAATTACTCTTGCAATTAGAATTGTTCAGTGGGAATTTAAAGTAGTTCACAACCCTAGCTACTTAAGCATCTTAGTAACCATAACTCTAGTTTGACTACTCTTACAGAATTACTGTTTGTAATACAATCAATATTTGGTATACTCTCTGTGACAAACATTTGACTACAATTGATAAATCAAAATCTCCCTTTATTCTGGAACCTTCGACCAACTGTCTAATAACAACCATAATACTTAGTGAACACAGTATTTCCTATGGGATTCGACACCCAACCCAGTTGGGTTCTATATTTGACAACAACCGCTTACACTTTCTAAAGAGAGTTATAATTTGTGCGTATCAAATTTTGGCACCATTTCTGGGGAATAAGGTTGTAAATTATGTTTTTGTTTGTTAATTAACCTTTGGTCAAGTTTTCCAAATTTTACTTTTATTTGTTGTCTTTGTTTTGTGCAGGGTAGTTGTTGTGTTTGCCAAGTACATGGAGATTGGGTGTACCGTTATTGCCAGTATATTTGGAACCGTAGTTAATTGGCTGAATGGCAGACCTTCAAGATGCTGAAAGACTAGCCGCTCTGGCTAGAGCTCAAATTAATCAGCAGAATGATAACCAACCGGCACGTCATCCTAATCCTGACAATGATGATTTAAGGGATGATGATTTGCTAGATTCTGTCAACCCAAGGTGTGCAGATAATGTGGTTGCACCAGTAAACCACAATGTAAATAAAAATGGGCCCTTTAGGGAAAGGGAAGAGTCTCAACCAGTGCAGTTTGATCTGAATGACAACAAAGATAGAATGGATGGAGCAGGTGCAACTGGAGATATCATTTCTCAACCTCTAGCAGTTGGATATAAATTTAATATTACCAATACGATGATTCAACTCCTTCAACTTAAGGGGTTTCTTGGTGGTCTTCCCGAATATGATCCAAAGATGATTTGGTGAACTTTGTCACCATTTGCTAGTCTTTTGATAATCCAAGAGTGGGTCAGAATGCTATCCGCCTACATTTGTTTTCGTTGTCTCTATCTGGAGAGGCAACACTATAGGGCCCTTCGTGAGCTCATACGAGATAAAATACATTCTAGTTGCTATTGATTGTGTATCGAAATAGGTTGAAGCCGTTGCATTGGCTGACAACGAAGGGAATAAAGTAGTTGTGTTCCTTAAAAGGAATATTTTCTCTCGCTTTGGGGTGCCACACATCATTATAAGCGAAGGTGGATCTCACTTTGGTAATCGTGTGTTTTGAGCTGCCCTAGCAAAGTATGGTGTCAAGCAACACAAAGTAGCAACTCTGTACCACCCACAGACTAGTGGGCAAGTGGAGATTTCGAATAGAGAGATCAAAGCCAGACTTGCTAAAAACAGTGAATGCTAGTAGACAAGACTTGTCTAGGAAGCTTGATGATTCCTTATGTGCAGATAAAAAAGATTTCAAGACACCAATTCGCATGTCACCGTACCAGTTGGTTTATGGCAAGGCATGATATTTGCCAATTGAATTGGAGCATAAGGCACTGTAGGCACTTAGGAGGTAGAATTTAAACTTGAATGAAGTAGCACAGTTGAGATTAGGGCAGCTAAATGAGATGGATAAGTTCCGTATCGGGGCGTATAAAAGAGCTGA
This sequence comes from Capsicum annuum, assembly GCF_002878395.1. Classification (NCBI taxonomy): domain Eukaryota; kingdom Viridiplantae; phylum Streptophyta; class Magnoliopsida; order Solanales; family Solanaceae; genus Capsicum; species Capsicum annuum. Next base: position 21,494,366 of record NC_061120.1, on the reverse strand, counting down.
TCTTTACAATGACAAGATGAAGAAGTACCACGACCGCAGGATTAAAAAGTGGGATTTCCAGAAGGGTGACTTGGTGCTCCATTTCAACTCCAAACTTAAACTTTTTCTAAATAAGCTTAAGTCCAAATGGTCTGGTCCATTTAAAGTGAATCAAGTCTGCTCATCTGGAGTAGTGGAACTTTTTAATGAAGATGGAAGTGTATTCAAGGTAAATGGGCAGCGTGTGAAATTGTATATTGGTTCAATGGACTCGATAAGAAGTATTGCTACTATCTATCTCGATGAAGTTTGAGTAATCGAGATAACTGAGTCACACCACGATGATAAATCAGGCGCTAATGGGAGGCAACCCACAGTGTGCTGTTTTAAATCATTAGTTAAAGTATTTTGTGTTTCAGTGCATTTTTGATGTGTTTCTGAAGTGTGCAGGAACAGTTGGAAAAAGGGTTGAAAATCTGAGCTACTGGAACAAAAGTGACGTTCAATTTGGTAGACCACCTGTCACCTGACGGACCACCATTTCCACCATCGCAAAGATGATGAAAAATTCATTCACTGGATCAAAGTGATGGTCAAAATGGTGGATCATCACAAATTTGGTGGACCGTCACACTGACCGTCAAAATCAAGTTGAATTGCCCAAGTTTTGGTAAGGTGCGATCGCCAAAGTGGTGGACTGACACAAATTTAGTGGACTGCCACATTGACCGTCAAAATTGAGTTAAGTTGGCCATGTTCTGGTAAGGTGCGGTATCCAAACTGGTGGTCCATCGCAGGTCCGACGAATCGTTGGTGAAGCTGTCTCTGTTACCCTAGTACAGGGTCGGGTTGGGTTTAAATGGAAGCTTATTTAAATGACCCGTATTTGACCCAAATAAATTTTAAAGAGGTAAAAAAAGGAGCGGTTACATATGTTGTGCCCTTTTCAACGTCTTCAACAGACCAAATTCCTTTGGATTCAAAGAATCTGAAGATATTTGCTTTTCCTAGGACTCTCTATCTCATTTTTTTCTCTATTTAAGCAAACCCATTTCTTTTTTTTAATCTTCATCACAAGCAATCTTGCGAGTAAATTACTAGAGTTAAAGTTAAGTTTGTGTTCTTAAGTTGAAAGCAAGTAAAAGAGAGCCCACTGCAAAATCAAGGTATGAGCACCTCCATGTCTTCCCTTTTTGAATTACAAAACATGAAATGAATGAGTGGTTTGTTGATTAAAATTCCATCTTGTGTTATTTTTTTGCTTTGAGTTGCTGTAAGTTTGGAAACTTGAATATGAGCTGTTGAGTGAAGTCTGAGTAACTCACGCATTTAAAACCGAGAAATTGTGTTCATAAATGTGAAGTTAGTGTCAATTTTTGCTAAAAAGCGGGATTGTATGCTAAATGCTCGACAAAATGCTGAAGTGAATCCTGAATTTGAAGAAGAGGGTACGATGGTTGAAATGGTGGACCATTAATTAGGCAACGGACCACCAAATAAACCATCGGAAGAACCCCAAAAAAGACACCCACTAGTTAAGATGCGACAACCAAAGTGGTGGACCATCAACTTTGCGAAAAACCACCATATGGACCGTCGCAACTCTCTGAATTCTTAGGTCTTCTGGATAGGACCTGATGGCATACCTGGTGGACCACCAGTTATTCGACGGACCTCCAGTATGGCCGTCAAGTCTAAGTTTTCACTGTTAGGCTATTTTTCTAATGTGAACTAATTCCTTACTTCTATTTTAGGAAATATGGCTCGCAAACTATCACTAAATAGAGGAGGAAGATCTCAAAGAGGTAGAGGAAAAAATGCACCCGCTTACAACACTAGGAAACATAAAAGGGAAACTCCCACACTTTTCCAGTCTAAAGAGAAGAGCGATAGTAGTACAAATAGTACCAGCTCAAGCCCAGATAAGGCAACGGTTGCTACAAATCAACCCAAGCCTGTTGAGGGTGGAACTGAGGCTGCTAACATGAGAGAATAAATAAAAGCAATTGATGTGGATACTGAACCTGAGGATGCTAATGTTATCAAGTGTAAGGATCCTTAAGTTTGAGAGGCGATTAGATAGCAGATAGAGGGAGCAAGAGAGAAATTCTATGATGGGTTGACACCTACAGCAAGAGGGATAAAATAGCCATTTGTGAAAGAACATCAGATTGTGACAATGGAGTTACATTAATATCTTAAGTTGGAGTGCCTTTTCAATGATTATGAACTAGCATGGATGAACAGGCTACCAGGAGCGTATCAACCAAATTGGTTTAGATAATTCTTTGCCAATTATCTTGCATTAGTAGAAAAGGACTGTCCAAAGGGGACATCAGTTGTAAGCTTGCCGAACAGAGAGTCAGTACCTATCTGAGGATTCACTATCAATATTTCAGCCCAAATAATTAATAGGATGTTGTTTGGGCCAGAGTACGAGGCCCTACCTGCTGTACCTGATCTTGAGTACAGGTTGAGAACTACATCTACTTAGAGGCCTTGGGTGGCTTCATTATTGATTGATGATGGTAACCCTTCTTGGTTGACCAATCCACGGGAGCATATTGCAAAATATTCCATTTGCTTCAAGGCTAAGTTCCGGTAGGTTGTTGTTCGCTTAAGGCTGATGCCAACAAAAGGTGATGAAAACTTGGATAAACACGGAGCCGTATTAGTGAAGCTTGGTTTCAGGGCTTCAAGTTGACTTCGGCCAGATTATTGTGGATGAGATATTTGTGAGGGAACATAAAATAAGCAGTGCATTGCCGTTCCCATGCTTAATCACTGAGTTATGCAAACAGGCAAGTGTTCTCCCCTCCTCCCCCCCCCCGATCCATAGAGTTGACAATGAAATCTCAGCTATACATAAATAGGACATTGAGAAATTGAAAGATGACTCAAAGTTTAAGATGTGTGTCACCAACCCTCTAGCTTACCAGACTCAATCTGTACCAGCTCCCGGTGCTATAGGAATTCCCGCAGATATGCCTTTGCCCGTCACCACTTATGTGTCACCAGAGTATATTCCTCCAAGTACTTCTGCAGGGTTGGGTTCTGCAAAATCTATTGGAGTAGCAGAATTTTTCGAATACAATTTAACGCAGAAGAATTTTGCAAACTTAGTAAAGCTACAAAAGAGGTTTCAGAGACAGTTAGATAAATGGGCGTTGGAATTTAAGCCTTTTGTTGATGAAATTATAGCTGAGGCAATCCGTCTATTCCAGACTATTCAAGCTAGGATGGACAGCATGGAGCACCGCATCAACAAAAGGCTAGATGCACTGTCCCTCCCAGATCTTGCAAAGCTCATGGATGAATTTGAGCAATCAAAGGCCGATATACCATAGTTAAAGGGAAGGAAACCATAACAGACTATTTTTGACCCAGCCATAGTGGCAAGTGACATGATGATGGTATTGTGGATCTAATGGAAAGACCCTTGAAAGATAAAAAAAATTATCATATGGATAAGGGAGCTGTAAGGAAAGAAGAAAGGAGAAGAAAGAGAGCAACAATGACACCAGAGCAACAAGAAGAACATGATTTGAAGAGAGCTCAAAAAGAAATCAAAGAAAGATGGAGAAAAGATAAAGAATAAAGAAGAAGGTAAAGCAGCAGGAGTATCTACTAGTGTTGCCCCATCAAAGGGGAAAAGTTCAAGGTCAGTCTGAGAGATGATTCCTATGATTCTGGAGAAGGAGGTTTTGAGTACCCCTACCACCATAGGGGCCAACATTGCACCAGGTGAGGATGCAGGATCCTCACCATACTTCACAGATCCTCAGATGTATAAGAGGCAATATAAGTATACCCATTCCCTTCTACTTTAATTTAATACTTTGAGGATAATGCATATGTTTTTATGTGGGGGTGGTGTAATTATACCATAGGGGTTTGTGTTGCCGATATTCTGAACCCTTACCATGTTCTATCTAGGAGAATCAACATGTCTAGGATCATGATAAGTTTGCATATTTTGTTTTCTAGGTTTAACTTCAAATTTGCATTTTTCTTGTTTTTTAAAGTCTTGTTATGTTGTTGATGTTTGGTCCATGAAATAAAAGTTCTGTTTGTGTTAGTATCTTGTTGTAAATATGGATGATGAATGACGTTGGCATCAAGCTATGACTATTTCCATTTGACTGTTTATCTTTTTCTCCTAGGATATGTGATCAACTGTTAGTGAATTGTAGTTGGCATAAGAACAATAGAATGAGTTTGACTCAGTTGCCACTGTGTGTGTGAGTAATTGTAGTAGTTCTTACATAGTATAGTACCTAGAACTTGCTTGGTTCAATTTATGCTGTTCTGTAGTTGATAGGATAAGAAGTGATGGCAGGCCACCTTGTGATTTCAGTCCACTTAGCCAAAATAATTAACCCCACCAAAAATAATTTTCTATTTTTGAACCCTTCTTTGAGCCTATGTTAATTTTTATTCATCACCGAGCATTCTAGTTAACTCTCTTTCAGTTGTTGACTCCTAGCTTTGGCCTTGGCCTAGTAATGGGCAATGTGTACCTAAACTTTGGAAAAACACCTAAGTTGAGGGTGGCTATTGTAGGGCTATTAATTGCCTAATGGAAAGTTGGTCTATAATTTGAATTTCAGCATTTGGCCCTGGTCTAGTTAAGACAACGTGCACCTTGACTTATGGCATCAGCCTAAGTTGAGGGTGGCTGATGCTTGTGTATATA
>NC_061120.1:21485494-21489591 GCF_002878395.1 Capsicum annuum | reverse complement strand
GATCTTGGAACTCAGCTATAAGGGGGCATTGGATGATAAAGGCAAGCTTATTGGTGCATGTGCTATGTTTTCATCTTTTTTGATGAGTGAGAGGGATGTGATTTGTATCCATAAAATATATTGAGTGCTGGATATCCTTGACTGTGAGGGCAATACTTAATTTGACTGCTTTTTTGTAGATTCTTGTATCCATGTTTGTGTAGATGAATTAAATTTGAAACAATGCCGGTTATGGACTCTGACATGTTAAACCATATGATATGGATGACAAGTGAATGGTTGTGGGTAACTTGGTTCAGTAGTAAATGTCTATCAATATATTGTTCATATTTGCAATTTGGTGCTGAGTTAGTTGAGGACAAGCAATTATCTTAAGTTGAGGGTGTTGATGTTCCGGCTTTTGACGAAATATTTTTTGGTGTTGATGTTTCGGCTTTTGACGGAATATTTTTCATTTTTTTCTTGAGAAAATTGCGTGTTTTCAAGCAACCAAGGTTGCATTTAATGCTGGTTTTCAGTGTTTCAGGGTAAGGAGCTAGCTAAAGGAAAAAACTCAAAAAAATAGTAGAAAAAGACTTCTGAGGGTCAAAATGGTGGACCGTCAGTCTTGCGACGGACCACCATTTCAACTGTCAGTGTTAAACACAACAAGGCACCCTAAAACACTCAGTAATGGCCTATGTGGTGGACCGTCAGTCTTGCAACGGACCACCAATTCAATCATCAGTGTTAAACAAAACAAGGCATCCTAAAACACTCAGCGACGACCCATGTAGTGGACTGTCAGTCTTATGATGGACCACTATTTTGGCCATCAATTTCAAGCAAAAACTGCCTCTCTAAGATCATCAGTGATGGCCCATATAGTGGACCGTCAGTCTTGTGATGGACCACCACTTTTGCTTTTGGTTTCAGGCAGAACTGGGTTTTTAAGGACCATCAGCGATGACTAATTTGGTAAACCGTCAGACTTTCGATGGACCACCACTTTGGCCGTCACTTTGGATGTAGATTTTATAATTTTTGAATTTTAAATCCTTTTTATCTGGGAACATATAAATACCCCGTTTTAGGTTTTATTAGGTATCTTTTATCTTTTATCAGAGTTTTTCATACTAAAAGCATATTGTGCGTAGTTTTTCTCTGAGATTCATTCTAGAATTGGGGATTGAGATTCTATTATCATTTTCTCTATTGAAGATTGAAGAACAATAATTGTGACTTTTGTAAGCAAATTCTGAATTAATTTATGAATAAGACAATGATTTCTTCTCTTTCTGTGGTTTAGATGTGTGGATAAATTTCCATAACTAGGGTTGTGGGAGCCTTGATGTGAATAGATGATTGGGGTTTTGAATCTAATAGATTCCCATGAATAATTGATGTTGCATAAACTCTTTTTCACTTTAATGACTTTTCTTGGTTGCAAACTTGAAAAGTGAGCCCAAGAACATCACTTGTTTGAATAGAAAAGTGTTTGTTGGGAAAAGAAAGGGTTTACACAAATCAAAAGGCTTTAACTTTTGGATAGAAGGTAGATGCCTTAACTGGATCAATCCATGTAAGAATATAGTTGAATTAATATCTCGTACCTTAATTTTGAAAGAATTAAGGGATAAACTACTCATTTAGGTTGAGAAGCTAATGGGTAAACCATAGAATTCAATTACTCTTGCAATTAGAATTATTCAGTGGGAATTTAAAGTAGTTCACAACCTTAGCTGCTTAAGCATCTTGGTGACCATAACTTTAGTTTGACTACTCTTACTGAATTACTCTTTGTAATACAATCAATATTTGGATTACTCTCTGTAAAAAATATTTGACTACAATTGATAAATCAAAATCTCTCTTTATTCTAGAACCTTCAATCAACAGTCTAATAACAATCACAATGCTTAGTGAACACAGTTTTCCCTATGGGATTTGAAACCCAACCTAGTTGGGTTCTATATTTGACAGCAATCGCTTTCAGTTTCCAATGAGATTTATAATTTTGGCACTATTTCTGGAGAATACGATTGTAAATTAAGTTTGTGTTTGTTAATTGAACTTTGGTCAAGTTTTCCAAATTTTACTTTTATTTGTTGTTTTTGTTTTGTGTAGGGTAGTTTTGTGTATGCCAAGTACATAAAGATCGGGTGCACCGTTATTAACAGTACACTCAGAACTGTAGTTAATTGGCAGAACCCCAAGATGCTGAAAGATTAGCAGCTCTGGATCGAGCTCAAATTAACTAGTAGAATGATGGCCAGATGGCACGTTATCCTAATCCTGACGATGATAATTTGACGGATGATGATTTGTTAGATCCTGTCAACCTAAGGCATGCAGAGAATGTGGCTACACTAGTAAACCATAATGTAAACAGAAATCGGCCCTTTTGGGAAAGACAAGAGCGCTAACCACTGCAGTTTGATCTAAATAATGATGAAGATGGAGTGGATAGAGCAAGTGCAACTGGAGCTATCAGTCCTTCACCTCTAGTACCTAGAGCTAAATTTAATATTACCAGTATGATGATTTAACTCCTTTATCTTAAGGGGTTGTTCAGTGTTCTTCCCAGAGATGATCCAAACATGTATTTGGTAAACTTTGTCACCATTTGCAAGTATTTTGATAATCCAGGAGTGGGTTGGAATGCTATCCTCCTACGTTGGTTTTCATTGTATCTATCTGGGGAGGCGACACTATGGCTAAATGGACTGACTCCCGACTCTATAACCAACTGGAGGCAGTTGAAAGAGGATTCCTAGAAAGGTTTTTTTTTACCTTCCAGGAGGGTACTGTTGAGGGATGAAATTAGTAACTTCCCACAGCTTCCCACTGAAGCTCTTCATGAGACCTAGGAGAGGTTTAAAAAGAAGCTGACGCAATGCCTGAACCATAACATGATAGATATTCATTTGATGGAAACTCTTTATCAAGCTTTGAACTCTATTATGAAACTAGTCATGGATAATGCTGCAGAAGGGTCATTTGTTGACCTTAATTTTCAAGAGGCTTCGAAGATGCTTGATTGAATGACCAATCAGAGTAGAGCTTGGCATGCCAAGGATTCTGTTGTAGCAAGCCCTACTGTGTCTGGTAGTATGACTGTAGAGCAATGCAAGAAGGATAAAAAACATGACCAGGACATGGCACACTTGAAGACACAGATTGATTTGCTGACTAAGCGTCTATTGTCTGGAAAAACTGAGAAGGTGAAATCTATTGCAACCTAGGGAAGAGATGACTCTGATTCGTAAGAAGAGGTGAACTATCTAAATAATTAGGGGGGGGGTTTCGAGGCAATAGCCAAGGAAATCAAGGTCAAAACTATTACGACAAAGCTAGTTACAACGATAGAGATAAAGGGAACTGGAAGAGAAAGAATGATAGGAGTGGACTATATGTACCTCCTGGAAAGAATGATAGGAGTGGACTATATGTACCTCCTGAAAGCAGAGATAATACTGCAACTAGCTCTAGCAAGATGTCCATGGAGGACATAATGGAGAAATTATTAAAGGGAGTTGCGGCTACCAACTTTGGGGTGACTACTATGAAGAGTGATTTTTCTTCCATGAGTCAGTTGGTAAACTCACACTCTACTTCTATCAAATAATTGGAGCATAAAATAAGCCAACTCTTATCAACATTGAATTAAAGAAAGAGCGGAACTTTGCCAAGTGATATAGTTAAGAACCCTCAAAATGATAGATCTTTCATGGCAATTACCACAAGGAGTGGTAAGGTATTACCAGGCTCATCTATGGGAAAATATATGATTACAAACGTGATTGAAGAGGATATTAAGCATGGAGAAAGTTATCTAGTGGATTCTGAGAAACTGGATGAGGTTATTGATGATACATCATCCAACCATCAGCAGGTTGATGAGTTAGAGAAGAGCAAGGGAAATGAGGCTGATGTGGTGGTTACTATACTCCTAAAACCACCATCTCCATTCCCCCATCAATTGAAGAAGAAGGATGACGACAAAAAGTTTGGCAATTTTACGGCCATGCTTAAGCAGTTGACAATAACTTTGCCATTAGTGAAGGCATTAGAGCAAATGCCCGGGTATGCAAAGTTCATGAAAGACCTTGTTAAAA
>NC_061120.1:21416762-21482494 GCF_002878395.1 Capsicum annuum | reverse complement strand
AATACTAACTGAATAACATGAGTATAACTGAATGAGAGTACATGCATAAGATATGTAAATTGTAATTGAGGTCATGGTAATACTGAATACTACATTTAGAATCACTGGTTTACTGATATCTAAGTTTACTAAAACTGTATTACTATTAACTGAGTGATTGTATCTAATAGTCCTAATTCTGTGGAACTATTTTAAGTTCCGTACTGAATTGAGTGACTGTGTCTGACAATCCTGATTTCTGTAGAACTGAACTAATTTCTATTCTAAAACTAGAACTAAAATTAAGACCATGGAAGGTAATCATCTAACTGACATGCCCCTTTTTGAATATATTGGGGTCTAACCTGTAACCTCAGTTGGAAGGGTATCAGTACCGTGCCAGGAGTAAAGACAAGCTGTGAGTTAACCCTCTTTGACAGGAAGCTCTTTCATTAACCTTTGCTGGTAGGAAAACTCGTATGAGATCTATCAATCCTAGTATGGCAGGAAGATATCTCAACCTATGCTGGCTATATAGTTCTATAACTCAGGGACTGCTACTAAGGGTCAAACCCTCTGCTGACAGGAATGCCCTCATCCCTGGGTTCACTCGGTACTGAATCCTACTCCCAACTGAATATACACTGGACTAATTTCTAAACTGTACTAGGCTAGACTGAACTATTGCTGATTGTACTATCTAACTGAACTAAATTGAGTTTACTGAGTTCTATTAACTGACGGAGTACTATTGAATTTTGTTAACTGATGGGATACTATACAGTTCTATTGATTAGCTAAATTTATTGAGGTCTGAACTGAATACTAAATTATAACTGTGACTAGTTATTGGAGCTACTATTTGTGACACTACTGAGACTGTTCTGTAACTACTGTAGCTCTAGGTAACAGCTAATTTTTTGGTACTGAATACCCCTAGGACTCAATAGCATGAAAAAAAATAAATCGTGGTATAAACTTGAAAGGAATAACCATATGCACTTGATCATAGCTCATTCATAGAGACATTCTATCAAATACTTGCATGATATAACTTGCACATAAGCTAACATGACATGATTTTATTCCTTTTTCTTTGTTCACATGAAAAATTTATCAAACACTTGGATAACATAATCCATGCACATGACACTAAACAAAACATAGGCGTCATAGTTCAAATCCCCATTTACAATTTCAAGGGTTTAGCATGGATTCACATGATTCTATACTTATATCAAATAACTCCACATGAAGCTTGTAGCAAAACATGAATTAGAAACCCAATTAATCATTATAATTATGAATCTAATCAAACCCAATATGAAATTCATGAAATCAATACACTTAAAGTTTTAAAAGTAGTTTGTTGAACTCCAAGGGTGGAAGAGACCCTTGGATGAACACTTGACATACCTTAACAATTAAATTGTTTTAAGATTGATGGAGTGTTCTTGAGAATTCATCATGAAATTAATGTTCTCGAGTTTTGTTCTTGAGAGCAATTTGAGAGAAAACAGTTTAATTTTCTTTGTGAGGGCTGAATTTCGTATTTTAGGGGCTGGGTCAAAGTGAGAAAAATATCCCAATTACCCCTTTGGATGCTATTTTAATTTTCCTTAAAACTGGTTTAGCAACTCACATACCGACGCGCCTCATTGTAAGCATAATGCGATGGCCAATGTGTTGTATTGAGTCGACATCAGTTCACTAGAATTTGCACTGAAAGCTGAAGAAAAATATTTCATCGATGCGATGGGCGGTGAGGCGCGTCGGGATCTCTTTGATCCACTGGTTTGAGCTTTCAAATATGATCCAAACAAAATCTAAAAAATCTATAACTTGTTCGAGAACACCCACTAACATTCCTGAGCATGATTCAACCTAAAAATCATTACTTTAAGGTCATGAGGGTCATTAAATAGAGTCGCTAACCTATGAAGGCTAAAATAACACTAAGTATGAATACTTAGCTAAAATTTTCTAAGTCTGGGACCCCCTAATAAGCTTTAAAGGACTGAGTTTAGGTTTAGGATTTTGAGAGGTCTTACAACCTTCATGAAGGTATCCACTAAAGTGAGAACACTTAGAATAATATCTTGTAGGAATTGTTATCGGCTTCTAATATAGACTTAGGACTGGTAGGATGACATTTGTTGTTCTTTGACATTCAATCTTCTTTGTTGTGCTTCTTTGTCCGTTGTTTTGTATTTGCTTCAACTTTTTTTGAATCTTGTGTTGGATTTTCCCCTTTATTTATAATAAATAATTTTTTTATGATGAAACTCCACCTTTGTTGGAGTTATCTCTATTTTTGTATGGAGGTTTTTGCTCCTTCTTCTTTGGAGTCATCTTTTTATTTTTGCTCTTCCGAGACTCTATATTCTCTTTCTTTGACAGCTTTGATCTTGAATCTTCATCTGCAATTTACATATATTTAGTGCACTAAACGAGGTAGGCCAAGAGAGAAATAGTGCATGCAAGTACTCAAAAGGTATAGGCTCAGATGTGGTTACCCAAACAAATGGTTTCAGGCTCAAAGGGAGGAAATGCTAGGAATTAATGTCATTTGGTTAGCTGTGGAAGACCCAATCAGGTCAAAGAAAGCCTATTGTCCTTTCCCAAACCAAGTGTAACTCAGAATTTTTCCTCAATAGACATTCATTCCAAGTTCTAGATCAACAATGCAATGCAATGAACTGATCTAAATCTCACCACACAATGTACTTGAAACGATGAGGTTGACTTTGTTCTTGTCTTAGATGTATGCAAGAAAATTTTTTGAGTGTCACCAAGTTTGACTAAAGGTACCAAAAGAATCTATGGTTTACTATGAAGTCGGTCCTTTCTATCATAACAATCTATTCTTTCTCATGCACACTCCTAACTGTGTTGGTACCAACTAAGTCAAAATTCTATTTTTTTTTAGAAAAAAGAATGAGACCGAACCAAAATAAGGGTTGCCTACGTATCTTGTGAAAACAAGAATCAGGTCTGCATAGTTCAGGAAAATTTGTGAATTTGTATGTGATATGTATGAATGTACACGAATGGTGGTCATCCTTGAAAATAATGTGAAATATGATCAGGAAGGAACTGCTTCTAGCATCAAAATTATTTCTATCGGACGATCGAGAAGATGGATGTCACGCACGAAGAGAGTTTTGAAACTACTTCAATATGTCAAAAATATTGCGAAGGTCAGACATTGAAGAAGTTATGATTTTCTTTCATCGTAGTTTGACGGATTGTTATGGCTGAAAGAGTGTTGAACCCTTTCTTTTGAAAGTGAGGATCGATATACCATAAATTTTATGGTTTACAACGTTCAAAAGAAGAATCAAGGTTCTCTCAAGCCAAAATCGGGTGAGGATTTGGAGGTAGGCCAGCTAGGCACTAATGTTATTAAGATTTGGATTTAATGAGTTATTATTTATTTATGCTCTTTGAAGGCTTTTGGAGAGCGTCTTTGAACTATTTCAAAGAATTGCCCTAGTTTGAATATCAGAGAAATTATTTTAATTTGAATATTAGGGAAATTATTTTAAAATTATGAAGAGACCGAATCCTAATACAGGGTATCCTACGTATCTTTTTAAGACAAGATTCAGGTCAAAACGTAGTTCAAACCTTTTTGTGAGTTTGTATATAGCATGACCTATTTCTAGAATGAGAATTTTCCTAAATAGTTTTGAGAGTAGGATTGAATAATTGTGAGAAGATACACTAACCAAAATGCACCAACTCTGGAACTATGAAATTCAAAGAAGGTTTGGGGGAGTGTAAGACACATCCCACGTGAACCACAGTGTGTGAAGTGTAGGACCAAAGACTCAATGGAAGTATGATTATGATTAAATAAAGTAAAAAATAATGTGTAACAGTTTCATAATATACATATATAATGTATTAAATAAGTAATGAATAAAATAATTGATAATACAATAGAACTAATTTGTGTAAATAATGTAAAAGATGTATGAGTAAATACACACAATTTGCAGGGAAACAAATAAAGAATCAAAAGACTAGTATAAAAATGTAAAAATACCTCCCTTAATTGAAAAATTGATTCTATTGTGGTTTGAACCTGATGCACTAAGTCCTCAGCAGAGTCGTCATTCTGTCATGCCCTCTTTATTTATCAAGGTTAAACAAAACACGAGTGATCGACTCTAAATGAATTGAAATTTATACAGAGTCGCCACCTAATTTTTAAAGAAAATAAGAAAACCTATTTATTTATTAACATGTATGACTAATATATTTTTAATCTGAAAAATTAATTTAAGATTCTAGGTAAGAGTTTAAATTATTCTGAAGGAAAGGAGTTAGATACACTTCAGAATCTACAAATGTAGTACCCGACTAGACTAAATTTATCAAAAAGGGAGGAGGTAAAAAAAATTCTTTTAAAAAATAGCAATATTTAAAAATAATGTGAAAAATGTATATGTATTAAGTATATGAATAAAGCTTATTGTTGTGGAAATGTGTAAAAGGTATGTATAAAAATATACAAATTACATGTGCAAAATAAAAAATATTTTGTAATGTATGAAAAGAAATGTATCTTTTATATGCTATAAAAGAAAAAGTATTTTTTCAAATTCTTACTTGAAAAGAAAATATTACACAATTCTTGTGATGTGAATGTGTGAATTAATTGATTTATTTAATTTGTTTGTGTAAATATTAATGGCCTAAGTTGTGCCTAAATACGCAATGAGAATTATGTGAATAAGGAGCATCTCTGCCCGGCACCCCAAAAAGTAAAGTTTCCATTATACTTTTATCTTTATGTACAATTATACAAATGAGAAATAAAAATATAAACATAAGGCTCGAAACTATGTTTTAAAAAATATTTCAAAGTGTGTTGCAGAGAATATGTGTAAGCACTTGATAGAAATATTAAGAATAAACAAATAAAAATTGTGTGTATAAAATAGGATCTTTGTTATAAAGTGAGCTCAGATTAAGTTTTAGACACGCCATGGCTACGAAATGGTTGTTTGATTTATCGGCCATCCTAAATCACCTTGCCAAGATATGAATGATAAAATCATTTGTGTTATTGTGACATTATAAAAATTTCAGCATCACCCGAATTTATTTGTTACATATCTGTATGTGTAATGTCTGTCTTTAATTTGGGAGGCCTCAAAAATCAACAGAGAGTTTCTTCATCGGCCATGTATTAATATTTGATATGAAATAAGTGAATTTGAGAAAATAAAATTAGTCTTTTGTTATGGGGAGGCATCAAAAGTTCCATGGAGAGATATTGTCATTGGCCAAAGTATTTATTTTGATATAAAATAGATAGTCTTGAGAAATAAAAATTCATCTTTTGTAATGGGGTAGCGTCAAAAATTTGATGGAGAGATAATTTCATTGGCCATGTACTTATTTTGATATAAAACAAGTAAACTTGAGAAATAAAAATCTGTCTTTTGTTACGGGGTGACCTAAAAAATCCAATGGAGAGATATTGTCATCGGCCAAAGTAGTGTAGTATCTTGTTCAATATTAGTGTAGTAAAAAATATAGAGAAAAAGATCCAAATCAGTCCCAGACAGTGAAAAATAATAGTAAACCAATCATCGATAAACATAGCCAAGAGTAGAGCAAATGGTAGCAACCAAAATCTAGCTAAAGGTCCCAAAAAAGACCCAAATAGTCATCAACGAAGCAATAACAACGGACCTTGATGAAACACTCAAGAGATCACGTCATTCTCAAATGTTCTAGCAACATGCCAAAATAAGGCAACAAACATAACAATAAAAATGAGCAAAACAAATAAAGATTAGCCAATTTTAAAGGGCTTCGTTAGAGAACGAGAAGACTCTGACCCCAAAAATGTAGAAAAAAATCTAAAATAGTGAATGCTTGTTGTATCTCCACAAACCTCATATTTGTTAAAAAAATACACATAGTAACCAAAAAAAATAAAGGAATTGGTTCATCAGATATAAAGAAAATATAAAGTAGCGGTGACCATCGGTGTTGCTTCAACGGTGTTTCACCGGAGCAATGCCAGAAATACAACAATCATACGGATATAAAAAATTAATTTTAAAAAATCTTTGGGGGTAAAAGAGAATTATCCAGTGGGGGTGGTGTGTGACAGAAAGAGGGAGATCACCCGCCGGTGATTAATGATTAATTGCAGTTAGGCAGTGGCAAAATAGAAGAGAGAAAGAGGATTCTAGTAGCGGTCCTCTAGAGTTTGCCAATGGGTTTCTCCGGTAAGAGGCATCGGATGCTTTCGTGAAGGTGGAACTTTTGGCGGTCTGGCATTCAGTTCCAACAAAGGGAGGCGTGTGGTGGTGTTGGGCAGTGCTCACTCACCGGAGTTCCTATAGTGGACAACGGTGGGTTTTTAAGAGAGATAAAAATAAAAAATTTGATGTATCAAGCATGGGTGTGTGTATTATGTATTTGTGTATGTGTTTTGGGAGAGAAAAGTCGGAACAAATCTAATTTTTATTTTTTGTATTTTATGTGAGTGTGTATTTTGGGAGAGAAAATGAAAAAGGAGGAAAATATTATCTATTTTGTATGTAAAAAAAATTCACCCTTCCAACTCTTTTTATACTAAAATTGGGCACTCCTTTTTATCCAAAGGGTAAAAGGGTGTGCCCCCTTTTTATTATAGGACACCATTTAGTCCTTAAGGTATTGACCAAAGAACTTTTATCCTTTTGACCAACAGATAAAGTTATTTTCCAAAGGATAGTGTCATTGAGTTTTCATTATCAGATGTGAGAAGACCTTATTATGTGGTCGTTGTTCGATGTGACAAGACATTATTGTATGGTCACTGTCAGATGTGATAAGACATCAAACTTTTGTACTGTGTATTAAAATAATTGATCGAACTCAGCATTTCTAGGCTGTAATAAATCTACAAAATGTAGGTATTGATATATAATTGTAGAAAATATAATAACTATTAAAAATATTGAAAAATATAATTAATTTGAAAATATTATAAAAACATCATGTACGTGTGCATATGATTGTAAAAAATGTTAAAAACAATAGTGAATTGATAAAAATCCAAATATAAGGAGAATTATTAATAAATTATGGAAAGTAAAAATATGCCAACAAATTGATAAAATCCTAAAGTAAGGATGATTATCAATAACTTGTTAAGAATTTTAAAAAATGTATGAAAATTGTGTTTCATGCCCTTTAATGATTACAAAACCTGAAGACGTTAATTTTAAGCACGGAGAGCACAAATTGGGTGTCAATAGTTTGCTCTCCCACCAAGTGAATAGTCTGAGTGCCACTCATGATGGTTTAGGGACTTTATAGCATACCTTGGGATTTTTCACTGATGCGTGCATGCAGAAGACCTATATGAGATATAGAGGGAGTACCATATCTAAGATACAGATCGGCTATCAGTGAGGATTATATGTTGGATATTCCTATAAGTAATAAGATATTTCATTAACTAAATAATTGTCATGACCTTATTTCTCTAGTTGTCACGACCCAAATTATCGAATCGTAAGGGGGTTACTGTAATGACCCTTCAGGTCATTTTCAACATTTTCATTTACTTTTGCTTTTAGAGCTTCTCTATAGTTGCCCTAAGTCATTTATGACTTGTTGGAATTGATAGATTGGTTACCGCATAGTTTGTTTGGTATTTTTAGGGTCAATTTCCTATTTTGAAGTCTTCGCTGGTTCTAAATGGTCACCAGATAAAAAATTCAGTTAAAGAACCTCAAATGCAAATTTTGATGCCGCCACCAACTATGGAATATCGATTTTAGGCTAGGTGGACTCTTGGTTTGAGTCCCGAGGTACTCAGACTCATTTCGACCTATTGGTCAAAGAGTTAAGAAAAAAATATGGGTGTGGGACCCACATTTAGTCAAAATGACATAGAATGGAAAATCCAATTGTGTCATTGAGTTTGAAACTTTAAAATTTATATGGTTAAATAGTTTGTTTGCATATATAGGATTTTGGATAAATTCCGAGGGCTTGGCGGAGACTTGAAAAATTCTAAGTCTCAGTTGTTATCTTATGCCATTTCTATCGCGAGCCAAGGGTCACGATCGCGATACCCTTGACAGGCAGTGTGATTGTGGTATACATATCACAATCACGATAGGATTATGAAGCCACAAGATGTGGCGATCATGATCTGTCAGTCATGATAATGACACCTGGATGCTTGGACTGGTACAAATAGACCCCTTTCTCATGATTTTGCTGATTTTTCACCCATTTTCTGAGAGCTAAAACCTTAATAGAGAGGTAAAACTTGGGATTAAGCTTGTGGGTGATTTGGTAAGCTAGACTAACAATTATTTTTTGAGTCTCTTGTGGATTTGAGGTAAGAATCCTCTAAATTCATGGTTGATTTTCTCATTTCTTGACCAAAACCATAAATCCTTGAGGTCTTGATTTTAACCCCAAATTAGCTTGGATTGTACCCATTTTTTAGGGTAATACTTTCTTGAGCATGTAAGAATGTTGGGTTGGCTTTGAAAACGTGATTTCTGTAAATGGGACGTACACGGGTTTTTGTGTGATTTTTGAAACCGAGGCACAATGATGCAATATATGTATCATTATTCTCATATTGATGAGTAGAATGTGTTTATAATAACTTGACATCTTACAGAAGCTTCTTAAAAGGGAAAATGTTAATTTAACTGATCTTGTGAGCTTTTATCGATGCTCAGGTTGACTAGGTTTTACCCCTTGTTAGATTAATCTACTTCATAGTATGTTTATGATATTGCGTTAGATTTGGAATGAGATTTAGGTGTTGGTGTGATAAATTGAAATACTTTGGATTAGTTGGATCATTTAGGCTATTTTGAATACCCTTTTGGGCATGATTAACCTAGTTAACCATATCTTAAGTAAAGTTGACCTTGTAGGCTTATGCTTTGGTTGAAAATACTTTAGTTACTAACCTAATAAGGAGACTTCCTTGATTACTTAAATTTAGGATGAACTTACCTAAATTTCCTTGCTTTAGGTCAAATGGAATTAGTTTCTCTACATTAGGAAGTGTTTCTATCCTTGAACTAGTTATGGCTTATCTAACATCTAATAGCGGATTTAGATACCTTAGCCTAGTCCAGGGTAGAGATTGCTTGATAAATGATTTTGAGGATTTAGAAGTGGGCTCTTTGGCCCACCTTAGTCCAAGACTTGTGATAGTTATTGAAGATCATTTGATACGCTTATGTGCATCTAGGAAGATGGTTATTAAGATGATGTTTAGACATCTTGGTACGTGTTAGTTATGATGGATGATGTTGAAGGTAATGCTTAACGAGTATGTTATGCATGTGTTATTGATTAAGCCTATGTCATTGATGAATTATTGACACTATTGATTTGGCTATAGATTGGGATATCGAATATACTACTGAATAAGCCCTTGATTATCATATTAACTAAGTCATAGATTATGCTATTAATTGACCCAAAAAATGAGCTATTAACTCTGCTAGTGATCATGCTCATCAATAATTTAGCATTTATGCCTTTATTCATGCTAGAGGCCATGCTTATTGACTATATGGGTGATTAAGCCACTGATTATGCTATAAACGGACTATAGATTATGCCATGGATTAGATATTATCCAAACTAATGATGAACTATCTATTATGCTCTATTAATCCATTAAGTAGGCTACATATAAGTTAGTATCCATGTTTGGTAGAACATATTGATTATATTAGAGGTCATGTTAAATGACCATATTGGCGAATATATTATGGATTATGTTAAAGTGTACTTATTAATTATAGTACCAATCATACTATTGATTATGTCAAAGATCATGCTTATTCACTATATTGACAATTATGCTATTGATTATGCCAAGGATCATGCGTATTTACTATATTGACTATCATGTTATTGACTATGACAAAAATCATGCTTACTTACTATATTAGCAATCACGCTATTGATTATTCTAGAGTTCATGATTTTGATTATGAATATCGATCATGTTAATAAACTATGTTAATGATTGTGCTATTAAATACTCTAATGGTTATGCTATTGGTCATATTAATGGCGATATTGATTATTTATACCTAGTAGAAATTCGGAGGATGTCTATGATGTTGATGATATTGATGATGCTAGTGGTCATATTAATGGCAACATTTATGATGATATATACCCGTCAAGGTCGGAGGATGATTGTCATGATATACACCTACCAAGGCCGTAGGATGATTATTATGATATATGTCTGATAAGGCTGGGGAATGATTATAATGATATATACTTGGCAAGATCAGGAGATGATTATGATGATATATGGCGATAAGACCGGAAGATGATTATGATGATATTTATGAGTATATTGTTAAATATCCCTACTAGTTCGAGTTCAGATTGATGTATTATAATGTAATGATATACTTATTACGATATGATGACCTTGGGGTATGAGATTGAAAATCTAGCTATGTCATAAATGAAGAAATAGTTATAATACTTTATATTATGATTAATCTAGTGAAATATCAGCTAGTGGCTACTTAATGGATAGTTGGTAAGTTTTGATTTATTTACAAATGATGAATATGGACAATTGATGATTATAAGGTGCTATAGTTGATGATTAGTGAAAAATAAAGATTACTAGTGGATATTGTTTAAGTGAATAATCATGACTAGGTTGATAAGCTGTAATGGCCCTTTCGGTCATTTTTCGTATTTTTGCTTATTTTTGCTGTTAGATATTTTCCATAGCTACCCTAAGTTACTTATGACTTGTTGGAGCTGATAGTTCGGTTATTGAGCAGTTCATTTGTTTTTTAGAGCTAATTCTCTATTTGAAAGTCTTCGCTGGTTCCAAATGACCAATGAGAGAAAACTTTAGTAAAACAATCTCAGATACAAACTTTGACAGCACTAGCATCTCCAATATATTAATTTTAGTCTAGGTAGACCTTTGATTTGGGTATTGATGCACTCGAGCTCATTTCGACCTATTGGTCGAATAGTTGAAAAATTTGAAATTTGAGTTTGGGACCCGCATTTGGTTGAAATGAGCTCGGATGCAAAATTCAACTTTTTCATTGCATTTGAAATGTTGAATTTAGTATGGTTACATTGTTTATTTACGTATATCGAATTCCAAATGAATCTCGAGGCATTGGTGGAAGTTTCAGCTGTTAGCTCTGCTGACAGCAAGTATTGCAATCACACCAAGGGGTATGGTGATCACCATACTTGCTCCTATAGCCAAGTAGTGTTATTGCGCACTTGATTGTATGATAGCTATACCTGGATATCCGGTATGGGTATAAAAAAAACCCTTAAGCCGCATTTTGGCCATTTTTGACCCATTTTTTAGAGCCTAAAACTCTAAAAGAGTGTGATAATTCTAAATTAAGTCTTAGGGGTGACTTGGATGCTTGATTAACATATATTTTCATGAATATCTTTGGATTTAAGTTAAGAATCCTTCAAATTTATGCTTGCATTTCTTGAATTTTTTACCAAAGCCCAAATCCATTAGGGCTTGATTTATCCCCACACCTAGCTTGGTGTTCACCAAGTTTTGAGGGTTTTGATTCCATGAGCTTGATATCATGATGGGTTGGTCTCGAAAATGTGTTTTTCCATGAGTGGTACCCACTTGGGGTTTTGGCATGATTTTGAACCCAAAGCACAATGGTGCAATATGGGTATCAATATTATCGTATTGATGAGTAGAATGCATTTTTGATAGCTTTCCATCTTATAGAGGCTTCTCGGAAGGTACAAGTGAAGGTTTAGTGGATTATTTATCATTCTTTGGCATTGAGGTAGGCTAGGTTTAACCCTTGTTAGATTGAGCTATTTCATAGTATATTTATGATATATTGTGGGATTGGGATGAGGTTTAGGTGTTGGTTTGATGAATTGTAAAACTTTGGGTTAGTTGAGTCGTTTAAGCTATTTTGATATCGTAATATTGAATCCTTTACTTGTTCCCTTGTTCTATAGCTGAATTGGACTCCATCCCTCATGTTTAGCATGAGAATGTGACCCGACCCGACCCGAGGCTTTGTCATAATGGGCATCACAAGTCCAACCAGAACCTAGGACCACCCACGTTACCCAACTCAACCTCCATCTGCTTGCCCTGAGTTGGCTAAATTTTGAGCATATAACAAGATAGAATAACTATCCAATTCCATACTATGGGATAGGTCTATAACCGAGACTAACCCAACTGAGTCCAACCATCAGGACCCATCCAATAACCAAGCCAAACCATTAACCAACAACCAACCAATAACCAAACCAAGTTCCATAACATAACAAAAAAGGATGGAACAACAAAAAATATTGTCGAAGGGTGTAAGCCCCAATACCATTCCCGCCCATTCCAACACATAGTAGTTCCACAAAATACTCTAAACAAAAGAAATTCAATATCCAGTTGGGACATGTCCCCAACCATAGCCAAAATCAATATCCATAAAATAACCAAAGTATGAACATCATGGAAGAAGCGGAGCCTTACGAAATGTGGAAGCTCACCACTTCAATCCAAATGTTGATACCGAAGCCAAACACTAAGCAGGAGGAATAGAATGGCCGGTTTATGCATCACACGGGGATAAAACCTCTCAAAGATGGGTTAGCGAGTGAACTCTAGTAAGAAAATCAGGCTAAGGATAAAATAATACCATTCTAGTAAAACCAAGTAAACCAACCATACGCATACAAACCATACATATATATAACCATGTCGAGAAAGGAAATCGGGTTTAGCATGCATTTAAAACCATTAACCTGGGATATGTAACTTAACCATACTAAAACTACCCATGGGCTATATGGGTGCAGTGTAACCCCCATGTATCCATACGAACCAGAGATACCATAAGAGTAGGAGATTCCCAAGTACCCTTCACTCTCCATGATACATATGTACAATGTACTTAGAGGATTCCCATGTACCTCATAGTATCATATATGGTCTCCATGACCTCCACTCATGTCGAAAAATATGAGTTTCCAATGTCCGTCCGGTGGACTCGGACCTTCATGGTTAGCTATCACACCCCGCCATTATTATCTAATTAAAATCATTTCCATCCAATCAAACCATTAGACCATTATTATTACTAACCAAGGCTATAAGTAGTGGTATCGTCATACTAACTATAGCTTGCAAGCAATGTTCTTAGCCTATGTACCAATAGTTTACATTATCAAGTGAACTCGGGGGAATCCTATGTATCCCACAAGTGTTTCATTATTAATTTTGCTTGGGGGAATCCCTTGTACCCCACAAGTAGTTCATTAACCATGTTTAGTTGGGGGATTCCCTTGTACCCCACAAGGAAGTTTTATTTAACCATAATCATGACCACCAAACTAACCATTTTTGCCTTACCAAACTATTTAAACCATTTAGGGTTCCATTACCTAACCATACCATGCAGTAGTTCCATTAAAAGCCCAATAATATAGTAAAAGCATTCTCATAGGCATTTTATCAAACATGTTGTGGTATAGTATTTACAAAACGAAATCCAATTACTAATTAACCATTTCCATGAAACCAATTGTCCAAACCACCATTAAAATATGTAAAAACATAATTAAAATATGGGAAAACCATAACCAAGCATTGAATACAAAAATCCCAACACATATTTGAAAACCCCAAAACCATGCAATAATCATGCCATGAAAACATTGTATAAATAATGCCTTTAGTTGGAACTAACAATGAGGAAGGAGTATCTTTCCTTAAATTAGAAGATGATGGAAAGAAATCACCCAAACAATCCCCAAATTATTCCTCTAGATGAAACCCTAGCCTTTCTTTACCCAAAAGCCTTAGAAAGAATTATAAAGTGCTTAAGAGAGTTTTCTAAGTGTTTAATGATAGAATAATAGGGTAAATATCCTCCCAAGTGGGTTAGAAGTCGTGGGTCCTTAATAGGTTAAGTGGGGAAATGCCTAGATTACCCTCACTTAAACTGTATAAAAGTCCTGTCCTAGGGTACGACTGTCCCATACCGATCGTACCCTCTAATATGAGTGGTACCCACCACTCATACCCTAGGTCTCCCTCTTGGAACTAACACTTTCTAATATATGAATTACCCAAACCAAGTTGTACCCAAGTATATAACCTGTACCCTTGACCCGTACCCCTAGCAGAATAAAAATCAAAAGAGGTTTGAACACTTTCTACCAGATGAGTTGAGGCTACAACTCGTACCCTAGCTCATGACCCATTGTGAGACACTTATACTTAGATCTAAGTTATTTTACTATATCTCAGATTGAGTAAAGGAAAAACCCTAACCAAATAACCTGTATCCAATCATATGAGTCATACCAACCCAAGTCGTAACCATTCCAAAGACTAATCCAACTCACCAACCATCACTGGTTAGTTTACGACCTAACCTTACCAACCCTACCCCAGCATGCAACTTGTACCCTTAGTCGTATCTTGTCTAGAAACCAAAAATCCAGAAAATTTTCTAAAGGTCCCAAATCAGGGTGTTTCAGTCTCCCTCACTAGGAATATTTATCCCCGAATGATGGAAAAGGTAGGTCAACCATAAGCAGGATTCATTTGCATTATCAAATATTAATCCATCCTTTAACAAACTCAAAAAATAAAGATACAAGGAAATCAACCTTTCCTTTAACATACTTAGAAAGTAAAGATGTGTTCAAGAACACATACCTTCCACAATAATACCCGAAGCTGAGAACAAATTCAGATATTTGGACTTCATATCCGCTTCCACTTCCCATGTAGCCTCTTTTACCTTGTGGTTCCACCGTAGAACCTTAATCGAGGCCACATCCTTGGTCTGTAACCTATGAACCTGATGATGTTGTATCTCAACCGGGAACTCTTCATAAGCCAGAGAATCCAAGATACCCAAACCTTCCTAAGGAACAACCGAAGAAGGATCACCAAGACACTTCCTTAATATAGAGATATGAAATACCAGATGAATAGAGCTCAAACTAAAAGGCAACTCCAATTCATATGCCACATTACCAACCCTATGCAAAACCTCATAAGGACTAATATACCGAGGACTGAGCTTCCCCTTTTTATCGAACTGCATCACTTCCTTCATGGGAGATATCTTTAGGAACACCTTATCCCTAACCTCAAATTTCAAGTCTCTATGCCTTGCATTTGCATAGGACTTTTGGCAACTTTAGGTAGCCTTAAGGCTATCTCGAATCACCTTCACCTTTTCCATAGCCTAATAAGCCAAATCCAAACCAAAAATATCCACCTCACCAAGCTTGAACCACCCAATAGGATATTTACACCTCCTACCATACAATGCCTTAAAGGGCGCTATTCCAACACTAGAATGATGGCTATTGTTGTAAGCAAACTCTACTAAAGGTATATGCCCATCCCAATTGCCACCATAATAAATAACACATGTCTGGAGTATATCCTCTAATATTTGTATAGTCCCTTATGCTTGCCCATCCATCTACGGATGAAAAATAGTACTCAGACTAACCTTAGTCCCAAATCCCTTCTGAATGGTCCGCAAAAAATAAAATGAAAATTTTGTACCATAATGAAAGATAATTGAGACAGGCACCCTATGCAGCTTTATAATCTTCTAAAGATACAACCACACATAATTCTTAGGCAAAAAGTTGGTCCTCACTGGCAAGAAGTGAGCCGACTTTGTCATCCTATCCACGATGACCCAAATTGAATCAAATTGATTCCGAGACTGAGGAAGACCAATAAAAAATCCCATATTGACTACCTCCCATTTTTATCCAGACTAATCAATTTCCTAATACAATCCACCAGGCCATATATGCTTAACTTTCACCTGTTGACACACCATACACTTGCCAAAAAATTAGCCGCATCCCTCTTCATACCATTCCACCAATAGATTTCCTTGAGATTATGATGTATCTTAGTTGAACTGAGATGTACAACATAGCACAATTCATACACCTCAGACAAAATCCATTGTCTCAAACCATCGACATCAGGAACACATAACCTCCTTTGGTACCTCAAGGTACCATCACCACTGATCTCGAATAGCATTACCTTTTTCCCACCTATATCACCCTTAATCTTCATCAAGATAGGATCTAGCATTTACTTTTCCTTAACCTCTGCTCCAAGAGATGACTGAACTACTTCTTATACTAACACACTACCATCCTTGAAGTCTAAAAGACAGACCCCAAGATTAGCCAAGCAATGAATATCCTTTACCGATTCTCGCTTTTCCTTATCCACATGAGCTAAAATCCCCATGGACAATTTGCTAAGAGCATAAAAAATAATATTTGCCTTACCTGGATGATAGTGGAGACTCATATCATAATCCTTGAGAAGCTCAAACCATCTCCTCTGCCTATGATTTAGCTCCTTTTGAGTGAACACATACTATAGACTCTTATGGTCAGAAAAGATGTCCATGTGCACTCTATACAAATAATGCGGCCATATTTTCAAAGCAAAAACCACTGCTAAAAGCTCCAAATCATGAGTAGGATAATTCCTTTCATGGACCTTCAACTACTTGGAAGCATAGGCAATGACCTTTCCATGTTACATCAACACGCAACCAAGTCCCACCCGGGATGCATCACAATAAACCACAAACCCCTCATTACCTTCAGGCAAAGTCAAATTAGAGCCAAAGTTAGTTTATACTTAAGCTTCTCGAAACTCCCTTCACAAGTATCCGACCAAGAAAAAATTACCTTCTGTTGAGTTAACTTAGTCCATGGGGAAACTATCATCGAGAAACCTTTCATGAACTGCCTATAATACCCAGCCAAACCCAAGAAGCTCTAAATATTGGTTGGAGTCATGGGTCTAGGACACCTCTTCACCACCGTAACCTTTTTTGGATCCCCCATGATCCCCTTACTAGAAATAATATGACCTAGAAAAGTTATAATGTTCAACCAAAGCTTAAATTTGGAGAATTTTGCATACAACTATTGCTCCTTCAAGGTATGAAACACAACCCAGAGGTGATTAACATGATCCACCTCACTCTTAGAATACACCAGAATATCATCAATAAACATAATGACAAATAGATATAAGAAATGCCTGAAAAACTTGTTCATAAAATCCATAAATTCCATTGGTACATTAGTAAAACAAATGACATAAACAAGAACTCAAGGTGACCATACTGAGTATGAAAAGTTGTCTTAGGTATATCCACTTCCCTAATCTTAAGCTGATGATACCCAGACTGAAGATCTATTTTAGAAAATAATTTGGCACTTTACAACTAATCAAACAAGTCATCAATCTTTTGAAGAAGATACTTGTTCTTAACCATTACCTTATTCAATTGCCGATAGTCAATGCACATCAAAGAAAACCATCCTTCTCGTGCACAAACAAAATTAGTGCACCCCACGAGGAAATACTAGGACAAATGAAACCTTTATCCAAAAGATCATTAAATTGATCGTTGAGCTCCCTCAACAAATTCTGATCTATTCTATAAGGAGAAATAAATAATGGACGAGTGTTCGAAGCCAAATCAATACAAAAATTAATCTACCTATCCTGAGGAATATAGAAAGATCATTCGGAAAAACCTCTGAAAATTTGTTCACTACCAGAACTGAATAGAAATAAGGACCTTCCAAGTTAGAATCTTTAACTTAGACTAAATGGTAGAGACACCCCTTAGAGATTAACCTCTGAGCTCTAAGATAGGAAAAAAATCTCCCCCTAGGAGCTAGGGAACTACCCTCCCACTCTATAACCGGTTCATCAGGGAACCAAAGGACAACCTTACAGGTCCGACAATCCAAGGACGCATAACAAAAGTGTAACCAATCCATCCCTAAAATAACATCAAAATCCACCATATCTAGTTCAGACAAACTAACCAAGGTCTGTCGACTACCAACAGATACCACACACCCTATAGACCCTTTAAGTAATCACAGAGTCACCTACTAAGGTAGAAATAGAAAAAGGATCCAAAATAACTTTAGGATCAAAACCAAAACACACCACTAATATGGGGTCACATAAGAAAGAATGGAACCCAGATCAAGAAAATATCATGAGAGAAAAGTTATAACAGACCAGTCACAACATCAGGTGATGCCTTAAATTCTTGTCGAGTAGTAAGAGAATATAACCTATTCTGACCCGCACTGATACCAAGAGCAAAACTGATGTAGAAGCTGCACCTTTTGGAGTAGGAGAAGAAGATGAAGCAACTAGAGCCTTATTCACTCCCGAAGCACCCTAACCAACCAAAAAATTCTCAGTATATGGCATGGCTGACCATATTTGAAACATTTATCCCTTACTTTATTACAGAAACCCCTATGCAACCTACCACATAACCGATAAGAAGGGCATAATGAGGCCAACTAAGCCCCACTCACTTGAGATTAGGCACCCTGTGCTTGAAAATTATCACCTCTATGATGACATGCATCACCCAACTATTTTGGATATGGAGCACTAGCTGAAGAGAAGGAACCAGAACTCTCCCATTTTTTCTTTGGCTATTTACCTCCATCCCGATCACTTTCTAGTTGGGCACCACCTTGCTTAGATGACCAAAACTTATTACCCTGCCTTTCCCAAATACATCCTGCTTTCTCTTTTCTTTCTCCACTTGTTGCATATGAATAACCAACCTAGAAATATCCATATCCTTGATCAACAATACATGCTTGCTTTTAAGGATCAAATCTTGAGATAGTCCTGAAGCAAACTTTCTCATCCTAGTCCTTACATTAGAAACCAATTCTAGAGCATACCTAGACAGCTGGTGAAACTTCAAGGGATATTCCTTGACAAACATCCTTCCCTATTTTAGATTAACAAATTCCTCTACCATCTCTTCCCTACACTCTTAAGGAAAGAAGTGGTCCAGAAAAGAATTAGAGAAAGTCTCCCACAATAATGACTCCATAATGTCATTAACCCTTACCTAATCCCATTCCTCATACCATTGGTATGCCACATCCTTTATTTAATAAGCTAAAAAATTCACATGTAAGACCTCATAAAATTCTAAGCTTAAAATCAGTCCTTTAAAGCTAATTAGGGGGTCCCAGACTTAGAAGATTTTAGCTAAGTATTCAGAATTGTGTTATTTTAGCCTTCATATGTTGGTGACTCTATTAGAAGACCCTCATGACCTTAAAGTAATGATTATTAGGTGGAATCATGATTAGGAATGTCAGTAGGTGTTCTTAAAAAGTTTTGAATTTTTTGGACTTCATTTGGATCATATTTGAAAGCTCAAACTAGTGGATCAACGCGATCTCGATGAGCTGCGTTGCCCATCGCGTTGATGAATATTTTCCTCCTACTCCCAATGCAAATTATAGTGAACCGACTTGAACTCGATGGGCGCATTGGCCATTACATCGATGCCAATTATGTGGTGCGTTGGTCTGCGCATCGCTAGTCCAGTTTTCAGTAATTAAAACCCATGTTGAGAGGGGTAAATGGGTCTTTTTCTATATTATATCAGCCCCCAAAACATGTAATTAAGCCATCCAAAAGGCAAAATTTACTCATTCTCTCTAGAATTTTTCAAGAACAAACCCTAGTTCATCATATTCAAGAATCCAAGTTCCAAGAAAATCTATCAATCTTTCAAAATTCAAGCTTTCAGGTATGTCATATGTTCATCCAAGGGTTCCTTCCACCCTTGGAGTCTAAGAAACTCTTTTAAACTTTATTTAAATTGATTTCATGACTTCTAAGATTTGGATTCAAGTGTATTCATGATTATAATGTTGATTTAGTTTCTATTCCATGATTAAGTCCAAGATTTATGTAAAAACAATTGTTATGTATGTAGTATCATGTGAATTCATGTTAAAGCCTCAAAATTGTGATGCTCATGTGTTGATTAGTACTATGTGCATCTACAATGCCTTCCAAGTGTTTGATGAGTTGTTTATGTGATTTAATAGTGAGATTATATCATGCAAGCATATCTACTAGTTCATGCCATTCAAGTGTTTGATGAAATGCCTCTATAGATGCATTATGAAGAAATGTGCATTTCTATGCCACGTAAGCTCATGTGACGCTTTACTTTTCATGCTATCGAGTCCTGAGGGTATTTAATACCCGACCATTTAGTTATTTACCTAGAGCCAGTGTCAGCTACGGAAGAATCTCAGTCATGTAACAATCAGTAGTACTCTCAGTCAGTTAGAAAACTCTGGAAAAACTTAGTAAACTCAGTATCAGTCCAGTCCAATTTAGTATTCAGTTCAGACCTTAGTAAATTTAGTTAGTTAATAGAATTCAGTAGTATTTTGTCAGTCAATGAAACTCAGTGAAATTAGTTCAGTTCAGTTAGATAGTTTGATTAGTAATAGTCCAGTCCATCCTAGTACAGTTTAGAAATTAGTTCTGTGGCTATTCAGTTGGGAGTAAGATTCAGCATCAAACGAACCCAGGGATAGGGACATTTCTACCGACAGAGGGTTTGACAGTAATCCCTGCATTATAAAACTATTTAGCCAGCGTAGGTTGAGATATCTTCTGGCTAAAGTAGGGTGGATACATCTCATATGAGTTTTTCCTCCAACGAGGGTTGATGAAAGAGCTTACTATCAGAGAGGGTTAACTCATATCTTGTCTTTACGCGTGGCATAATACTAACACCCTTCTATCTAAATTTGCAGATTAGACCCCAATCTTTTCAGAAAGGGATATATCAGTTAGATGATTACCTCTCACAGTCTCAGTTTCAGTTCCAGTTTTAGTATTGAACTCAGTTCAGCTCTATAGAATCAGGACTGTCAGGTACAGTCATTCAGTTCAGTATAAAACTTAGCACAGTTCCATAGAATCAGGACTGTCAGATACATTCATTCAGCTCTTAGTTAGACAGTATCAGGTAAACTCAGATATCAGTAAATCAGTAATTCAAAACTAAGTGTCCAGTGTTATCATGACATAAGTTACAACTCATGTATTCATGCATGTACTCTTATTCAGTTATACTCATGTTAATCAGTCAGTATTGTTCATGTATATGAACTCATGCATCTCAGCCTACCCCACATAGCATACTAGTATATTTAAAGTATTAATGCATACCTTTATTTTATGTTATGATGTCTTATATCATAGGTTCAGATTCATGGGATCCCAATCATACTTAGCAGCCTGATCCATCAAAAACAGACGTAGTGGTGAGTCCTCATAGTTTTGAGGATAGATTTATTATTTCAGTACTCAGTTTATTTCAGTAGTCAGGGTTAGTTGAAGGCTTGTTTCATCAACTCCTTGTTCAGATAGTAGAGGCTTTTCAGACTAGAGTATTTATAGACAAATATTCAGTTTTGGTATTAATGTACTATACTCAGTATTTTTTTTATAGTTTGAAACCTTATGGCAAGTTTCTGCCTAATTTTTATATAATAATAGTATTATTATTCAGTTAATGCAGCAGGTACCAATCAAGGGTTAGCTTGTGGTCCCTCGGGCTTATGACCACCGTGTAGAGTCCAAGGTACAGACTTGGGGCGTTACAAACTTGGTATCATAGCCTAAGGTTCAACAAATTCCTAGGAAGTCTAAAAGCCGTATTTAGTAGAGTCTTGTAAATGGGTATGTAGCGCGCCACACTTATGGACAGGAGGCTATGAGATATTTTAGGAAAAGTTTCCCTTCTTTTAGTATTCATGTCATACGAGTAATCATGAGCTCAAGTTAAACTCTCAGTCTTATTCTTCTCTCCTTTTCATTTAGAAAACATGCCTCCTAAAAGACTAACAAATGGAGAATCGGAAATCAGTTAGCACCTCAGCCCATTAAGGAAGATCCCCGGGATGAACATGTCTCTCACATTGAATTCAGAGAAGCTTTCACTACCCTAACTCATTCTGTGATAGCCCAAAGTGAATGCCCAGTCACCATTTTGGCCAACCCAGTGGCCAATACTGCTGCAACCAAGGTTCAGGACTTCACCTGAATAAACCCTCCATCTTTTATCAGGTCAAAGTCAGATGAGGACCTATAGAAATTTATTGATCAAGTGCAAAAGGTTACAGATATTATGGGGGTGATATATAGTGAGAGTGCCAAGTTACCTACATATCAGTTGTATGATGTGACTTACTCATAGTTTAAATAGTGGAAAATAGAGAGGGTCGCAGATGCAGGGCCCATAAAAATGGGAAGAGTTTGCTATTGCTTTTCTAGATAGGTTCTTCCCGCTAGAGTTAAGGAAAGTGAAAGTTTTAGAATTTATAAATTTGAAGCGGGGAAACATGATGGTACAAGAGTATTCTCTTAATTTTATTCAATTAGCCAGATATGCTCCTGATGTGGTAGCAGATAGTAGATCTAAGATGAGTAAGTTTATGACTAGCATGTCTAATAGTATGGTCAAGGAGTGTAGGACTGCAATGTTGATTAAGGAGATTGACTTATCCAAGCTTATGGTCTATGCTCATCAGACAGATGAGGCTAAGAATAAAGAGAAGAAGATAAAGAACAAGAGAGATAGAATAGGTAGCTTCAACATCACCTAGCTTAAGTTAGAGGGTGGTAATATTTCTTAGTTCCACCCAAAATCCTTAGTCCCAGCTCCTTCCTCAGCCAGTGTTTCCATGCCGAAATTTAGAGATGGCAATAGTGATAGGGCATCAGGCCTTAAACCCCAGGGTAGTGTTAGCAGTCCCAAATAAATCCTTTTTACGAAAAGTATAGTAGAAATTATTAGGGTGTCTATAGAGCTGGCAGTGGTGTATATTTTGGATGTGGTAAGCCAGGACATAAAGTCAGACAGTATCCTCAGGTAGGCTCACAGAGTCAGCTTAACCGTCCCTCAGCTCAGTCCGGTCGCCCGAATCAGCAGGGTGCCACTTTTAGTACCACCAGTGGGTAACGCCCAAACAAAATCTATGCACTTCAGTCTCAATAGGATTAAGAAAGTTCTCCTGATGTGGTCATTGGTACATTACAAGTTTTCCATTTGCATGTTTATGCTTTCCTAGATCCAGGAGCTTTTTTATTTTTTATAACTCCTTATATAGATGTTGACTTCAAAGTCAGTCCCAAAATTATAGTAGAGCCTTTCTCAGTCTCTACCCCAGTGGACAAATCTATCATAGCTCGACGGTTATACAAGAACTTTTCGGTTATGGTATCTCAGAAAGTCACATCAGTAGACTTAGTTGAATTAGAGATGGCCAATTTTGATGTCATTCTCTGCATGGATTGGCTTCATTCCTACTATGTCTCAGTCGACTACAGAAATAGAATTGTCTAGCTTCAGTTTCTGAATGAGCCCATCCTATAGTGGAGGGGTAGTACTTTAGAACTTAGGGGTCAGCTTATTTCCTACCTTAGAGCAAGGAAAATAATATCTAAGGGGTGTGTCTACCATCTTACTTGATTCCAAGACTCTAACTCAGAAACCCCTAATCTTCAATCAGTGTCAGTAGCATGTGAATTCCCAGATGTGTTTCCTGAAGATCTTTCTGGAGTCTCTCGCAAAATAGAAATCAATTTTAGAATAGACTTTCTTCTAAAAACTCTGAATGGAACCTGCAAAACTCAGATAATCAACAGAACAGTTAAAAGATCTCCTAGATAAGGGATTCATCAAACCCAGTTGTCCTCGTAGGGTATACAAGTTCTATTCGTGCGTAAGAAATATGGTTCTCTCAGAATGTGTATAGACTACCGTCAGCTAAATAAAGTCACGGTCAAGAGCAAGTATCCACTTCCCAGAATTATTGACTTGTTTGACCAACTTTGGAGTGCCAGTTAATTTTCTGAGATAGACCTCAGATCAGGCTATCATCAGCTAAGAGTCAGAGAATGTGATATTTTGAAAATAGCTTTTAGAACTCAGTATGGTCACTTCAAATTCTTAGTCATGTCATTTGGTCTTACTAATACCCCAACAGCTTTCATGGACTTGATGAACCATGTGTTCAAGTAGTACTTGGATATGTTCTTCATAGTCTTCATAGATGACATCCTTGTCTACTCTCGCAGTGAGCATGATCACGTAGACCATCTCAGAATAATATTACAGACTCTCAGAAACCATCAGCTATTCGCCAAATTCAGTAAGTATGAATTTTAGCTAAGGTCAGTAGCCTTGCACGGCTATATTATTTCTGGTGATGGCATTAGAGTTTATCCCCAAAAAATTAAAGCAGTAAGAAACTGGACCAGACCCATCTCTCCATTAGAGGTACCCAATTTACCTCTCATTTCTGGAAAGCCTTCAAAAAGGGTCTTGGTACCCAAGTTTACCTCAGTACAACCTTTTAACCTCAGACAGATGGTCAAGTAGAAAGGACCATTCAAACTTTAGAGGATATCCTGCGAGCGTGTGTGATAGACTTTAAAGGTAGTTCGGATGACCACTTACCTTTGATTGAGTTTGCATATAAGAATAGTTATCATTCAAGCATTTAGATAGCTCCGTTTGAGGTGCTCTATAGGAGGAGATGTAGATCTCCCATTGGTTGGTTTGAAGTGGGTGAGGCCATAGTAGTAGGGCCTAACTTGGTGTTTGACACCTTAGAGAAGGTTCAGCTGATCAGGGAAAAGCTTAAGACAGCTTAGAGCCAACAGAAATCATACGCAGATGTACGTAGAAAATATTTCAAGTTAGAGATTAGTGATTATGTTTATTTGAAAATCTCTCCTATAAAAAGAGTGAAGAGGTTTGGAAAAAAGGGGAAGCTCAGTCACCGATATATCGGTCCTTACCGAATTCTCAGCTGTTTCAAAAAGGTAGATTATGAGGTTGAGTTGCCTTCAAACTTATCTTTAGTGTATCCAGTGTTTCATGTATCATTGCTTAAGAAGTGCATAGGTCACCCAACGACTGTAGTCCCTATAGAGGGCCTAGACATTCAGAATAGTCTCTCTTACGAAGAGGTCCCAGTTGAAATCCTTGACTATCAGATTCATGGGCTGAGGAACAAAGAAGTCCCTCTAGTCAAAGTTCTTTGGAGGAATCAGTCCGTTGAGGGAGCTACTTGGGAAGCAGAAGAAGATATGTGAACCAAGTATCCTCACCTCTTCTCTGCAAACTCAAACTCAGTCTAAGGTAATGATTCTCTTTAAACTTACTCAGTTTCGTGCTCAGATTTTCTTTATAAAATTGGTATCAGTTACCATTGCATATCCAGTCATACATTCATAAGTCCGTTCAGTCAAATATTCATGCATCAAATATGCATTTTTGGAATAAGAGACTCAGCTTATCATCAATCCCAACCGTATACTCATGCATCAGATATGCATGTTCAATATGAAATTTTAGCATATCAGTAGTGTCAGTCATGAAATCATGTTACAGTTGTGCATGTCCTGCATCTAAATCCAGTCTATCAGTATTCTCAGCTCAGTTAGCCTCATTCAAGGATGAATATTCCCAAGGGGGAGATATTATAAGACCCCGCAAAATGCTAAGCTTAAACTCAGTGCTTTAAAGATTATTAGGGTGTCCCAGACTTAGAAAATTTTAGCTAAGTATACAGAATTAGTGTTATTATAGCCTTCATAGGTTGGCGACTCTATTTCACGACCTTCATGACTTAAAATAAGGATGTTTAGGCTGAATCATGATCAGGAATATCAGTGGGTGTTCTTGGAAAAGTTTCAGATTTTGTTTAGATCACATTTGAAAGCTCCAACCAGTGGATCAACACGATCTCCATGCGCTGCATCACCCATCTCATCAATGAAATATTTTTCTCCAGCTCCCAGTGCAAATTCTAATGAACGACGTAGACTAGATGCGGTGCGTTGGCCATCGAATTGATACCAATGATGCAGCACATCGGTCTAGCATCACTAAACTAATTTTTAGTAAAATTAAAACAACGTCCAGAGAGGTAATTGGGACATTTTCCTCACTTCGACCCAGCCTCTAAAACACGAAATTCAGCCCTCGCAAAGAAAATTACACTCTTTTCTCTCATATTGCTCTCAAGAAAAAAACCCTAGAACATCAATTTCATGATCAATTCTTAAGAACACTCCATCAATCTTCAAAAAATTTAATTGTTAAGGTATGTCAAGTGTTCATCCAAGGGTCTCTTCCACTCTTGGAGTTCAAGAAACTACTTTTAAAACTTTAAGTGTATTGATTTCATGAATTTCATGTTGGGTTTGATTATATTCATGATTATAATGATTAATTGGGTTTCTAATCCATGTTTTGTTACAAGTTTCATGTGGAGTTATTTGATATCTGTATAGATCATGTGAATCCATGCTGAGCCCTTGAAATTGTAAATGGGGATTTGAATTATGATGCCTATGTGTTGTTTAGTGTCATGTGCATGGATTATGCTCTCCAAGTGTTTGATAAATTGCTCATGTGAACAAAGAAAAAGGAACAAAATCATGTCATGTTACCTTATATGCAAATTATATCGTGCAATTGTTTGATAGAATGTCTCTATGAATGAGCTATGATCAAGTGCATATGGTTATTCCTTTCAAGTTTAAGCCATTATTTATTTTTTTCATGCTTTCGAGTCCTGGGGGTATTCAATACCCAAAAACTTAGTTGTTACCTAGAGCTATGGTAGTTACAGAACAGTCTCAGTAGTGTCACGAATAGTAACTCCAGTAATCAGTCACAGTTACAGTTCAGTATTCAGTTCAGACCTCAGTAAATTTAGCTAGTTAATAAAAATCTATACTATCCCACCAGTTAATAGAAGTCAGTAGTACTCCGCCAGTTAATGGAACTCAGTGAACTCAATTCAGTTTAGTTAGACAGTATGATCAGTATCAGTTCAGTCCAGCCTAGTACAGTTTAGAAATTTGTCCAATGTATATTCAGTTGAGAGTAGGATTCAGCATCGAGTGAACCTAGGGATGAAGGCATTCCTGGCAGCAGAGGATTTGACCCTTAGTAGCAGTCCGTGAGTTACAAAACTATGTAGCCAGCGTAGGTTGAGATTTCTTCCAGACTAGGGTTTATACATCTCATACGATTTTTCCTACCAGCGAGGTTTAACAAAAGAGCTTCCTGTTAGAGTGGGTTAACTCACAGTTGTCTTTACCCATAGCACGATACTGACACCCTTCCAACTGGGGTTACAAGTTGGACCCTAATCTATTCAAAAAGGGGCATATCGATTAGATGATTACCTCTCACAGTCTTAGTTTCAGTCTTCAAAATAGAACTCAGTTTAGTTCTACAAAAATTAGGACTATCAGACATAGTCACTCAGTTCAGTACGAAACTCATAATAGTTCCACAGAATTAGAACTGTCAAATACATTACTCAGTTATTTTTAATACAGTATCAGTAAACTTAGATATCAGTAAACCAGTGATTTTAAATGCAGTATCCAGTGTTGCCATGACCTCAGTTACAGTTTACGTATCTTATGTATGTACTCTCATTCTATTATACTCATGTTATTCAGTCAGTATTGTTCATTCATATGAACTCATATATCTCAGCCTACCTCACTTAGCATACCAGTATATTCAAAGTACAGACGCATACCTTTTTTTTGCGTAATGATTTCTTATACCAGGTTCAGAAGTATGGGCTCCCGATGATACTTAGCATCCCGATCCATCAATAGCAGACTAGTGGTGTGTCCTCATTGTTCGAGGAAAGATTTATTATTTCAGTATTTCAGTACCCAGTTTATTTCAGTAGTCGGAGTTAGTTGGGGACTTTTCCCATCAACTACTTGTTCAAACAGTAGAGGCTTTTCAGACTAGAGTATTTATAGACAGATGTTCAGTTTTGGTATTAATGTACTGTACTCAGTTTTTATTTACAGTTTTGAACCTTATGGCAGATTTTTTTCCTAATTTCTGTATAATTATAGTATTACTATTCAGTTATTGCAGCAGGTACCAGTCATGGATTAGCTTGTGGTCGTTTGGGATTATAAGCACTGTGTAGTGTTCGGGGTACAGACTCGGTGAGTTACAAACTTCAAGCCTATGGTATCAAAATTTCATTCATTGAACTTTTTTCTAAGTGTGAGTGTATATCTATAGACATCGCTAAATTTAAAAAGAAAAATACTCAAATAGGTGTAAGAACGAGACATTCTTTCTGGAGAGTACACTTGAAACATAAGGATTGGCACAATTCAAAATCTTTATTTGAAGTAAGATGAATTAATCTTGTCGATACTTAGGTATATCTGAGGTACCACTTGAAACTATAGGAGTTACCAGAAAGTCAATCTCGGTTAGTTGGGAAAGAGAATGGGTAATTCTTATACACACTACTAATTATTTGTACAATTGCAGTCAAGTAGCTCTGCCAGTCAAGAGCTCTTTTATTTTAATAGCCTCGTCAGTTGAAAGGCTATTACCTTTCAATTGCTTCATCGGTCAAAAGCTTTTAAATTATCATAGCCCCCCACCAGTCGGGAGCTATTACCTTTTAATTGCTCCACCAATCAAGAGCTCCCTTAATAGCCCCGCTAGTCGAGAGGCTATTACCTTGAATTGCTCCGCAAGTTGAGAGCTTCTTTATTCCAATAGCCCCTTCAGTCAAAAGCCTATTACCTTTTAATAGCTCTGCCAGTTGAGAGCTCTTACATTTTCATAGCCTCACCAGTCAAGAGGCTATTACACTTCCATAGCCCCACCAGTTAAGAGGCTATTATCCTTCAAGTAGCTCCTCCAATCGAGAGCTCTTACATTTTCATATTCCCGCTAGTTGAGAGGCTATTACTTTTCAATTACTTTTCCAATCGAGAGATCTTTTATTTTAATAGCCTCGCCAGTCGAGAGGATATTACCTTTCAAATAGCTCTACCAGTTGAGAGCTTTTACATTCTCATAGCCTCGCCAGTCAAGAGGTTATTACCTTTCAATTGCTTCGCCAGTCAAGATATTCTTTATTTTAATAGCCCCGTCAGTCGACAGCCTATTACCTTTTAATTGCTCTGTCAGTCGAGAGCCCTTAGCTTTCAAAAACTCCATCAGTTGAGAGGTTATTACCTTTTAAATAGCTCTACTAATCAAGAGCTCATTTATTTTAATAGCCCCATCAGTCGAGAGGCTATTACCTTTCAATTGCTCTACCAGTCGAGAGATTC
Source organism: Capsicum annuum (assembly GCF_002878395.1). Lineage (NCBI taxonomy): Eukaryota > Viridiplantae > Streptophyta > Magnoliopsida > Solanales > Solanaceae > Capsicum > Capsicum annuum. The sequence goes on along the minus strand of NC_061120.1, from coordinate 21,453,426 downwards.
TTTTTTTCAATAGCCCCGCCGTCGAGAGGCTATTACTTTCTAGTTGCTCTGCCGATTAAGAGCTTCTTTTATTTCAATAGCCCCGCCAATCGAGAGTCTATTACTTTCAATTGCTCCGCCAGTCGAGAGCTCCCATATTTCAATAGCCCCACTAGTTGGAGGATATTACCTTTTAATTGCTCTACCAGTCTAGATCATCTTTTATTTTAATAGCCCTGCCAGTCAAGAGCTTCCTTATTTCAATAGTCACGCCAGTCGAGACGCTATTACCTTTCAATTGTTTTCCAGTTGAAAGCTCACTTATTTAAATAGCCCTACCAGTCGAGAGACTATTACCTTCTAGTCACTCTAGCAGTCAAGAGCTCCCTTAATTCAATAATCTCGCTATTCGAGAGGCTATTACCCTTCACTTGCTCTGCCAGTCAATCTTCTTTTATTTTAGTAGCCCTGTTAGTCGAGAGGCTACCATCTTTCAATAACTTTGCCAGTCGAGAGCTCTTTTATTGCAATAGCCCCACGGTCGAGACGTTATTACCTTTCAGTTGTTCCATCAATTGAGAAGCCATTAGAATTCAATCAGTTCACCTTAGTCTTCACAAACAATTAAGGAATACCATTAACATTAGTCTTTGTAGATAATCGGAGATATCATGCACTGAGTTCCCCAAAGACAACCAAAGGACTTAACCCCAATCAACATCAGTCTCCATAGACAATTGGAGATATAATCAAGTCTTCATAGATAATCGAATACATCATTCATCACATAGACTCCATAGACAATTAGAGACACAACATCAGTCTCTGCAAACAATCGAAGACACATTCACTCTCTATAGACAATCGAAGATAAACAATCAACACCAACCTCTATAGACAATTAGATGTGTTATGCATCAAGTCTTCATAGACAATAGAAGACATTATAATGCATCACATAGCTCGCGTAGACAATCGAAGATGTCAACCAACAACATTTTTCATAGACAATCGAAGATGACAATCAACATCAGTCTCCATAGACAATTGGAGATGCCATGCATCAAGTCTTCGTAGACAATCTAAGGCATTATCATTCAACATCATTTTCCATAGACAACCAGAGACGACAACAACATTAGTCTTTGTAGACAATTGAAGACGACAATCAACATTAGTCTCCATAGACAATTAGAGATGTCACTTATCCAGTCCTTATAAACAATCGGAGATGTCATTCATCCTCAAGTCTCTGTAGACAATCGGAGATGTCATTCATCCTTAAGTCCCCATAAATAATCAGAGACATCATGCATCTTTTAAATAAAAAATACAATTCAGAACAACAAGATATTTTTTAAATTCCATTCAAAAAGTCCAAATCATACACTGCACAAGTTTTGAGAACCACCTCAAACTTTTTCCTATTTTCTCATTTCGAATTACATTGACTTGATTCTCGCGATACTTGAGAAATGTAGGAAGATCTATGCAGAGTTTGGTAATCACAAATCCATAATCATCTTTTCTCTCCAGCAAGTTCATAATCTTTCATTCCCAGCATCTCACAACTCGATACTGAGGCAAGTTCAAAAGGAGCATCGAAAATATGTGAATACTTTTGTTCCCAAATAGTCGTCCTCTTAATAATTATCTTACATAATCATCTTACTTTAATAATAGGGCAGAGGGAAATCCGCCTATTCTTTTGAACTACAACCGATCGAATCATCATACAACTCGAGGTATGTAGACAACTATAAATTAGAGTTCAGTCAATTTTTTATTAAAAATTATTTTTCTGTCGAGTAAAATTGGCTGCATATCATCGCTTTCATTCGAAGACTTCTATATCATCCTCAAATGAAAAGGGAAAATTATTGACACCTAATTTTTACTCTTCGTGCTTTAAATTAACGTTTTCAGGCTTCCTAATCGTTAAAAGGCACGAAACATAATTTTTACATATTTTTTACAATTCTCAACAAGTTATTTATAATCATCGTTATTTTACGATTTATCAATTTGTTGACATATTTTTACTTTTCATAACTTATTAATAATTCTTCTTATATTAGGATTTTTATCAATTCACTATTGTTTTAATATTTTTTACAATCATATGCACATATACACAACATTTTTACAATATTTTTAAATTAATTACATTTTTCAATATTTTCAATATTCTTTACATTTTCTATAATTACATATCAATACCTACATTTTGTACATTTATTACAGCCCGCAAACTCTGAGTCGAATTAGTTATTTTAATACACGGGATAATAGTTCGATGTCTGTCACATTCGACAATGACCACACAATAATGTCTTATCACATCCAACAATGATCACACAATAATATCTTATCACATCTGACAATGACAACTCAATGACACTATTCTTTGTACAATAACTTTGTGTGTTAGTTAAAAGAATGAAAATCCTTTGTTCAATTACTTAAGGACTAAACGGTTTCCTATAATAAAAAGGGGGCACACCCTTTTATCCTTTGGATAATAAAAAGTGTCCAATTTTAATATAAATAGGAGTGAAAGGGTGAATTTTTTTTACATACAAAATAGAAACATAAAATTTTCCTCCTTTTCTATTTTCTCTCCCAAAATACACACACACACACTAAAAATCAAAATTGGTTCCTACTTTTCTTTGCCACACATACACAAATACACAATACACACACACGCTTGACACATCAAATTCTTTATTTTTATCTCTCTTAAAAACCCATCGTTGTCCACTATCAGAGCCCCAACGAGTGAACTCCGGCCAACACCACCATATGCCTCTCTTTTCCCTCTTTCCCCTCGCCAATCTGCCATCGTCAAAGCTGAACGCCAGATGGCCAAAAGTTCTACCTTTATGAAAGCATCTGCTGCCTCTTGCCGACAAAACTCGTCGGTAAACTTTGGTGAACTGCTACTGAACCCTCTTTCTCTCTCTTCTATTTTTCCTTTGCCTAGCCGGGATTAATCACCGACGGGCAATCTCCCTCTTTCCGTCACACCACACCCCCACTGGATCATTCCCCTTTACCCCGAATAATTTCTAAAAATTACTTCTTTTAGATCTATATGGTTGTTGTATTTTTGGTGTTGCTTTCGTGAAATGCCATTGAAGCAACGTCGATGGTCTCTGCTTCTTTATATTTTTTTTATCTTCAGTGAATCGATTCCTTTATTTTTTTGGTTACTATGTTTATTTTTTAACAGATGTGGAGTTTGTAGTGATACAATAATCATTCACTATTTTAGATCTTTTTCTACATTTTTGGGACCGGAGTCTACTCGTTCTCCAATGAAGACCTTTAAAATTGGCTAAACTTTATTTGTGTTGCACATTTTTATTTTTATGTTTGTTGCCTTATTTTGGCATGCTGCTGGAACATTTGAGAATGACTTATGATCTTTTGAGTGTTTCATCAAGGTCCGTTGTTATTGCTTCGTTCATGACTATTTGGGTCATTTTTTTGGATCTTTAGCTAGAGTTTGGTTGCTGCCATTTGCTCTACTCTTGGCTATATTTACCGATAATTGGTTTGCTATTGTTTTGCACTGTCTGACACTGATTTTGAATCTTTTTCTCTATATTTTTTACTACACTAATAATGAACAGATACTACACTACTTTGGTCAATGAAAATATCTCTCCGTTGGATTTTTGAGGCCACCCGTAACAAAAGACAGATTTATATTTCTCAAGTTTAATTATTTTATATCAAAATAAATACATGGCCAATTACATTATCTCTCCGTCGAATTTTTGAGGCTACTCCACTACAAAAGATGAATTTTTATTTCTCAAGTTTATCTATTTTATATCAAAATAAATACTTTGGCCAATGACAATATCTCTCCGTCGGATTTTCAAGGTCTCCCCATAACAAAAGACAGATTTTATTTTCTCAAGTTTACTTATTTCATATCAAATATCAATATATGGCCTATGAAGAAATTTTCTGTTGATTTTCGAGGCCTCCCCAAATTAAAGACGAACATTACATATACAAATACGTAGTAACCAAATTCGGGCGATGACAAAATTTTTATAATGTCACAACAACACAAATGATTTTATGATTCGTATCTTGGCATTAGGATGGTCGATAAATCGAGCAACCATTTCGTAGCCATGGCGCGTCTAAAACTTAATCTGAGCCCACTTTATAACAAAAATCTTAATTTATACACACAATTTTTATTTGTTTATTCTTAATATTTCTGTCAAGTGTTTATACATGTTCTTTGCAACACACTTCGAAGTGTTATTTAAAACTTAGTTTCGAGCTTTATGTTTATATTTTTATTTCTCATTTGTATAATTGTACATAAAGATAAAAGTATAATGAAAACATTACTTTTTGGGGTGCCAGGCAGAGATGTTCCTTAATCACATAATTCTCATCGCATATTTAGGCAAAACTTAGGCCGTTAATATTTACACAAATAAATAAAATAAATCAATTAATTCACACAGTTGCATCATAAACATTGTGTAATTTTTTCTTTTCAAGTAAGAATTTGCCAAATACTTTTTCTTTTATAGCATATAAAAGATACATTTCCTTTCATACGTCACAAAATATTTTTCTTTTATCACATGTAATTTGTACATTTTTATACATACTTTTTATATATTTCTGTAACAATAATTTTTATTCATATACTTACTACACATACATTTTTAACATTATTTTTAAATATTAATATTTTTTAAAATAATTATTTTTTACCTCCTCCCTCTGATAAATCTAGTCTAGCCGGGTACTACATTTGTGTATTCTGAAGGATGCCTAACCCCTTCTCTTCGGAATAATTTAAACTCTTACCTAGAATCTTAAATTGATTTTCGCAGACTAAAAAACATTAGTCATACATGTTAATAAATAAATAGGTTTTTTGTTTTTCTTAAAAAATTAGGTGGCGACTTTATACAAATTTCAATTTATTTAGAGTCCATAAGCCATGTCTTGTTTAACCTTGGTAAAAAAAAAAAAAGGGTAGGACACCCACTACCCCTAAAACTAACCCATAATCAGCACTTAAAAGAGATAATTAGAACTAATCCATCAATAAATATCTCAATCTAAAACAAATCTGAAAGTACATTATTTGAGGAACATTGTACTCAAACAAAAATCATCCCTAGGACCTGAAAGTAGTTCGTACCACAACATCTAAGATTTTCAAGAATGGGATGCAATTCAAAACTAAAAAAAATACATAATGTCCAAAACAAAATGATTATGATTTAAATGAAATATCTAATTTTTATAGCTATCTTAAATTAGTAATATGAAAACATATAAAAGGATGAACTATATAAATAGCATAACCATAGTTAAGTTATCAATCTATATAAATTCATATTCTTTTACCTCACGAGGTTCTTCCCAAGGTCATTCATTTATTTTATATTTGAAGTAGTAATATTATTATATTTTTATAGTATTATATTGTTAATTTAATTTTGATTTGTATAAGAAGACTCTTAATGATATATTAATTCTTTTGTTTCACCTTTAAATTATAAAATTTTAAATTTTTGGTAGAAAAGAATTTTTAAATTAAGTATAAGAATTAATGTCTTAACACTTTATTAAAGAATTAATGTCTTACACTGTTAAACTTACATCTTTTTTTGTACTTTTATTTTTTCTCATCAACTTTGCTATCTTTGTATTTGTAAGAGATTTTTCTTTAAAAAAATTAGTACTATTGTAAGAGAATTTTTTTCAAACAGCGTAAAGCGCGGTCAATTATACTAGTTATGGTCTAAAATGAACAGTACAAATTTCGCCGCATTAAGTGTATTTTATTATAAATGTATTTATATTATAGTGAATTCCTATCAAGATCTAATAAAATTTATTAAGATCTAGCTGATATCTATCAGGATTTGAAATATCTATCTTTTAGTCAGAAACTAGGAGTATTTTTCTCTATAAATAGAGGATTTTGTTCATTGTATTCCCAACCTGATAATCTCTCATCCCTCAAGAGAAATAAGAATTACTCTCTATTCTCTCTCTACTCTTCTTCTTTATTCTATATTATTTCATAACACGTTATCAGCATTATAAATCTAAAGGCAATTTCAGGGTTAGTAATTCTTTACGTTATTTGTCTTTTGCTACTAATAATATAATTATTGTTGGATTTGAGGAAAAATAATTGGTTTGGAATTATTGATGTTTTAAATCTATTTCTCAAGAACAATATTATCAAAAGAGATGATAATATGTTGGGTTCAATTCCCATCGATTTATGCCTAAGACGACTTTATATGGATAAGACGTTGAGTTTGAATCTCAATGAACCATATTGATGATATTATGATGGCTACGGCAAAATAATGTGTATTTGATGAAAAGTATGTGATATGCTCCATTCTATGAATTGAATATAGTAGCAATATATGTTAAGTCTGAAAGATGACAATTTGCTCCATTCTTGAATGTGGTAGAAAAATATGATATAATGTGGTAGCAAAATATGATACTCTGAAAGATATGTATGCCTCGATGTGCTTCTGAAGTAGCAGTATCATGAAAGAGGTTATAAGCTATCAAAATTTGATAGGCTTAAGGCACGATTATGTTCCATTCCTGGGTAATAAGAAGCTTATTAATGAAAATGTGCACTTAATTGTGATGGTATCACAACTCACCTCCGAAAGATGCTGAATAATTAAGAAGGGTTATTTTGAAATCTACTTCTAAAGTAGTAAATCTAAAATTTATTCATGTAATAGAAAATCTAAAATTTACTAAAGCAAAAGCACATGTCATGGTAAACTTTGAGTTTACTAGAATAAAAGTTCATAAATTAACAAGAACAATTGTGACATCTGAAGATGTGCATATTGCGTATTGGACATCTAATGAAGAATTAGAAGATTCTTCAAAAAATTATCTATGTTGCTTGTTCTCATGATAAGTTGGTTGGACCAACTAATATTGGGATTTAATCCCTCAAAATTTAAAAAGTATAAAAGGTGAATATGGGCTCGTTCACCTGTCATGTGATTTATTAAGATGCATCGATATAAGATGATCACTTGTACGTTTATTGTCAACCTGTAGTTTGACATTCATAAAGTTTCTTGCTCAATGAAATTGAGTTAAGAGCATAATTTTTAGATTTTGTAATCAAGACAATTCATGATGATGCTTTGACATTGAATGTCTTCAATAAATATCTAAACCATTGCTAATGAGAACAAAGCTTTATGTGTTGGTCTGAAATATAATATGTTGAATACAATAACACTTGTATCCATTAGACCAATAAATTATGATTATTTCTTCCCTCTCAATTGGTTCAAGTTCAGGAACCAACTATTCCATATAATAGCTTTGATATGCGGTATACGATTAATGAATATATCATGATGCACAAAGATGAATTCTTCAAAGATGATAGAGGATGTATATTAGTTTTCCTAACATAAGGGGGAGATTATAAGCAACTATGAAATATGTTAGGAATTATAATCAGATCCTCATTCAAAAGATAATTCAAGTCAAATGTCGAAAGCATCTCATATTTAAGTTGCAACTGCTCCTATTTTGTGTCCCTAAAGTACAAAGTCTATGCATGTGTAAAGAGTGGTAGACTAATCGATTCCAAATAAAATAATTCTTGAAAAGGATAAGGAGCAAATGATCATAATAAGAAGGTAATGTGCTCTTGAAAAGCCTACGACATAACACTTCATGAAACCTTATAAAAGGTTCAGGTATCTGAAAATAATAAAGTGATGAGATCTCAAAATGGTATGTCACATTGTGAATCAATATAAAATGATATATCATCGATTATATCTTTGATACAATATTGGCGCAATATTGTAAAAGATTATGAGGATCTGAATCTACATTTTGTTTAAGCATGCTGACGTAGAAACATTTATCAAGTAACATGAAAGGATGAATCTTGATAAGCGTAAAACTTATTTGATTTGCAGTTCAGACACTTGAAGATGTCACATATGAAATGTTGAATACTGTCACTTGACAAAATTTACATGAAACATTTCAAGGATTCAAAATGTTTGAAGCATAAAAAAGTTTTTGAGAAACTTATTTAGAATTTTTATATTGTATAAGCTTCTAGCTTGAAAATCATTGAAACTTTTGGAGGGTTTTCAAAAGCAAAATATTATTTGTTGAAATGAGAAATATACCGAATTGAATTGATTATGAAGTACCATATCTTAGTGCAAGTGGTGCACTAGTGTATCTTGCAAATACTACAAGGCTTGATATAGCCTTTTCGTTCAATTTGTTAGCAAGGTATATTTCTGCTCCTACTAGGAGACATCAAAATGGGATAAAATACATGAGTTTATTTTATTCTAAAGTTTGCAGTACCGATCTTGTTAATTATGTTGATGCTGGGGATTTATTTAACCCACATAAATCTCGATCTTAAACATGGAATGTGTTCACATGTAGAGATACTGTCATATCTTGGAGATATACAAAGCAGTCTATCATAGCCACTTCATCAAATCATACTGAGATAATAGCTATTCATGAAGTAAGTCGAGAATGTGCATGATTGAGGTCCATGATACATATCATTTATGTCATTTAAAATATGGCAATCTACCCATAATTTATACTGAAATAATGCAGCATGCATAATACATCTTAAGGAGGATTCATAAAAGGAGATAGAACGAAGCACATTTTATCAAAGTTTTTCTATACACGGGAGCTACAAGAAAATAGTGATATTAATGTGCAACAGATTCGTTCAAGTGGTAATGTGGATGATTTATTCACCAAGTCTCCTCCAATTACAACTTTTAAGAAGATGGAGCACAAGGTCGGGATACAAAGGTTAAAGGATGTTCTCATTAGAAGGAGTTGATATGCGTTTTACTCTTTTTCCCTTATGAGGTTTTATCCCACAAGGTTTTTCTTGTAAGGTTTTTAATGAGGCAACTGAAATGCGTATTATTAGAGATGTGTACTCTTTTTCCATCACTAGATTTTTTCCTACTGGGTTTTTTCTAGTAAGATTTTAACAAGGCACATTATATATCTAAACATTCAAGGGGGAGTGTCATAAATTTATTTACATTATAGTGAATGTCTATTAAGATCGAATAAGATCTATCAAGATCTAGTTGATATCTATTAGGATTTCAAGTATCTGTCTTTTAGTCAGAAACTAGGAGTATTTTTTCCTATAAATAGAGGAGTTTTGTTCATTATATTCCCAACCTGATGATTTCTCATCCCTCAAGAAAAATAAGAATTACTCTTTATTCTCTCTCTACTCTTCTTCTTTATTCTTTATTGTTTCATAACATATTTATTTTTGTTAAAATTTGGTCACTTATTTGCTCTTATAAGATTTGATTTGATCAGATCTGGAATGATATCTTTACAACATTGAGACCACTTTACCACCAGATAAGTTAATCGTTGATTAATTTATTATTATTTAACAGCTTGAAGGAAAAAAATACGTATTCTTCTACAAAATCTTAAAATTAATTTCTTCCACAAACATTATTAATGTTGATGATGGAAATACATTGACTACCAAGCAAAATAAATCATTTTTAATAGACAAGTTCTCTAAAAAGAAATATGAAATCAACTAAAATTCAGGTAAATTTTGATGGTTATATGTGTGACGGTATGATGACAGCAAATCATCGACTATCAAACAAAATAAATCATTTTGTCCTTCTTAATTAATCGTCTTATGCACATCTTATCGTACCTAAGTCAAAACACATCAAATTTTTGAAATGGCACTGCTTATAGTGTTATGATGAACAATGGACTCAAGAAATTAGGAAGAAAACAAACAAGAAAAAATTGAACAAACAAGAAAAAATTGAAGAAGAACGTTGGTAACACTAGAAATATATTACAATCAACTAATGAATCTCAATTTTTGTATCCACATGTTGTAAAAGATGTACCCAAATAGTTTCTTAGTATTATTTTTTAATTTGTTGGTGTATAGATCACTAAAAAAATTTGTAGAGGATCAATTCTGATACGATGATAGAATATTTAACAATAAGTATTTAATTAGCAACAATAGTTATTACAAACAATTCATTATTTGACAAAGAAGGGGAAGGAGGAAAGACATAAATAAGAAATAAAAAGGAAAAAAATGAAAAGGGAAAGGTCTACGAATGATGCAAAATTCATGCGATTCAAATCATTTAATAAGTTCAATTTAATATGTTAATTTTCTCATTTTATTTGAATTTAATTTTTCTACTCTCCAAATGGTACATCAAAATTGAAGTTTTTGATGAAATAAAAAAAGAGTCAAACACACATAGTACATATTTAGTAGTAACTAGTGAATTTATACGCGCTTCGTGCGATTATAAAAATCTGATCATACTTATAATTTTATTTTTCATTACACTTGATTATTGAAAATAATCGCAAAGTATGTTTGAGACTCAATTTTTATGTTGACTACAATAAAAACTTTTGAGACTCAAGTCTATCAGACATTACAAATATAAAATAGAAAAATATAGAAAAAATCTTATAATTCTTAAAAATAAATTTTGGGTGATTTTATAATTTAAAATAAATATGTAATAAATTCCTAATAAAAAAATAATAAGCTCAATCATAAGAGGAAAATTTCTCAAAAACTCTCTCAATGCATATTTTGCTAACTTGCGCTAACCATGGAAAGGAGAGCAAAGGGAGTGACCTCAACAACAATACAAAATCAGGAAATCATACCGTGAAAGGTGGTAAGGTAACGATCATGACGGGGAACTCAGTTGATAAGGCGGTGGTTGAAAGCTCTATACCACCAATTGAGTCACCACTGGTGGATGAAACGGGAGTGAATATTATAAGAAAGGAGACACCATTGAAAGACCAAGTTACGAAATAAAACTCTCATATGCGAGAGGAAACGTTATGGGCAGATGACGTTAAACATTACAATATGGGTAAGAAAGCTACTGCTACATCAATTTGGAAGAAATTTGATATAATGAAAATCACAAATGCGAGATTTAAGCTAGAATTTATTACTCCTGAGTGTATTGGGGATGAATTCATTAGAGAAATTGAGGTGGATGATATAAGTTCAAAAGTTGAATTCTGATGAAATTTAGTGGTGTGCTATGTATTGGATACTCATCCTCCATTTGCAGTATTGAATGGATATATACAGAGGATCTGGGGGAATTATGGGATCAATAAGATTGAAATGATGAAGAATGAAATAGTATTGATGGTATACAAGGTAGAATTTGCCACTTCGATAACAAGCCTCTAATTGTGAAGGAATGGACATCAGAGATGGAATTTTCCAAAGAAGAGATATTGACTGTTCCTATATAGATTAAACTTCTAGGATTAGACTTCAAAGATTAGAGTATGAGAGGGTTAAGCAAAATTGTAAGCTTGGTGGGGAAACCTCTAATGGTTGATAAACCAACGGAGAAGAAGTTGAACCTCAATTTTGCAAGGTTGCTGGTCGAGGTAAAGGTAGGAGCTGAACTTCCTGATGAGATCAAGTTTAAGAATGAAAGAGGTATTGTAATTATGCAAGTTGTGACCTATGACTGGAAGCCTACTATTTGTTCTCATTGCCATAAATATGGGCATAAAAGGCAGAACTGTAGAAAATTATTACCTAAGAAATAGGGGGAAAATGCAGCATCTAATCATATTGAGAGTGAACCTAATGTAAAAGAGAGAGAAATTATGGCTACGTCTAGTAAGAATAATAAATCTAATGAAAATGGAGAGGCTAGTAAGGATATAACACACGGTGAAAGTAGCATACTCCCAGTAGGGGAACTAGAACTAAGGACACTCAATGGTCACAACCTAAGAGACCTGTTGTAGCTAAAATAGGGGCACAAGATACAATAAGGGTGGGAAATAGTTTCAAACTATTGGAACAATAGAAAACTGAAGGTGTTAGTAAACTTTTGGAGCAACAAAAAATTAGAGGTTTTAGTAAATTTGGAGGGTCTTTAGCTGTCCTTTCAAGGGATGGTTAACATACTCACGTTGAATGTAAGAGGCCTGAATAGCCTCATAAAATAGAAGGAGGTCAAATTCCTCTGTAATAAAGTGGGAGCTGGTTTAATTTGTTTAGTGGAAACAAAAATTAAGAGTATCAAACTAAATGAGGTGACTGACAAAATGTTTGGGGGTGGAGATCCTATGCCAATCGTCAATTCCACCATAATGGTAGAATTTAGCTAGTTTGGCGGGAAGATCAATACGAAGTGAAAATATATGATGCAACTACACAGGTAATTACTTACCATGTGAAATATATTTCTATTTAGCTGGAGTTCAAAATCACAATGGTATATTGGTACAGTAAAAAAAAAGGAAAGAAAGGAGTTGTGGGACTATCTGATTACTACTAGAGGTGGCATGAAGGGGCCTTGGATAGTTCTGGGGGATTTGAATTCAGTACTGCACCTGGAAGATAAAATAAGGGGGAACTATGGTGACATTTGTAGAAATAGAATATTTTCAGGAATGCCTTGACACCTGCAAGTTGACAGAATTGACAGGTTCAGGGTGCAAATATACCTGGAATGACGACCATGAAAGTGGTAGGATCTTTACTAAAATAGATTGGTTTTTTATTAATGATGAATGGGTTGATGAGATGCCAACATGTGGAGTCCACTTCCTTCCTGAAGGAGTGAGTAATCATAGTCTAATACATGTCTCAATGCAGGGTTTTTAAAAAGTAAACAGAGCTTTTAGATATTGTAATGTGTGGAGTAAGCATCCTTTATTTGAAATAGTGGTAAAAAGAATTTGGGATGAACAGATTCAGGGATGTAGTATGTCTGGTGTTGTGTAGAAACTAAAGAAGCTTAAGTATAAATTGAGAGAGTTACATACAAAATATTTTAGGAATATCGTAACTGATACAAAGAAAGAAAGAGAGAAAATGAAACTTATCCAGGCTAAGTTACAATAAGACCCTCTAAATATCACTTTGCAAATGGAGGAAAGAGTTACGAGTAGGGATTTCAAAAGGCTGAATTACATGGTTGAGATAACTTTGTAGTAAAGGAGTAAAGCTACATGGATCAAGCTTAGGGATGACAACACCTAATATTTTCACTCTGTTATTAAACAAAGAAAGCTGATGATGAGTGTAAATTACTTACAGGATGAGCTGGGGCAATGGAAGCATGAACCTAAGGAGATTGTTGGTATATTTGTGCAGTTTTATCAAAAAATATTAGGTAAACCTGGAGGGGCAAGAAGGAAGGCATCTTGGAAATTTTTCAAGAGAGGTCATACGTTAATAGTTGAACAACAATTGAACTTGCTAAAAGAGTTTACCAGGGAAGAAGTAAATATAACTATGATGAGTATTAGCCATAATAAAAGCCCAGGACCAGATGGATTTGGGAGTGGTTTCTTCAAGAAGTCTTGGAAAATAATAGGAGAACAGGTGACTGATGCAATACTAAAATACCTGGAGAATAATGTTGAAGAGACTTAACGCCACAGTTATTACGTTGCCACAGTTATTACGTTGATTCCCAAGGTTACTAAACCAGCAAATGCAGGTCGATTTAGATAAATTTCTTGCTGTAATGTACTCTACAAATGTATTTCCAAGATCCTGTGCAGAAGACTTAAGGTAGTATTACCTTCACTGCTCAACAACTCTTAGGGTGCCTTTGTACATGGAAGGACTTTAGTACACAATGTACTAATGTGTCATGACATATTGAGACATTATAACAGGAAAATATCTGCAAGATGCTTAATAAAGGTAGATTTGAAAAAAGCTTATGACATGATAAGGTGGGAATTTGTTGAGGAGATGTTATTTGGATATGAATTTCCACCCAAATTTGTGAAGCTAATAATGATATGTGTTATAACAACAAAATTTTTAGTAAAATTAAATGGTGAAACTAATGGTTACTTTGAAGGAAAAAGGGGTTTAAGGCAAAGGGACCCTATTTCCCTTTTACTGTTTGTCCTAGTAATGGAATATCTATCTCGGGTACTACAACAAATGAGCAGATTGCCTAATTTTCGATACCACCCAATGTTTAAAGGCCAAGGATAGACATACCATGTGTTTGCAGATGACCTCATGGCCTTCTGCAAAGGAAATGTGACATCTGTGAAAAGGGTGATGGAAGCTTTAAGATATTTTTCCCTGGTGACTGGTTTGGAGGCAAACACAGATAAAGTCAATATATATTTAGCTGGAGTTGAGGATACCACAAAAATGGAAATTCTATAGATGATAGGTTTTACTTTAGGGTCTTTCCCAATAAGATACTTAGGATTACCTTTGTCGCCTAAAAAATAGAGGAAAGTTGAATGTCATCAGTTATGCTTAAAAATTACAGACAAAATCAGAGCAGTAGTCACAAGACATCTATCTTATGCAGGGAAGTTGTAAGTCATAAATTCTATTTTATTTTCTCTACAAAATTTTTAGTGCTCTGTGTTTATGCTGCCTAAATCCATTTTAAAAGAGGTTGATAAAAGGTGTAGAGAGTTTTTGTGGGGTGGTTCTGCAGAGAAGAAGAAAGTTTCTCTTGTGGCTTGGGATAAGCTGTGTCAGCCAAATAAGTATGGAGGTTTAAAAATTAGGGGGAGTAAACTATGGAATATAGCTGCCGTAGGAAAATTAATATAGATGATCATGAAAAAGAAAGATTTATTGTGGGTTAAATAGGTGAATGGGATATATATGAAAGATGGAGGAGATTTCTGGACTGATAATCCAATGTCAGATAGCAGTTGATACTGGAAATATCTTCATAAGTTGAAAAGCAAGATGGCTAGCTGGTACAACAATGGTCACTTCTATCTAACTACTAGTGGTAGGTAATCCATATCTAGGGGATATTTGGCTCTATTGCCTGTCGAAAGAAGATTACTTACTGTTGATCTGTTCTGGAATAGAGTAGTTTTGCCTAAACACAGATTCATATTGTGGTTAGCAACTTTAGGAAGGCTACTCACGAAAGATAGATTGGAAAAAATGGGCTTAGTATGCGAAAACAAAGTGTATGTGATGTGTACAGAAGATAAAGAAGAAGATACTACCCACTTGTTTCAGCAATTCACATGGACAAAGAAAGTATGGTTAGCTGTGAGAGAATGGATTGGAGTGCATTTTCGATGAGGCACGAGGGAAACCAAAAAGATGGTGGCAGGGAAGCACTATCGTACAGAGAAAAAGAAGATCATGATGGCAATTTATGCGGCTATAGTTTATCAGATTTGGTATGCTAGAAACGTGAAAATTTTTCAAGGCAAAAATGTACATATAGAGTTAGTTATGCAACAGGTGAAAGGTGTAATTAGGGTGAGATTAGAGATACTTCTACCTACTAAGCTGGGAAGGCAAAATGCTTATTTGATACAAACTATATGTAATTGGGTAATTTGATTGAGGCTCACTAAGATTTGTCAACCTCCCTAGGAGAGGGACAAATTCATGGGTGCTTCTTAGGTGTAATTGTTCTTTGATTGCTTGGTATGGTAATAGTTCACATTTTATTGTCAAAATAAATAAATAATTTTTTTCATATAATTAACTTAGATAAATAAAGCAAGAGAAAACAAAGAGTCATATTTCGACTGCATAAGGTAAGAATCAAACATTAATCACACATAAATATAAAAATCATGAAAATAAAAAACAAATGAATCAAAATAAAAATGTAATTTCTACTTATATAAATGTGTCACATCACCGGATCTAAGAAGAAGAAGAAGAAGAAGAAGAAGAAGAAGAAGAAGAAGAAGAAGGAGAAGGAGAAGGAGAAGGAGAAGGAGAAGGAGAAGGAGAAGAATTAAGAAGAAGAAGAATTATGAATTTTATAAAAAAAAAACAACTGAATTAATCATGAAAATAAAAAACAAATGAATCAAAAGAAAAATGTAATTGCTACTTATATAAATATGTCACATCACCGGATCTAAGAAGAAAAAGGAGGAGGAGGAGGAGAAGGAGGAGAAGAAGGAGAAGAAGATTGAATTAAGTGTGTATATATTTTAAAAAGTTAAAATTATGAATTTTATATAAAAAAGAAACTGAATTAAATGTCAAATAAAAAAACTCAAAAAAAAAGTAAAATTAAAAACAACCTAACTTAAAAGATTACAGAGAGTGTTTGGATTGACTTATTTTTAAGTGTTTTTAACTTTTAAACACTTTTAAAATTTTAATAGTGTTTAGCAAAATTAAAAAGTGTTTTTAAACGCTCACCTTTAAGCCAAAAATCAAACGTAGAGTCTTCCTTATTTAGGACTTTTGATTTTTAACTTATAAGCTACTTTTTAAAAGTTCATCCAAACACCCTTTATATTTTTATATTTAATTTTCTTTATTTATTATGTTTTATTATTTATTTAATAATTTTAAAAAATATGAAAAAAATTGTTCCTTAGGAGCTAAGAGATTCTGCTAGAAAATCCTAACACATTGTAGTCAAAACAAAATTTCGATGTAAAATAACACTACTTAATTAATACATGATCTATCATAAATTTTTCTTTTTCTTTTTTTTTTCTTACCTTCAACCCAATTCTTTTTATTTCTTACCATCTAATTCAATATCTTCATTTTATTTTACAATATATCTTATTTTCCTCCTTATTCTTTCAATCATCACACTAAATTTATTCTTTACTTTTAAATTAAAAATCATAAATCATTCTATCGGTTTCATTTTGCTTACAACAACCAGCCTTACTTGGTTCGATCATCGGCCACAACATTCGGCGGCGTATCCAATCCGCTGAATTGCCGATCGTAACACCATCCCAGGGACGCCGTCCGTGGCGGCACCAGCAGCTATACCTGAATCTGATTGCTTCGTCGACTACACTGCACTTGATGAATCTTCTTTCTCGCTTTTTGGTGTCTCCTATTCCACTGCTTCTTTTTGTATTGTTCATTTCGGATATATTTGGGACATAATAACCAATTCAATCAAATACGTTAAGTTGAGATTTTATGTAGTCTTATTATTTGATAGCATAAATGATTCACTTATGACTAAATTAATAGTGACTTTTGGTATTCCAAACTGAAAAATGAGGGATAATTAATATAACGATTATTTAATTTTAAGTAGTTTCATAAGCTGAAAATAAGAAAAAAGTGCCAAAAAATTGACAAAAAAGATAATTTCAATCATGACTTGTGATGCATGCCACATCAACATGCCTCTAATCCTTCTTCATATGTATATATAGAGAGAGAAATTTATAGAAATATTATGTATCATATATATAAGTAGATACAATAAACTACATGAGAACATATATTAAAATATTTACAAAAATATGGGGAACACATTAAGTTAGAATGACTATAAGAATTAAACAGGTTGAATAATTTATATAGCTATCTTAAATCTCTCTCTCTCTCTCTCTATCTCTCTATCTCTATCTCTCTATCTATATATATATATATATATATATATATATAAAAGAATCAAGACCATGCTGATGTGGCATATCTAAGAGGCCAGCATTTGCATTTATCTTTTTTCTCATGTTTGTGACATTTTATTGGTTTGTTTCTTTTTGGAATTTTATTGGTTTAATTTATCTCTTCATTTACGCTGCCACTAATGGTTGTTGCCACACGTTACAAACATTACATATTCCACATTTATGAAATGGCTGAATCTTTCATATTCCAGTTTAATGGATATAAATCCCCCTTCTATGCAATAATGGTGATAAAATTTGGATATCCTCTAGATCTTGCTGCTTCCTACTCGAAGGTTCAAACTTGCCGAATTTTTTTCCTCTTTTATCCTATTTTTATTTTGAGTTGATAATTTTGATAACTTCATAAATGGTGTATTCAGAGAACAACTGAATTTCATCATTTCAAAAGGTGGCAGTAAGTTTATTTCTTAACTTTTTTCAGTTTTACCATATATCTATATATATTGTTATGAGAAAGAAAAATCAAGATAAAGACTATAAACTTATCATATTAGATGAGAAGGGCAACCTGATTTTGATGATATATATGGAGAATTTATGAAGCGAGGAATATATGAGGTTATCTAATAAAAATATCATTAACCTAATAATTTGACGGATTGAAAAAAAAATTTCTATAAAGGAAAGTTCAAGTTCTTAAAAGGGAATTGGTGCACAAAGCTCCCGCTATACATAGAGGTTTGGAAAGGATTCAACCATAATAATCTATTCTACATAGTCTTTAACATTTCTGATGGAGACTATTGGTGTGACTTGAACCTATGACATGTTAATCATGTGGAAGTTCATGTTCTTGAAAAGGAATAAAAGAAATTTGGAAATAAGAACTGGAGAAGTTATTCATCTCAATTTAAACTTCAAGTATTTTTCTTTAATTTCTTGACTTTACGTCAAGCAACACTGAAAGTGAATATTTACTTTTTTATATGATGACGTTTCTATGTACTTAAATTTTTTATGATACCTCTAAATATATTTATTCACTTGTGTAAACGCATTTTTGATCTTTTGAATACTTAAAATATATATATTGTGCAGGTTGATGAGTTATTATTAAATTAATGGATTGAATATTATTTTATTTAAGATAGCTTGTTTCTCATGTATATGCAATCTTTCATAGACCAACATATTGATTCTCTTTGTTTTAATTTTTTTCGGTGAGATAAAAGTGAAATTAAGGAAGAAATAACACTATTAAAGACATGATTTTAAGGGATGAATTAACAATAAAAGTATGATTCTTGTTCAAAAATGTGAAGCTATCAAAATGGAGAAGAAAATTTGATAGTGGTGTAAGATTCATCAAAAAAAGATGGTCAAATTAATTTGGTACAAGTTCATCAAAATAAAGAAGATAATGATGGTTGATTCATAGAGATAGTCAATTAATTTGAAAAAATAGAAATTGGAATGATATGTATCCTTTAAGAATAAGACTCTTCTACAAAGTTTTACACTTTACGCCTTTGGTAAATTATTTTTTGTGCTAACATAAAACATGTTTGATATATATGTTTGTGTGTGTGTTATGCATACCATGTTGATATAACATAGTTGTATGAATAAGAAAACCTCTTTTATGACTTCTATTCGTCTTCTCATTTAATTCAATTTAATTTTTTGTAGATTTTTTACCTCATTATTTTTCATATAGATATCATTTATGATGTCGGTAAGTGTTTAAATAAATTACTCAATTAAAGGGTAAGACTTAAGTCATTTAAGTAAACAAAAGTTGAAATTATTTTAGTTTGTAAGACTTTTCATTTCTAGAACTCTTGTCTTAACGAAAGAATTTATGTCATTACAGTAATATTTTTTAATTTTTTGATTAATTTGTTATTTTTTGTTTTGTCTTATCAAATTTCGTAGTTACTAAGTCGAATTGATTGTTCTTTATTGAACTTGGAATGTTTCTCACAAACTTTCTTTCAAAGAACCTCATATATAAGATACTAAAAGAATCATAAACAAATATTTGATTAATAAGCATTAATTTTTGTCAATAGAAAATTATGAAATTAATGTTTAATCATACGTTGATTTTGTTTTAATAACTGCGCAAAGCACGGTCAGCTACCCTAGTTAGTAATATGAGTAACATATATAAAAGGATGAAACATATAAATAGCATAATCATGGTTAGGTTATCAATCTATATAAATTTATATTCTTTTACTTCATGGGGTTCTGCCCAAGGCCATTCTTTTATTTTATATTTGAAGTTGTAGTATTATTATATTTTTGGTGTGGGGTATAAGAGATAAATAGCACCAGGATAAAATGAAGGACTATTTTATCCCATATTTGATGTGGGGTATTAGTTAGTATAGAAATTATTTATCTCATCATTTATGCCATAATGATGGGATAACTTATCCCATATACATGGAAGAATAACTAAGTCTGAAATAACTAATCCCGAGATAACTCTTTCCCAACCAAACGACCCCTTATATTATTATATTCTTAGTTTAATTTCGTCTTGCCGAAGAAGACTCTTTAATAATATATTAATTCTTTTGTTTCGCCTTTATATTATAAAATTTTAACTTTTTGCTAAAAAGGAATTTTTTAAACTAAGTATAAGAATTAATGTCTTACGCTTTATTAAAGAATTAATGCCTTACACTTTATTTATACGTGTTTGCACGTGTGTTTCACTTCAATTAATAAAATTATATATAAAAAAAAATTATTACGTAAAAGGTAGAAATTAACAATAAAATGAATGTTATATCTATTTAAATCAGATAAATAACTATTGTATGTTATATATATTATTGTCTATCGGGTCTCACCTAGTCTTTTTCTTTTTATAAATGATTTATTGATTTATGTTCTTTCTTGTCACTTTAGTTATTTTATCATGATAAAAAAATTTATTTTAATGTACTGTCATTACATAAACAATAATTAATTTATATGACTTGGACCAATTCATGCACTATCATTCTTTAAATTTACACAATATGCATGTATGTTATATTTACACATATTTCTTATAATATATGACAAAGTTTTATTAAAAATAGATTTGCAAATTAATATCTAATAAAAGTTTGTTTATAATATCTTTTTAAATAGTTTATTTATTGTCTTTCTAAATTCAGTATATACAATATAACATTCAAAACATAATAATAAATATCTTATCCTTACAAAAAAAATTCTCAAAATTCAACCGGCCATTCATCAACAAAAGTAAAAATGAAAGTACAACAAAATAATACGGTAATCGAAATTTCAAAACAATACGATTAAACCTAACCTTTAGGTACTCCTAATAGTCCTCTCGGCATCTACTTGTGTTGTTTTAATATGTAATATTACTAATCATGCTTACCAAAAAAAAAAAAAAAACCTAAGCTTTACACAAAACTTTTGCAAAACTCGATCAAACATTTGCCTACAATATTTATTAATAAGGAAAAAAATAGATAGTAATAAAATAGAAATTCGAACAAAGCAATGTGATAATCAAGAAGTCAAAAACTAAATGTAAATCAAAATAAAGAGAAAAGACAACTAAACTCAGAAATTACATTGTCGTACTTGATCTTCCATAGAGGTACTATGATTTGTACTAATTAGCTGAAAAATAGTTAAATTAAGTGTACAATTTGACTCATCTTTGTGAAAAGCTCAAACTCTTTTAAAGTTTCTTCATTGATCCTCTCCAAATCTTGGCTATTTTTATTATGTATGATATTCAAAGTTTATCATGAGATTTACTTTGAATACCATAGCTTCTTCTCGCAAATCAATAATATTTTCTCATTCCCTACCCATATTATGTTTCTTCTTTACGACATCTCTTAATTATTTGTGAGAATTGAGAAATATATGAACCAGTTTAAGAGAAAATTAGGGTTAAAAGGTCTTATAATTATGTTATATAGTTTAATTGGAGAAAATGAGTTATTTAAGGTAAATTGTAATGAATAAAGTTCATAAATATTAGAATTCCCTACCTAATTCAATAAGAAAATTAATAATCAAAATTTTAATTAACTTCAAAATTCATAATATTATGAAGAAATTTTCCTTGTTTGAAAAACTTAATTCCTATATTGGAATTGCAACAATTATGTTGCTTAAGTCTATTATGAGCTTTTCATATATAGTATATGGAATGATTGATCCAATTCCAACTTTGACGTGAGTTTATTTATGAAATCATCAAAATTTCATTCATAATTTATTTATATAATTAATAACAATATAATTAAATAACTCTTTTCTTTTATATTTTACCATATATCCTTCTCTTACCATTTATTTTAGAACTCTATCGTTTTTGAAATGTATTTTCTTTTATCATATAAATTAGGATTCCTTAATTAAATATTATAAAAATAATAATATAATACTTTAAGAAAAATAGGTGAAAAAATAATTTTATCTATTGTAAAGTATTTTAACGAAGGTTAAAAAGTTCAAATCACTTTTTTAGGAGTCTTCACACTTTTAATATATTATAGATATAGATTATAGATTATAGATTATAAATTATAGATTATAGATATAGATTATAGATTATAGATATAGAGTATAGATATCCTTTTTTGTACTTTTATTTTTTCTCATTAATGTTGCTATCTTTGTATTTGTAAGAGCTTTTTCTTTCAAAAAAATTAGTAACATTGTAAGAGAATTATTTTTGGACTGTGCAAAGCACAGCCAAGTATACTAGTTATGGTCCAAAATGAATAGTTCAGATCTCGCCCCATTAAATGTATTTGTTTTGGTTAAAATTTTGCCACTTATTTGCTCTTATAAGATCTGATTCGGTCAAATTTGGAATGATATCTTAACAACATTCAGATCACTTTTTTTTTGGTAATAATAAAGATTTATATTAACATATATTTAACAAGGGAATTGGTACAGCAGTGCATCCTAAGGCTAGCCTGAGGAACAAACCTATCGCTACTAGTTAAGACATAATTAGAGTTGTCCATAGTACCCGGCATAGAGTGCCTTATATTACATACATCATTAGATATATTACATACACAAGATAAATTAATCATTGAGCAATATATTATTATTTAACACCTTGAAGAAAAAAAACAGACGTATTCTTCCATGAAATCTTAAACTTGATTTCTTCCACAAACATATCTACCACTAACGTTGATTTCTTCCAAACACATTTTATCACTAATGTTGGTTTCGGAAGTTGCACACAATAGGAGTAAATTTTCGGTAAAATTTCCTGGTGAACCTATCAAGGTTGTATATCTTTGCTTATTATGGAAAAGTTTTACAACTATTATGAAATATTTGTTGCTCCATATTTCTGTATAGCATTTTATTATATACGTTTTATTTAGGGTTATATGGTTGGGGCTTGTGACTAAATAAATATTTTCCTTACTGTAAAATTTTATCTCTGTTTTAATAATAATAATAATAATAATAATAATAATAATAATAATAATTAAAAAAACAAATAATCCTACTGAGATTTGAACTCGGGTTACTCGATTTAGAGTCCAATGTCCTAACCAGTAGACAATACGACCAAAATGAGAAATTTCAATACATATTCAGTACGACTTGTATGCACTTTTTCACGAAATAAATACTTGTTCACTTTATAATATTAGCATTCCTCCATTAAAATTTCAAATTTAACTTGAAGTTATATTTCAATATGAAAAACAACTTATAACTTGCTTTTTGACTCAATTTTCGCTTTTAAAATTATACTAGTCTATGATAACGTGTGTTGCATGTTTATCTCAAACTAATTAAAATAAAAACTTGAATTGCTAATGATATTCATATAAATTATACGATGAAGGAAATTTTTGTGAAAGGAATTAACAGCACTTGTTAAAGTGCTCAGAAGTTGAAATATAACACTCCTAAATCTAAATAGCATTGATCGCCAATAGCTTCTAAAATTGAAAAGAAAGTAAATTTCACAATCCAAATCTATCAATCATTTGTACTTTTAATCTAGGGGAAAAGACACCACATGACCATTTTTAAAAGGAAAAAATATATAAAGTAGTATACTTAAATATTAAATTACAAAAAATAATAACACTTTTATCAAATTACATTTTGTAGCATATGTATTTGTATGTATTTGTATTTTTGTAGCAACAGTTTGCAAAAATACAAAATACATATAGATCATAAGGGCAATAAAAATCATATGTATTTGTATTTTTGTAGCAACAGTTTGTAAAAATATAAAATACAACTTGTTATATTATGTAATTATGAAACTCATAATTAAGGAGATAAGTATGTTATTTCTGAATTTTGCCCTTTTTAAAACTAATGGCTCAAGTTTGGGCCTATGGACATTTTATGTCCTGTCAGAAAAACAATTGTCACTTTATGGCCATTTGGCCATTTTCAGTCTTTCCAACTTGAGTCATTCGGTCCTTTACTAAAATTATTTCAGTTTTTTTTTTCTATAAAGTTTTTAACTAAAAATATTTTACTTTTTTTTTGTTTAAAAATAATAAATAAGGCAAGAATATATTGTGTATGTTGTTGTTGTTGTAAAAATAATAATTAAATATAGTTGTATAAAAATGGTATAATTGTTAAATAGAATATGTATCTATATAAGATATATGTATAGAAATTGTATAGTTCTATCAAATATGTATAAAATATATAAAAAGAATTATATAGAACGTGTATAAAATTTATATAATTGTTGTATAAAATGCGTAAAAAAGTTGTATAATTAGTATATAAAATGTATATCAAAATTATATAATTTTTTGTATAAAATATGTATATGTATAGAAAGTGTATAGAAACTATATAGAACAAACCAGCAAATTGAAATGATTAGAAAATGAAATTTAAATTCCATAGCCATTTTCGTGGAATTTTTTTGATGCGAAGTGCACTTTTCCCTTAAATCTATTCAAATTATTTTAAAAAATTATAATTGAAAAAGAATGCAATCTCAAAAGGTCAAAAAGATTGTAGAAGAGTTTCTATTTCAAATCCATTCAAATCTTTGAACCGTTTTAGTCACAAACTTCAAACTATTCATACTTCAAACGTATGTCAATACTCCTCACTCTAAAAGTAAGATATTTTGAAAATATCAACTTCCAATTAAAAAATCATGATGTATATGCAGTGATTGTAAGAATTAGAACTACAAACTCTTGCAGCTTAAATATAAATAAGAAGCTACATAAATATAATATAATTTTAAGCTGCAATTGTTTGTAGTTCTAATTTTTAATTACTATCACAGCATATATATGTGGCGTCCTACGAGATCAGTTCTTGTCCTACATGGTGTCCGATATGTATTATGTCACATAAGATGTGTGCGTCTACTTATTTAATTTTATACAAGTTAAAGTACCTACTTGTGTACAATCAAAATTGGAGGCATAGATATGATCTGAAATCATGTTAAAGGACATGTTTATATATTATACCTAAATAAATAAATAGATAATAATATTGGAATTGACAACATACCTCTTCTATTTTCTTTTTGGCCTTGGGAGACTTGAGAACAATTTGATTCCGTCGAGAAAAAATTGTCACACAAGGTAAACAATTAATTTTAAAATCTTCATAAGTTAACTACTTAAATTAGCACTCTTTAATTATTAATTACTAATATCTTTTACAATATATATATTTAG
Organism: Capsicum annuum; assembly: GCF_002878395.1. NCBI lineage: Eukaryota > Viridiplantae > Streptophyta > Magnoliopsida > Solanales > Solanaceae > Capsicum > Capsicum annuum. Next base: position 21,428,269 of record NC_061120.1, on the reverse strand, counting down.
GGCTTTTTAATTTACGGTAAATAATATATAATTAAAGAAAAAAATAAAAAAGACGATTTTATCTATTACGAAATCTTTTAATTAACGACAAAAGTTCTAACATCTAATTCCCTTCACATAGTAAAGTTAGCTATAGATTTATGTACATTCAAGTAGCGCAGATCTAGGGGGTCTCGAAGTTCATCTGAATCTCCTCGACAGAAAATTACATTATATATATAAGGTATTTTCTGTATATTTTATGTATATGTATTGATTTTGAATCTCATAGACATAAAATTATTGGTTGATTCAATGGTTTAGAGGGTTCAAAATTCACCTTTGAGGTTCCAAATTTGAGCTACAAACATTTTATTTTTATTTTCAAACCGTTATAAAAATTTTGAATGCGACCCTACATCCAAGCATAAACACTATTCCAAATATATATATACGGCCTGTTTGTTACTCACCTAGCTGACTATGGCATTGAATTTTTTTCTTGTATGAGGACTCTTTACGCACTGAGACTTTCTTTGAAAAAAGCAGAGACCTTGCCTCTACTTTTATCGTAGATAGCTAATATGAGTAGGAAATATTTTCAAGAAATGAATCGAATTTTTCAATTGTAATAAGCCTTTCTTAGCGCGCTTATCTTCTGCTAGTAGCGAGGTGGCAAGGCCATGTTGTTCAGTTGGAAGCCTAAGCCAAGAAGGTATGAAAGAAGTGACGGGCCCCTTTAGAAGATGGGGGCGACTTTCTTGTGGTAGTATATATATGTACACTAGTTTAACCGAACGTGCTTCGCACATGTAACGTTTAATTATTTAAAATTCAATAGTTTTGTCTATTGCGTAGATTTTAATGAATAGTAAAAAGTCAAATCACTTTACAAAGATCCTTCACACTTTAACAATAATATACACCTAAACATATATTTTAGTCTAAGCACAAACACATACACACACACACACACACACACACACACACATATATATATATATATATATATATATATATATATAAATATTAGGCCAAATAACTCGTTGGACCTTTGTACTTGTTCGAATTTGTAAAGTGAACACTTATCCTTTTTTCATCTGAACTCCTAAACTCATCAAAACATAATATTTTAAACCCCTCTAGCTGTTAACCAAGTCTATGTGGCACAAAATCAGTTGAGTTAAACGAAATGCGTGACTGCACACACATGGGTGCGAGTGAGGGTCAATTTTTGATCATTTTTAATTAAAACAATTAAAAGGTAAAAGAAAAGCCAACCCCCCCCCCCCCCAACACCCCCCCCCCCCTGCCGCCCCAAGGCCACTCCCCCCTTAAACCCCCCCCCCCCCCCCCCCCCCCCCAAACAACTTATTGACACCCAATTTTGGCTCTCCATACTTAAATTTAACGTATTTAGGCTTCTTAATCGTTAAAGGGCACAAAATATATTTTTGTATATATTTTTACACTTTTTAACAAATTATTAATAATCATCATTATTTTAGAATTATTTTTAATCAATTTATTGCCATATTCTAACTTTGCATAATTTATTGATAATTATCATTAATTTCATAAATTTTAAAATTTTTATCAGTTTATTATCATTTTAAATTTTTTGCACGGTCATCTTCATATGTACATAACATAACGCTACAATTCTTTTTACATATTATAATTTTATCTGTTTATAACATAATACATTTCTTAAAGATAATTATATTATATTCGTCGTATCTTGTAACAATAGATCGACATTCATATATTTGTACATTATTTAATATAGTCTACAAATGATAATGTCGGCTTATTTATTTTAATACACGAAGCAATAAATCAATCAAGTCAAGATCATGTCAAATTTTTAAAAGGTGACAATTGAGATGACGAGTTGAATCTTTTACCTTTTGATTAATAATATATTGTTCACTAGTTAAAAGGGTGAAAATCTAGGAGTTAATAACCCAAGAACTGTAACATACGCCAGGGGTTAAAAAGATAATTTTTTTATCTAATAGATAATAAAGTGGGTCAATTTGTATTATAAAAGAATAAATGGGGGGGGGGGGGGGGGGGTTAATTATTTTCACACACGAAACAAACACATAAGAAAATATACACACACAGACACCTACTACTACATAATTTTTCCATTTAAGCTTTCATCTACTCCATATTTTAAAAAAGGCAAAATCCATACGCAACCCCCTTAAGTACGCGCCATTTTTCACTTAGGCACTTCAAGTGGACATTGTTCTATTTTGGCACCTCAAGTAGTCATAAAGTGTGTCATTTTGGCACCTTTTGCTGAGTTGGCCAGGTGCGTGTATTGCACCTCCATGAAGGCGTGTGAAAGCTATTTTTTAGCTGATGTGGTGCCCTATTTGGCCCACCAACAATATATTAACTCATTTTCATTAATTTATACCTTTTTTCTTATTTTTATCCATCATTTTGTCAATTTTAAGCTTATTTAATGGTGAAAATTATTGGGAGAGATTTAAAAATTAGACACATATTTAGGAGTTTGTCTTGCCAAAAATAATATATTAACTCAACGCCCATTAATTTATACTTCTTTCAGATTTTTATCCGTTATTTTTGTCAAACTTAATTTATTTAACGGTAAGAATTATTGAGACAAATTTATATACACATTTAAAGGTTCATAAAAATTAAATAATAAACACCTTTTTTTAATCATTAAGGGAAAAATTGAGGAATAAAAATTGAAAAATAAAGCTAAATCAGTGAAGAAAAATTGAATTTAAACAAAATCAATAAAAAAAATTAAAATTGAAGCATAAAAACCAAGAAAAATCAATGAAGAAAAATTGAAAATCAAAGCAAAATTGATAAAAGAAATCTAAAAATAAAGCTAAATCCGAGAAGAAAAATTAAAATCAAACAAAATCAATTAAAAAAAAAAACTAAAAATTGAAGCAAAATAGATGAAAAAAATCTACAAAAAATGAAGCAAAATTCATCAAGAAAATCTAAAAATCAACTAAAATCAGTGAAGAAAAATTAAAAATTAAAGCAAAATCGATGAAAAAAAATTAAAGATGACTGGGGTACGGGGGTGGGGAGAGGGTGTGGCGTCTTTAAAGAAGATAAAGAGGGGAATAAGAGTGGCGGGGTGAGTGGGGTGTTTGAAGAAAATATTAGTGGGGGTGCATGGGGTAGAGGGTGAAGGGTGAAGGGTGGGTGGGGTGTTTTAAGAAGAAGACTGGTGAGGTGGGGGTGGCGGGTGGGTAAGTGGACTGGTGGGGTGGGTGGGGTGGGGGTGGCGGGTGGGTGGGTGGGTGAACTCTTCATATTTCAACACTTTTTATCAAAAAATACAATTTTTTTTTTAAGACGCCCACTTTCACATACGGGCATTTTTTTTACCGTTCATTCAAGGCACCCATTTTCACATACAGACATTTCTTTACCTTTCATTTAAGGTGCCCACTTTCACACACATGCATTTTTACTTTTCATTCAAGATTCTCAGTTTTCAAATACAGTCATTTGACTTTCTTAAGCACATACCTTCAAATACCAATATTTCATTTTTTAGTCAAATGCTCATCTTTGAGTATCTTTTACATTTTTATAGCCCCGTCTGTCGAGAGGCTATTACATTTGTTCTTCTAATCGAGAAATTTTTACATTTTATTAGCCCCGCCAGTCGAGAGGCTATTAGATTTCCGTCATCTCACTAGTTGAGGGCCTTAGTCTTTATGAAAAATTGAAGATGACCACCAACATCAGTCTTCATAGACAATTGGAGACGACAATAACGTCAGTCTTCGTAGACAATCTAACACATTATTCATCAATGGGTGTTTTCCTATCTTATATCAGCCCCTAAAACATGTAATTAAGCCATCCTAAAGGTAAAATTTACTCATGCTCTCTAGAATTTTTCTAGAACAAACCCTAGTTCATCACATTCAAGAATCCCAGTTCCAAGAAAATCCATCAATCTTTTAGAATTTAAGATTTAAGGTATGCCATGTGTTCATCCAAGGGTTCCTTCCACCCTTGGAGTCCAAGAAACTCTTTTAAACTTTAAGTAAATTGATTTCATGATTGCCATGATTTGGATTCAAGTGTATTCATGATTATAATGTTGATTTGGTTTCTATTCCAAGATTTAGTGCAAGATTTATGTAAAGACAATTGTTATGTATGTAGTATCATGTGAATTCATGTTAAAGACTTGAAAATGTGATGCTTATGTGTTGATTAGTACTATGTGCATATACAATGCCTTCCAAGTGTTTGATGAGTTGTTTATGTTAATTTAATAGTGAGATTATATTATGTTAGCATGTATACTAGTTCATTCCATTCAAGTGTTTGATGAAATGCCACTATAGATGCATTATGAATAAGTGTGCATTTCTATGCTTTGCAAGGTCATGTGATGCTTTACTTTTCATGCTATTGAGTTCTAGGGGTATTTAATATCCGACCATTTAGCTTTTTACCTAGAGCCAGTGTTAGCTACAGAATAATCAAAGTCATGTCACGATCAGTAGTACTCTCAATCAGTTATAGAACTCAGGAAAAACTCAGTAGACTCAGTATCAGTCCAGGCCAGTTTAGTATTCAGTTCAGACCTCAGTGAATTTAGTCAGTTAACAAAATTTAGTAGTATTTCATTAGTCAACAAAACTCAGTGAACTCAATTTAGTTCAGTTAGATAGTATGATTAGTAATAGTTCAGTCCAGCCTAGTATAGTTTAGAAATTAGTTCAGTGTCTATTCAGTTGGGAGTAGGATTCAGCACCGAGAGAACCCAAGGATGGGGTCATTCCTGCCAGCAGAGGGTTTGACCCTTAGTATCCATCCTTCTATTACAGAACTATGTAGCCAAAATATATTGAGATATATTCCTTCCAAGCTAGGGTTGATACATCTCATACAAGTTTTCCTGCTAGGGAGGGTTGACGAAAGAGCTTCCTGTCAGAGAGGGTTAACTCACAGCTTGTCTTTACCCATGGCACGGTGCTAAAACCTTTCTGACTAGGGTTATAGGTTGGACCCTAATCTATTTAGAAAGGGGCATGTCTATTAGATGATTACCTCCCACAGTCTCAGTTTTAGTATAGAACTCAGTTCAGTACGGAACTCAGCACAGTTCTATAGAATCAAGACTGTCAGATACAGTCATTCAGCTATTAGTTATACAGTATCAGTAAACTTAGATATCAGTAAATCAGTAATTCAGAACTCAGTATCCAGTGTTATCATGACCTCAGTTACTACTTATATATTTATGCATGTACTCTCATTCAGTCATACTCATGTTAATCAGTCAGTATTGTTTATGCATATAAACCCATGCATCTTAGCCTACCTCACATAGCATACTAGTATATTTATAGTACTGACGCATACCTTTCTTTTGCGCTATGATTTTTTATATCATAGATTCAAATGCACGGGCTCCTGATCATACTTAGCAGCTCGATCAATCAGCAACAAACGTAGTGGTGAGTCCTCATAGTTTTGAGAACAGATTTATTATTTTAGTGTTTCAGTACTCAGTTTATTTCAGTAGTTGGAGTTAGTTAGGGACTTATCCCATCAACTCCTTGTTCAGACAGTAGAGGCTTTTCAGACTAGAGTATTTATAGATAGATGTTCAGTTTTGGTATTGATGTACCATACTCAGTATTTATTTATAATTTTGAAACTTATGGCAAGTTGCTGCCTAATTTCCACATAATAACAGTATTATTATTCAGTTATTACAGCAGCTACCAATCATGGATTAGCTTGTGGCCCCTTAGGATTATGAGCACCGTGTAATATCCAGGGTACAAAATCAGGGGTGTTACATCACCTCTTCCACATTCGTGGCCTGCATTACCCTGAAGATTTTCTCCAATTAATCTATGAAAACTTTAGGATCCTCTTTCACTTTCACACTAGTAAAAGTAGAAAGATTTATTTTTATAAACTGGCTAGCCCTTATTGCCTCAGCAGATGACACATCAGATGCACCCCACTCAGCCTAAGCAACAACCAATTGAGAAATAGTATGAATTGACTAATGAAATTATGCATTAGTCACCTCACCTTGAGGAGGACTAGTAGCAACTGGTGGGACTCCAGAAATATCTGGGACTAGACCCCTAGACTGAGTATGGATCTCTTGAGTAAAGTGTGCCCCATTAATATTATCCCCAGTTGGGATAAAAGAATTACCTTACATCTCAGATTGTCGAGGCATGATCTGAAAAGTGAACAAACAAGATTTAGAAAGGACCTTATACCTTACAGCTAGAAACAAAATACCAAGAAAGAAAAATAATCCTAAATGAATTGTAGCCTCTCTCTTATGAGTGTGGTGCGCTACATACCCCTAAAAGAGACTATACTAGATAAAACTTTGTGGACTCCCCAATTGACCATGAACCTAAGGATCTGACACCAACTTGACCGACCCAACCAGGGGCCTTGTTGTAATAGGGATCCCAAGTTCGACTAAGATTAGAGACCACCCCGTTACCTAACCCAACCTACAGCCGCCTGCCTTGAGTTAGCTGAATTTTGAGCAATTCGGGACTCTAGGATAGGTCTATAACCAAGACCAACCTAACTGAGTACAACTATCCAAACCCATCCGATAACCAAGCCAAACCATAAACCAACAACCAAATAACAACCAAACCAAGTACCATAACATAACATAAAAGGATGGAAAAACAAAAAATACAGTCAAAGGGTATCAAGCCCAATACCAATGCCAATACTAAGGCTGACACCAATAACAATCCCACCTATTCAAACCTATAGTAGTTTTATAAAAGGATCTAACTAAAAGAAAACCAATACTTGATATGGACATGCCCCCAATCATAGCTTAAACCAATATCCATAAAATAACCAAAGTAAGTATAAACATCCATGAAAGAAATGGAGCCTTTCAGAATATGAAAGTTTACCACTTAAATCCAAATGTTGATCCCAAAGTTGAACACTAAGCAAGAGAAGTAGAATGGCTAGTTCCTACATTGTGTGGCGATACATCCACCTGAAGACGGGTTAGCAGATAAACACTAGTAAGAAACTCAAGATAAGGATAAAATAATGCCAATCCAGTAAAACAAGTAAAGCAACTATGCACATACAAACTATACATATATATAACCATACCAAGAAAAGAAACCAGGTTTAGCATGAACTTAAAACATTTTCCTGGGATATATAGCTTAACCATCCTAAAATAACCCACGAGCTATATAGGTCCAGTGTAACCCCCTGAATGGGCCTCGATGTATGTAGCCGCACCAACCGAAGATACATTCTCAAGTACCCTTCGCTCTCCAAGATACATATGTATAGTGTACTTAGAGTATTTCTATGTACCTCATAGTATCATATATGGTCGCCATGACCTCTCCTTATGTCAGCAAACATGAGTTTTCAGTGTCCGTCTATTGGACTCACACCTTCATGGTTAGCTATTATATCTCACCATTATTTCCTAATTAAAACATTTCCATCCAATCAAACTATTATACCATTATTTTTATTAACCAAGGCTATAAGTAGTGGTATCATCATACCGACTATAGCTTGAAAACAGTGTACTTAGTCAACCTTTTTATGTAGTGGGATTCCCATGTATCCATAGTTTACACTATCAAGTCTACTTGAGGGAATCCCGTTTACATCACAAGTGTTTCATTATTAGTTTGCTTGAGAGAATTCCTTGTACCCTACAAGTTGTTCACTAACTATGTTTACTTGGGGGATTCCCTTGTAACCCACAAGGAAGTTTAATTTAACCATAACTATGACCACCAAACTTACCAGTTTAACCATTCCAAACCATTTAAATTATCTATACCATTTAGTGTTCCATTATCAAACCATACCATGCAATAGTTCTATTAAAAGTCCAATAATACAGTAAAAGAATTCTCATAGGCATTTTATCAAACATGTTAGGGGCATAGTATTTCCAAAACCAAATACAATTACCAATTAAACATTCCTATACAACCAATTGTCCAAACCATCATTAAAGCATGTAAAAACATAATTAAAACATGGTAAAACCATAACCAAGCATTGAATACTAAAACCCCAACACATATTTGTAAACCCCAAAACCATGCAATAATCATGCCGTGAAAACATTGTATAAATCATGCTTTTAGTTGAAACTAACAATGAGGGAGGAGTACCTTTCCTTAAATTAGAAAATGATAGAAAAAAATCACCCAAACAAGACCCAAAATAAAACCCCAGCCTTTCTTTACCCAAAAGCTTTAGAGAGAATTATAGAGAGTTTAAGAGAGTTTTCTAAGTATTTAATGATATAAAAATAATGTAAATAACCTCCCAAGTGCGTTGAAGTAGTGGGGCCTTAATAGTTTAAGTGGGGAAATGTCCAGATTACCCTCACTTAAACAGCATAAAAGTCCCATCCTAGGGTATGACTATCCTATACCGATCATACCCTCCAATACAAGCGGTACCCACCATTCGTACCCTAGGACTCCCTATTGGATCCAACACTATCCAACATAAGACTTACCCAAACCAATTCGTACCTAAGTATACGACATGTACCCTTGACCCATACCTCTAGCAGAATAAAAATCAATAGAGGTTTGAACACTACCTACCAGATGAGTTGAGAGTACGACTCATACTATAAATCATGACCCATGGTGAGCTACTTGTACTCAGATCTAACTTAGTTTGCTAAGTCTCAAATTGAGTAAAGTAAAAACACAAACCAAACTACCCATATCCAACCATATGACTCATACTAACCCAAGTCGTATCTATTTCAGAAACCAATCCAACCTACCAACCATCACTGGTTAGTATGCAACCTAACCTTACCAACTATACCCTAGTATATTACTTGTACCCTAGTTGTATCTTATCCAAAAACCAAAAATCCAAGAAAATTTTCTACGGGTCCCAAACCTAGAATATTTCAGAATGACTCCCTAGTTTCTTATGTTTTAGGGAACATTTCCTATCTTCGGGATAATTAAGTCTTGTTTGACATCTAAGAGTGAAATTACATACCTTAAGCCTAGTTCGTGTAGAAATTTGCCTAAAATGGAACTCAGGAAATAGAAGTGGACTCTTAACAACCTTAGGCTATGACATGCTAGCTTTGGTGAACCTTTGTGCTTGTTAGACTCTTGAAAGGGGTGTATTGAGGTAATGTTGAGAAATCTTGATACTTGATAATTATGTTGATGAATGTGAGGATTAATTTCATTGTTAATTATGATATTAATAATGCTATTATGATGATGATTATATATTTTTGATTGGTTCAATTTCGATTCTTGATGATATTTATGACTGGTTCAATTTCGAGTCTTGATGATATTTATGTCTGATTTAATTTTGATTCTTGATGTTACTTATGAATGGTTCGGTTTCGAGTCTTGATGATATTATCATCGGTTCAATTCCGAGTCTTGATGATATTGATGACCGTTTCAATTCTAAATCTTGATGATACTTATGACTAATTTAATTTTGAGTCTTCATGATACTTATGAATGATTTGATTCTGAGTATTGATTATACTTATTCTCGGTTCAATTTTAAATAATGATTATCAATATTCTATGATGGCCAATGATAAAGAATACCTAGTTTATAAAATGGGGAATAGTAGAGATATAATTACTAGTGGATAAATAATGCTAGTGATTAGAAATAATTAATGGATAACTAGTGGATTGTGGAATAGTGGTGGTAGCTAAGGGATGGCATAATCCCGATTAATGATGAATAGTGAAATGTTGGTTGAGTTATGATGATGATTAGTGTAAATGATGCATGCTTAAATTATTTTATCCTTGTCTGTACTCTCCAGTAGTATGGGATGCTGTGATGAGTTCTTTACTTTTTGCACCAATTGGTGTATGGAAGTCAATTTTGTAATTATGTTTGCACGTGTTTGATCTCTTTATGTTGTATTATCATTGTTATTTTGAATATTTATTAATTATGTACAGTGATGATAAAGATGATCCAGGTTCGATTCTATGCCTTGACTTAATTATAATTTTATTGCATTATATCATTTTTATATCATGATTTAGCTCAGTCGGACGATAATGCCTACAGAGTACCCGTTGTTTTGGTACTCAAATTATGCTTCTATAACTTTTTGGTGAAGATCTGAGTACTAGTTGTTGCCTTGTTCATTGGTCAAGTAATGTTGATATTTTAGGGATAAGGTGAGCTCTTGGAGTTCCAAGTCACCCAATTTCCTTCTATCTTTTTGTTATTTAGTCTTTTGTATCAAGACCGATGTATTTCTAAATTATACATCTTTTGGGTTGTATTATTGACTTTAGATGCTCTTGTACTGGCTCTACCAAGTCGTTGGATTGGTATCTTATGATGACTATTTATCCATTTGGAATGCTATGTTTATTTATAACCGTGTTCATTGAATTTAGCTTACCTTGGGCATTGCTTATCTAATTAAACCATTGCGTTAGCTCTGGATTAGGGTATTATCTTACCTACTGGAGGGATGTAGTTGGTTCCATCATGACACGTAAATTGGGTCATGATATAAACAAGGACTAGTTGGTAAAGGATGAATAGTGACAGTTAATATTATTTAAGTGATAAATGATGACTAGAAGTTATATGATGACTAGTACTCAATGAATTAGTTAATAAGAGATGGTTAGATAATAAATGGTGACTAATGAGTAACGATGATAAGGTTGCTAAATGATGGTGATATTATGGAATGTAGGTACATTGTCGAATGTTGGTAAATTATGGAATGATGGTTAAATAGCAAGTGGTTATTTGTAAGTGATGAATGGTGGCTTTATTCTATCTTTGAATGTACTCTCCAAGTATATGGGAGTCTGCGATGAGTTATTTACTTTTCTCACCAATTGACCTATGGGAGCCAATTTTATAGTTAAGATTTCATGTTTTGATGTTTTATGTTACGTTATGATGATATTCTATTTATTTACGTATAAATGTATAGCGATATTGGAGACATATGTTGATGCTTTATTTTAGGATATGATGATATCTAGTTATTTATTAATTCATGTATAGCGACGTTGGAGATATTTTAGGTTCGTTTCCTTATCTTGAATTAGTTATGTTATCTCGCATTTTATCATATCGATATCATGACTTAGCTTAGTCGGCCAATGATGCCTACTGAGTACCCATTATTTTGGTACTCAAACTACATTTTTGTACATTTTTGGTTCAGAATTGAATACTAGTTGCCGCTGTTAATTCGAGTTTATGAGGTGTTGATATCCAGAGATAGAGTGAGCTCTTGGAGTCTGAGTCACCTATTTCCATCTATCCTTTATAATTCAGTCTTTTTTTTCATGATATATATATTGACTATTCTAGACATTGAGTTGTATTAGTATTAGGTGCTCTTGTACTGGCTTTACTAGGTCATGGGATAGTATCTTGTATTGACTATCTTTATCTATGTCAAATATTTTACTTATTTATCAATTGTATTATTTATTTCCACC
>NC_061120.1:21336028-21416662 GCF_002878395.1 Capsicum annuum | reverse complement strand
TCCACCCAAATTGGGCATTTTCCACCAAGTTAACCCATTGCATTTAGCTCAGGATTACGGTTTGGATTACCTACTAACAAGACAGAGAAGGTGCCATCATAACTCGTGATCAGGTCGTGACACCTACTCTAATCCACCTAGTTAGGAGAGCCTCTTACCATTTAACATAACACACAAAAGTCTGTATTAAATAAAAATAACCAACTTTTGTTACAAATATTATGTGTGGAAGTGAAAACTACCCTAGGAACTAGTTTAAACAGGTAAAAGAGCTTCTCAATCTAGAATGATAAGTATGGGCTCAACTTCTACCATGAACGAGAGGAGTAGAAGCTATTGAAGGATTGGTATCTACAACAATCATGAAACCAATACCGATTCCTACAAATGACTAATACCTAAAAACGGGGGTAGCAAGAGTAGTATCAGTACAAACAACACGTACTGAAAGGTATCATTAGCCTATTAGGGTTAAATTATGTAAACATTATATAGAAATCATGATAAGATAACATGAAAACTTATATAACAATTTAATTCATACCATATTCGTTCGCTTATGTTATTTTTATCCCTTGTTTTAACTAAGTGTATTCCCATTCTTATTCCCATTGATCATTCATCATCTTCACATCAAGTGTCACCCATCCTAAATATTGCTTGTTTGATCCCAATAGTTATTAATTATGTCAAATAATTAATAATAATCACCTTGTAATAAATACAACAATGAACACACATAATGATATATACCCCAGTTTATGACACTTAGCCTATTCAAGTAAATCTACAACTTTAGTAAAGTACAACTAAAGATATAGAAAGTTAAGTCAAACCATGACCAAATCAACAACCCTGGCTCTAATAATATCCAAGTCAACAAATCATGACTCTAACCATATCCAAGTCAACAAACCATGATTCTGATAATATTTAATTCAACAAGCCATGAATCTAACAATATCAAAGTCAACAAACCATGACTCAAACAACAAGAATCTAAAAATCTATGACAAGTAACAGACTACACTAAAATCCTAAATATATCAAGTAACATCATAATCCAGTTCACTCAAGGAACCAACAACAACAACAACACAATATTCAATACCCCATGTCTGAAAGCCACTGTGTAACTTATGAATCATCTCCTTAAGTTATATATAAACCTTATAAGTCGTATATTGTAAGTCATAGCTATGGAAGTATGTAGTATTTGAAGTCTGTTTTAGATATAATTTGACCCTAGATATCATCATTCCATGTTAGGAGTCATATGGACATGTAACGAGTTGTACGATATAAATCGTATGTTGACCAGTGTGTTCTATCTTTGCCATCGCCAATCTTATGAGTTACTAGTACAACTCATAAGCTCATCTAATGAGTCATAAATTGACTCGTGATGATTGGCGATCAATTTTTATAAGTTCAGTTAAGGGACTTTTTGGTCTTTTCCCCTCTTATAACTCCCAACCACGACCTATAACCCAAAAGAGGCATTATTTTTCATAAACAACATATTTTCTTTTCCCATATTTAAGAACAACAAGATTATGGTTTCTCTCACCAAGACATATCTCAAGAATCAAGGTTCAAGTCCTCTTCACAAGTCAAGCAATTCCAGATATGTGAGATTTTGAACAAGGTTAATCTTCCATCTTGTTCTCGAAAAGCATGATTTTTAAGTTAAATTAACATGTTTTATAGTAGGGTACATTCCCAAATTCTCATATATTAAAATATAACCTTACTTTGTTATTTATAGGCTAAATATACATAAAGGTTATATTTATTCATGTTTTGAACTTTAAGATTGATGTTGTGATTTGAATTTCATTACTTTGATTTGGATTCTAATGAAATATTTCTATGTGTATTGAGCCTAATATTTTGTTATAAGTGCTATGAAAGGAAGTAAGAGTTTCAAGATTTAATAAAAAGTATTATGGTTGTAAGAAAGTCTAAACTTTTCAAGTTCTATTTATATGCAATATAACATGATTCAAGAAATCTTGATCCATTGATCTAAAGATAAGACATGAAATCTACAAGTGTTCATCTTGATTATGATTTAAAGTAAAGAGAAGCATAATTGGTTTTTATTATACAAACCCTTATGCTGTTTTAAGGTGGATTTCTTAAGTATGATCATATATATATTCTGGGAGTAGTATTTAACATCGAGAAGGGAATGGGGATGAGCGTATCCAAAATACCTGGAAACTATGAGCCACCGTAGGTCAAATTTATTCCCAATATGGATGAAGTATAGTGATCACTTAAGTTAAGGTTCAATTTCAATGGAAAGGATAGAACAACTCTACCCAATGTAGGTAAGACGTTGGAATCCATGGTAGCTCACATGATTTATGTCGGTTAGAATAATCTTTCATATGAAAGATTAAAAGTAAAGATTTTGAAGCTAAATGTTTTGGAAAACTGAGCTTATTCATATGCTTCATTATCTACGTTTTATGATTTTGCAATCTTTTGTTTTACTCAAGTCTAATGTGAGCCATTTACGCTTACTATGCATTATTTGAAAGTAATACATACATACATACATATATATATATATATATATATATATTTAGTTCTTGCTTTACTTATGAATCCACCCCAATATACTCAGTATATTATAGAGGTACTGACTTACATATTTGTCTATTTACTATATTTTCCTATAATATAGGTTCTAGTGCTAGTATCCAGCGATATAATTGATCACGGGCATCATCTCCTGCATCCCAATTGTTGTTGAGTACTCAAAGTCTGAGGATCCAGTTTATCAAACTCATGTTTATGGTTGAAATTTATTTTAGATCTTTGATTTCCACTTATGTTTGAGTTAACGGGAGTCTATCCTAGCGACTCTCTAGTTAGCATTAAAGGCTTGTCAGACTGTGTATGTTCTAAGTTCAAAGAGTTTGTTTAAGGTTTCCAAAGTTAAAGATTTACATTAAGATAGGAAATTTATTACCGTAAGTCTTTATACATATGTAGTCCAGTATTTTTGTGAGTTGTAAGCTGATTAGATATCATGGGTTACCTTAGGGCTATTCATTGTCTTGAGCAGCATGTGATGTCCAGGGGGTACTTCTGGGGCGTTACAAACTTGGTATCAAAGCCTAAGATTTTAAAGAGTCCTACAGAGTCAGAAAAGCCATATTACATAGAGTGTTGATCATGAGTGTGAAGCGTGCCACATTTATGAGCAAGAGGATATGGGATGAGTTAGGAATCATCATTTCTTTCATGATCTATCATTCTTACAATTGTATCTATCTGCTTTAACTCATGCTTTTATATGACAGAATATGCCTCTTCAGTAAGCCGACGCACATATACCCTTAGAATAAAAATATGTCTCATGCTGAGTTTTGGGCTACCTTTCAAGCATTTGGCTAAGCCGTGAATGCTAATGTTTAGGGAAACCAACAGGAAGCCGTCCCACTTTAGCAAAATGGCAATTTAGCTGTATCCTAGATTTGGGACTGTATGAGAATAAATCCACCTGAGTTCCATGGGTCAAAGGTGGATGGGGATTCTCAACTCTTTATTAATGAGGTGAAAAATATTACTCAGATTATGCATGTTACTAAAGAGGAGAGTGTAGAACTAGTATCCTATAGGCTGAAGGATGTTACTTATGATTGGGTTACTATATGGAAGGATGGTAGGGGTGAGAATGTAGCTCTTATGAGTTGGCAGATGTTTTAGAGTACTTTTCTAAACATGTTTTTTCCTTATGAGATAAGGGAGGCTTAAGTAGAGGAGTTTATGAACCTGAGGCAGAGCTCTATGATAGTAAAGGAGTACTGCCTAAAGTTCACTTAGTTGGCTAAATATACCCCAAAGTTGTTATCTGACTTTAGATCTTGTATGAGTAAGTTTGTTACTGGGGTGCCTGATTTAGTGGTCAAAAAGTGTAAGAATGCCATGCTAATTGAGGATATGGATATTGCTCGGTTGATGACTCATGCTCAACAAATTGAGGCAAAAAAGTTGAAAGAAAGAGAGAAGAGAAATAAGAGAGCGTCCATAGTCAACTAAGGTCTAGAGAGAGAAGTTGTTCATAGTTTCAAGGTCATTCATCAATACCTATACCATCTTCAGCCAATGCCCCTACACCCGGGACCAAGCACGAGCAGTGAGGTAGGATTTCAAATTCCAGGTCTCAGAATAGTATAGTCGGAAGGCGCAGTTATCCAATATGTACAAAGTATGGCAGGACCCATCTTGGTGTGTGGATGATGGGTAAAGAGGGTTGATATGGTTGTGGCAAGTTAGGCCATAGGATCAAGGAGTGTCTATATGCTAAGCAGAGAAGTATGGATGTTCACCCTCTGACTCAGGATACTAATCCAGTGGCTCAGCCAGGCCGCCCATTTCCCTTACAGGGCGCATCATCTAGTACCGATAGTGGTTAGTTCCAGAATCGATTTTATGCTTTACCATCCCTTCAGGAGTAGGAGAGTTCTCCAGATATTGTCACCGCTATTCTTAGTGCCTTTCATCTTGATATATATATATGTGTTGTTAGTCCCAGGATCAAATCTCTCTAATATAACTCCATATGTTGCTGTGAATTTTGTGGTAGGTCTTGAAAATCTCCGTAAGCCCTCCTCAGTTTCTACCTAGTGAGTGAGTCAGTTGTTGCTAGATGAGTCTATTAGGAGTGTCCTATTACCATCCTCCATAAGATCACACTAACGAACCTAATAAAGTTGGAGATGGTAGATTTTGATGTTATTCTGGGTATAGATTGGCTCCATTCAAGTTATACATCAATAAATTATCGCACCCTGTGGTGAAGTTTTAGTTTCTTGATGAGGTATTTTTCAAATGGGAGGGTAGTTTTGTGTCTCCCAAAGGTCGTTTCATCTTTTATCTTAAGGCTAGAAAGTTAATATCAAAAAGGTGCATCTACTATTTAGTTTGAGTCAGAGATACTAAGTCTAAATCCTCAATAGTTCAATTAGTCCGTATAGTTAGTGAGTTTCCTGAGGTTTTCCCTAAAGATCCTCTAGGGGTACCTCCAGACAGAAAAATAAAATTTGGTATTGATCTTATTCATGAAACTCAGACCATCTCTATCCCTCTATATCGCATGGCTCTGACGATCTTAAAGAGTTAAACGAGCAGCTTAAGGACCTCTTAGATAAAGTTTTCATTAGACCCAAAATTTTTTTGTAGGGTGATATGATCCTTTTTGTGTGGAAGAAAGATGGAACTCTTAAAATGTGTATAGATTATAGACATCTAAACAACGCTACCATCAAGAACAAGTATCCCAATCCTAGAATTGATGATTTATTTGATCAATTTCAGGGTGCCCAATTATTTTCCAAGATTGACATTAGGTCAGGATACCATCATTTGAAATTCAAGGAGCAAGATATTTCGAAAATAAATTTCCGATCAATGTGCAACCATTTTGAGTTTGTGGTTATGTCGTTTGGACTAACAAATGCTCCTGCAGCCTTTATGGATTAGATGAACAGGGTCTTTAAGTAGTACTTAGACATGTTTTTCATTATCTTTATAGATGACATACTGGTGTACTCTAAGAGTAAGGAGGAACATGCAGACCATTTAAGAATAGTATTGCAGACCTCAAGGACCGACAATTATATGCGAGTTTGGTAAATATGAAGTTTGGATGGAATCTATTATCTTCTTGGGGCATGTCATTTTAGGGGTTGATATTCATGTAGATCCTCAGAAGACTAATGCATTAAAGCACTGGCCTAGACCCATCACTCCATCCAATATCAAGAGTTTTTTAGGTTTGGCTAGGTATTATAGAAGATTTATCAAAGGTTTCTCCTCTATATCCGCACCATTGACTAAGCTACCCTCTAAAAAAGTAAATTTTATATGGTTAGATAAGTGTGAGAAGAGTTTCCTAGAGTTGAAGAATAGATTGACTTTGACACTAGTATTAGCTCTGCCAGAGGGGTTAGAAGATTCATGGTATGTTATGATACCTCTAGATTTTGGTTCGGTTATGTGTTAATACAAAATGAGAGAGTGATAGCTTATGCCTCCAAGCAACTTAAGGATCACAAAAAGAATTACCTAACTCACGACTTGGAGTTAGCTGCCGTGGTGTTTTCCATGAAATTTGGAGGCATTACCTCTATGGTGTACATGTTGATGTTTTTACTAACCATAAGAGTCTTCGGTATGTATTTTCTCAGTGAGATCTAAATATTCGTCAGAGAAGGTGGTTAGAGTTATTGAAAGATTATGACACAAGTGTGCTCTATCATCCAGGTAAATCCATCGTGGTGGCAGACGCACTAAGCCAATTGTCCATGGGTAGTGTGGTTTATGTGAAAGAAAAAGAATGGGAATTGGACAAAGAGGTACATAGATTAGCCTGTTTGGGAGTACGTTTTCTTGACATGGATGATGGAGGAGTAGTAGTTCAGAATGGTTCTGAATCGTCTCTAGTAGTAGAAGTAAAGGAGATGTAGAGAAATGATCCCATACTTAGAAAACTATTGGAAGTGGTCTATTAGTAGAAGGTCAAGGTTTTCTCCCAAGGAGGAGATGGTGTATTTCGCTATCAAGGTAGACTATGTGTTCCAATTGTAGATAGGTTAAGGGAAAGGATACTAGCTGAGGATCATGGTTCAAGGTTGTAAGATCCCACAAATTTCTAGTAATTTTAGTCCGATTTAGCATGCCAAAAGAGGTCCCAGACTTAGAAAATTTCAGTCAAGTGTTTATACTTAGAATCATGTTTGTCCTTAATATTTCAATGAATTTATTTTTGATCTTTCCAACCTTGGATTGATGATTTTTAAATTGATTAATGATCAGGGATGTTAATAGGTCATATCGGGTGAGTTTCGGAATTTTCAGACCAGAGCAAGGGTGAGTTTGGATGTCCAAAATCGGAAGGTCTCACAATAGGCTAACAACGCGAGATCCATTCCCCATTTTTGGGAGTCGCATCGTAAGGTGCATTCCCCATTTTTAGGAGTCGCGCTATGAACTCCACTCCCCATTTCTGGGAGTCGCATCGCAAGGTCCATTCCTCATTTATGGGGATCATGCCTCAAGGGTTATGTGCATGTGAAAAGAGGCCAAGGAGAACTTTAGTCCTTTTCCATCACCCAATTCAGCTATAACACGAAATTAAATACTCAATAGGGTAAAATTTCATTCTTTATTCAAAAAATTCTTTCAAGAACAAGCCCTAAATTCTTCAAGTCAAGTCTAAGTTCCAAGAAATTCCCTACAATCTTCATTAAATCAACAATTTAAGTATGTTAGGTGTTCATCCCTGGGTCTCCTTCCAACCTGGAGTTCAAGAACCCTTTTTAAACTACAAGTTATTGATTCATGAATTTACATATGCAAATTGGGTTGTATTCATGTTTATGTTGTTGAATGGGTTTCAATTCAAAATTTTGTTATGACTTTCCTGAATATAAGATAGCATGTATGTTGATTGATGTAATTCCCATGTTACAATCCTTGAATTTGCAAGTTTAAATTGTAGTCATGATGCTTATGTGTTGTTCATTATTATGTATAACAATCATGCTCCCCAAGTGTTTGATAGAATGTCCATGCGGATTGAATAATGTAATCATGACACGTTAGCATATGTTCTCATTCATGTACATGTTCATGACTTCCAAGTGTTTGACTAAAGGCCCAAGTGAATGAATTGTGAACAATTGACTATTGCTATGTTTTCAAGATTGGTCATGTTTTATTATTGATGCTATCCAGTCCTGGGGGTACTTTTTACCCGAAATCTAGCTGTTTACTTAGTTGCATTAGTTATAGAATAGTCCTAGTAAAGGTCAAGAATAGTAGTACCTAGTCAATTAACAGTACTAGTGAACTCAGTCTAGTTCAGATAGTAAACACAATCAGTGTTAGTTCAGTCAAGCCTAGTACAGCCTAGTGATCAGTTCAGTGTCTATGTAGTTGGGAGTAGGATTCGGTACCGAACGAACACAGGGATAGGGGCATTCCTGCTAGCAGAGGGTTTGACTCTTAGAAATAGTCCCTACGTTACAGAACTACATTACCAGTGTAGGGTAAGTTGTCCTCCTGCTAGACTAAGGTTGACACAAATATTTATTAATTTCACGAGTCTTCCTGCTAGATTAGGGTTGACCCAATATTGCTAGTATCCCTTGGCAAAGTGCTAACACCTTTCTAACTGGTGTCATAGGTTGGACCCCAACTTAGTGTATAACCGGGGTATGTCGGCTAGATAAACACTTCCATAGTTACAGTTTTAGCATTCAGTATTCAGTAATTAATATTTAGCCTCAAAACTCAGATAGTTCTATAGAATCATGGCTATCAGTTATCCATTACTTAGCCATTAGAACTCACTACTTCACTATCAGTCTAAACATTCAGTTATTAGTATTCAGTTACTAGAACTCAGTACATCAGTGTCAGTCCAATCCAAAAAGATACGATATGCGCAGTATTGCATAGTCAACATGTTTAGTAGTTACAGTTTTGCATGTACTCTCATCCAGTTACTTCATGATGTTTATTTAGTCAGTTATCATATTATGCATATGAACCCATGTATACCAGCCTACCTCATCTAGCATACCAATACATTCCACGTACTGGCGTATACTCTTTCTTTATGCTATGATGTATCATATCATGGGTTCAGACGCTCAGGTTCCTGATCGTACTTGGCGAGCTTCAGTTAGCAAGAACAGATTTACTATTAAGTCCTCATCCATCAATTATACTATTTATTTTAGTGCTTTAGTAGATTCATTATTTGTTAGTCGGAGTTATTTGGGGGCTTGTCCCATCAACTCCACATTTAGAAAGTTTAGTTAGAGGCTTTTCAGACTAGACTAGTTCAAACGGTATTTAGTTTTCAATATTATTATCAATATATTTAGTTATTCTTTTAGTATTTTAAGAACATTATGGCATTTTCAGTTATACTTCCGCATATACTTTTAGTATTTTAATTCAGTGCCCACAGCAGGTACCAGTCATGGGTTAGGATGTGATCCTTTGGGATTATAAGCACAGTGTGACGCCCAGGGTGGTGCAGACTTAGGGCATTACAAACTTAGTATCAGATCCTAAGGTTCTAAAGATTCCTAGGGAGTCTGAAAGCCATGTGAAGTAGAGTCTTGTGCAAGGGTGTGTAGAAATCCTCACTTATGGACAAGAGGCTATGGGGTATTTTTAGGAAAATTTTCCCTTCTTTTAGTATTTATATTGTGCGAGTGAGAATAAGCTCAAGCTAAACTCTCTATCTAATCCAGTTGTCCCTTTTGTTTATAGAACATGCCTCCCAAAAAGACCAATGGAAGAAGAACTAGGAACCAGCTAGCACCTTCACCCGTCTAGGCATATCCCCTAGATGATCATATTTCTTATGAAGAATTCAGAGCAACTTTCACCATTCTATCCTATTCTATAGCAGCTCATAATGAACGCCCAACTGCTATTCAGGCCAATCTAGTGGCCAATACTGCTATAGCTAGGATTTGGGACTTTACCCAAATGAATCCTTCATCAATTTTAGGGTCTAAGTCTGAAGAGGACCCACAAGAATTCCTTGAAATGGTGTAGAAGGACACAAATATTATGGTAGTAACTACTAGTGAGAGTGCTAAGTTAGCTGCATACCAGTTGTAGGATGTGGCCCATACATGGTTTAAGTAGTGGAAAGTAGAAAAGGCCACAGATGCAGGGCCTATAGAATGGGAGTAGTTTGCTACTGATTTTCTAGATAGGTTTTTCCCATTAGAGTTGAAAGAAGCTAAGGTGTTAGAATTTATTAACTTAAAGTAGGGAAACATAATAGTGAAGGAGTATTCTCTCAAGTTTACTCAATTATCCAGATATGCTACTTATATGGTAGCTAATAACAGATCTAAGATGAGTAAGTTCATGTACGGTGTATCTAACAGTGTGGTCAAGGAGTGTAGGACCACAATGCTAATTAAGGAGATGAACCTAACTAGGTTGATGGTCCATGCTTAGCAGATAGAAGAATAGAAGACTAAGAAGAACAGGTAGCTTTAACTTCACTCAGCCTAAATTAGAGGGTGGTAATCGTTCTCAGTTCTGCCCGAAACCTTCGGTTCCAGCTCTGTCCTCAGCCAGTGCTCCAATGACAAAATTCAGAAATGGTAATAAGGACAGGGTGCCAGGATTTAAGTCTTAGGGTAGTGTTAGCAGTGCCCAAAAAAATCCTCTTTATCAGAAGTATGGCAAAAACCATTAGGGTGTTTGTAGGGTTGGTAGTGATGTATGGTTTGGGTGTGGCAAGCAAGGTTATAGAATCTGAGAATGTCCTCAGGTGGGTTCTCAAAGTCAGTATAATCACCCCCCAGCTCATTCCGATCACCTAAATCAGTAGGGTGCCACTTCCAGTGCTACCAGTGGGAAATGCCCAAACAGGCTTTATGCACTTCAGTCTCGACAGGATCAGGAAAATTCTCCTGATGTAGTCACTGGTACGTTACAAGTTTATCATTTACATATTTATGCTTTGCTAGATCCAGGAGCCTCTTTGTCTTTTGTAACACAATATATAATTGTTGACTTTGAAGTCAGTCTCAAAATCCTAGAAGAGCCTTTCTCAGTCTCTACCCTAGTGGGTAAACCTATAATAGCCTAACGGGTATACAGGAACTGTCCGGTTGTGGTATCTAAGAAAGTTACTTCAGTAGACCTAATAGAGTTAGAGATTACTAATTTTGATGTCATTCTCGACATGGATTGGCTTCATGCATGCTATGCTTCAGTTGATTATAGAAACAGAGATGTCTATTTTTAGTTCCTAGATAAACCTATCCTAGAATGGAGGGGTAGTACTTCAAAAATTAGGAGTCATCTTGTTTTATACCTTAGAGCGAGAAAAATAATATCCAAAAGGGTACGCAGTTCACCTCTCACTTTTGGAAAGCCTTCTAAAAGGGTCTTGGTACCTAAGTTCACCTTAGTACAGCCTTCCACCCCTAGATAGATGTTCAAGCAAAAAGGACCATTTAGACTTTAGAAGATATATTAAGAGCGTGTGTTGTTAACTTTAAGGGTAGTTGGGATGACCACTTACCTTTCATTGAGTTTACGTATAATGAAAGCTATCATTCTAGTATCCAGATAGCTCTGTTTGAGTAACTTTATGAGAGAAGATGTAGATCTCCCATTGGTTGGTTTGAAGTGGTGAGGCCACAGTAGTAGGTCTTGACCTAGTATTTTATGTCTTAGAGAAGGTTCAGTTGATCAGAGAGAGAGGCTTAAGACAGCTCAGAGCCAACAGAAATTGTATGCAGATGTGAGAAGGAAAGACCTCGAGTTTGAGATTGGAGACTTTGTGTATTTGAAAATCTCTACCATAAAGGGAGTGAAGAGATTCAGCAAAAAGGGGAAACTCAGGCCCTGATATGTTGGTCCTTATAGGATTCCTAGTCGCTTTGGCAAGGTAGCTTATGAGCTTGAGTTACTAGCAAAATTAGCATCTATGCACCCATTGTTTTACGTCTCATTGCTAAAGAAGTGCATTGGTGATCCAGTAGTTGTAGTCCCTATAGAGAGTGTAGATGTTTAGAACACTCTCTCTTATGAGGAAGTCCCAGTCAAAATCCTTGATCATCAAATTCGTAGATTAAGGAACAAAAAATTTCCTTAAGTCAATGTTCTTTGGTGGAATCAGTCCGTTAAGGGAGCTACTTGGGAAACAGAAGCAGACATGCAAACCAAGTATCCTCACCTCTTCTCCACAAACTCAGACTCAGCCTAAGGTAACAACATTTCTTAGATTTACTCTATTCCATGCTCAGTTACAGCTACATAATACTCTCATATCAGGCATGCATTCATGAAACAGTCCATTCATGTATCATGTCTCCAGATTACAGTCATGCTTCAGTTATCTGTGTCAATGTAAGTATAGTTCCTTAGTTTCTCTTAGTTCAGTCAGTGTCATTTGAGGATGAATGTTCCTAGGGGGGAGATATTATAAGACCCCACAAAATTCTAGTCATTTCAGTCTATTTTAGTATGCCAAAAGAGGTCCCAGACTTAGAAAATTTTATCTAAGTGTTTATACTTAGAATCATTTTTGGCCTCAATATTTCAATGACTTCATTTTTTACCTTTTCGGCCTTGGATTGATGATTTTTAAATTGATTCATGATCAGGGATGTTAATAGGTCATATCGGGTGAGTTTCAGAATTTTCAGACCAGTATAAGGGTGAGTTTGGATGTCCAAAATAGTAAGGTCTCATGATTGGCTCACGACGCAAGATACATTCCTTATTTCTAGGAGTCGCATCATGAGGTGTATTCCCCATTCCTGGAAGTCACACCGTAAACTCTACTCTCTATTTCTGGGAGTCGCATCGCAAGGTCCATTCTGTATTTCTGGGGATCACGCATCAAGGGTTATTTACATGGGAAAAGAGTCCTAGGGCAGTTTAGTCCCTTTCTCCACACCCAATTTAGCTATAACACGAAATTAAATACTCAATAGGGTAAAATTTCATTCTTTATTCATAAAATCCTCTCAAGAACAAGCCCTATATTCTTCAAGTCAAGTCTAAGTTCCAAGAAATTTCCTACAATCTTCATGAAATCAACAATCAAGGTATGTTAGGTGTTCATCCTTGGGTATCCTTCCACCCTTGTAGTTCAAGAACCCTTTCTAAACTACAAGTTATTGAATCATGAATTTACATGTGCAAATTAGGTTATATTCATGTTTGTGTTGTTGAATGGGATTCAATTCAAGATTTTGTTATGACTTTCCTGAATATAAGATAGCATGTATGTTGATTGATGTAATTCCCATGTTACAATCCTTGAATTTGCAAGTTTGAATTATCATCATGATGCTTATGTGTTGTTCATTATTATGTATAACAATCATGCTCCCCAAGTGTTTGATAGAATGTACATGTGAATTGAATAATGTAATCATGACACATTAGCATGTGTTCTCATACATGTACAAGTTCATGACTTTCAAATGTTTGACAAAAGGCCCAAATGAATGAATTGTAAACAATTGACTATTATTATATTTTTCAAGATGGGTTATGCTTTATTATTGATGCTATCGAGTCCTGGTGGTACTTGTTACCCAAAATCTAGTTGTTTACTTAGTTGCAGTAGTTATAGAATAGAACCAGTAAAGGTCAAGAACAGTAGTACCCAGTCAGTTAATAGTACTTAGTGAACTTAGTCCAGTTCAAATAGTTAACACGATTAGTGTCAGTTCAGTCAAACCTAGTACATCTTAGTGATCAGTTCAGTGTCTATTCAGTTGAAAGTAGGATTCAACACCGAGTGAACCCAGGGATGGAGGAATTCTTGCCAGCAGAAGGTTTGACCCTTAGAAGCAGTCCCTGTGTTATAGAACTACATTTCCAGCATAGGGTAAGTTGTCCTCCTACCACACTAGGGTTGACACAACCATTTATACATTTCATGAGTCTTCCTGCCAGATTAGGGTTGACCTAGCATTGCTAGTATCCCTTGGAAAGGTGCTACCAGCCTACCCCATCTAGCATACTAGTATATTCCACGTACTGACGCATACTCTTTCTTTACGCTATGATGTATCATATCATAGGTTTGAATTCTCAGGTTTGTGACCACTCTTAGCCAGATTCAGTTAGCAGTAACAGATTCAGTAGTGAGTCCTCATCCATTGAGGATACTATTTATTTTAGTGTTTTAGTAGATTCAGTATTTTGTTAGTCAAAGTTAGTTGGGGGCATGTCCCATCAACTCCACATTTAGTCAGTTCAATTAGAGGCTTTGTAGACTAGACTAGTTCAGACGATATTCAATTTTCAGTATTATTAGCAGTATATTCAGTTATTCTTTCTATATTTTTAGAACCTTATGGGATTTTTAGTTATACTTCTGCATATATTTTTAGTATTTTTATTCAGTGCTCACAGCAGGTACCAGTCATGGGTTAGATTGTGATCCTTCGGGATTGTAAGCACTGTGTGACGTCTAGGGTACAGACTTGGGGTAAAACAGAGATATTCCATTCATCCGGGTGATTCTATGATATTTTGTGTCGTGTGGGAAATTTATTGGTGGAATGGTATTAAAAGACCGAGTTGAACACCAGAGACCGGGTGGTATACTACAAGAGATCAGAATGCCTACTTGGAATTTAGAGGTAATGAATATGGACTTCATCATAGGGTTGCCTCGTACAAGATATCAGCATAATTCAATTTTGGTCATACTGGACTGAATAACTAAATCAACCCATTTTGTACCTGTCAAGACATCGGATACAATGGAAGATAATGCAAAAATATATATTCACCAGTTAGTAAGGATCCATGGGGTACATTTTTCCATCATTTCAGACAGAGGAACATAATTCACTTCACAATTTTGGCAGTCTTTTCAAAAAGGTCTTGGTACAAAGGTTAAGCTTAGTACTGTTTTTTATCCGCAGACCGATGGTTAGGATGAATGTACAATTCAGACATTAGAAATATGTTGAGGGCGTGTGTTTTAGAATTTAAAGGAAGTTGGGATGATCATCTAACCTTCATTAAGTTTGCTTATAATAATAGTTATCATGCTAGCATTCAGATGGCTCCATTTGAAGCATTTTATGGGCGTAGGTGTAGATCACCCATAGGATGGTTTGAGGTTGGTAAAGCAGCGTTGATTAGGACATATTTGTTCTTAAAGTTATGGAAAAAGTTCAATTGATTCGTGAAAGATTGAAGGCTTCTCAGATATGGGGGATTAGGTATTTGTTAGAGTATCGCCTATGAAGGGAATACTGAGATTTGGAAAGAAAAAAGAAGACGAGTCCCCAAATTATTGGTCCATAGGAGAGGTGGCTTATGAATTGGACTTTTTATTAGAGTTAGCTATGGTTCACCCAGTGTTCCATATTTTGATGCTTAAGAAGTGAATTGGAGATTCGTCCTTATTAGTTCCCCTGAAGAGTATTGGGGTTAAGGATAACTTGTCATATGAGGAGATTTCTGTAGAGATACTTGATAGGTAGGTCTGAAGGCTAAGGAATAAGAAAGTAGAGTCAGTAAAGGTTCTTTGGAGAAACCAATTGGTTGAAGGGGTCACTTGGGAAGCTGAAGTGGACATGATGACCAAGTATCCTAATCTCTTTTCTTCCAACTCAGTTCCTACCAAAGATAAATAGTTATTTTAATCCAAAACTCTTTCTCCTTAAGTCCATTTAAGAATTCTTAAGTCGTATCTTATGTTTTGAGTAATTGGATCCTTGTGATAGATATAAGCTTAGTTGTAAGTTCAATATAGATGTATTGATTCTTTTCCAAATCCAAATCCTAGATGAATCACATTTGAGGACGAATGTTTCCAAGGGGGAGATATTGTAATACCCCATGCCTGAAAGCCACAGTGCAGATTATGGCTAATCTTCTTAAGTCGTATATACACCTTATGAGTTGTATGTTATAAGTCATAGCTATGGAAGTGTGGAGTACTTAAAGTCTGTTTTAGATATGATCTGACCCTAGAAATCATCACTGAATGTTATAAGTTGTATGAAATAAACTTGTAAGTTCAGCAGTATAGGTTCACTAAGTTTCGATCCAAGTTATGAGTGGTTGTTTCAAGTCATATGGACATGTGACAAGTCATAAGATACAACTCATATGTTCACCAGTGTGTGATATCTTTTCCATCACCAAGCTTACTAGTAACTAGTCCAACTCGTACCCTCATCTAGCAAGTAGTATGATTGACTTGTGATGATTGGCGATCAATTTCTGTAAGTTCAATTAAAAGGCTTTTTGGTCTTTTCCCCTCTTATAACTCCCAACCCATGACCTATAACGCAAAAGAGGCATTATTTTCCATAACCTTTCCGTCAATTAACAACATCTTTTCTCCTCCCATATTCAAGAACACCAAGACTATGGTTTCTCTCGCCAAGACATCTCTCAAGACTCAAGGTTCAAGTCCTCTTCACAAGTCAAGCAATTTCAGATATGTGGGGTTTTGAACAAGGTTTATCTTCCATCACTAGAATAACTAATTTATGATAGGTATTGTTAATTAACAATTTAGAAGTGATTCTAGGTGATACTAACCTAACCCATAGGTTTTCCCAAAATATCCTAAAAATAGGGTTGAATTACCCAAAAATTTCACCACTAAAGGTTGTTCTAATGATTCTAGGATGTTAAAGATTGAAAAACAAAGAAGATGACGCTTTCCTCAATGAAGAATTTCCACCCATACTAAGATAAAAACTCCCCTCTAGGGCTTAGGAATGAAATTTTGGGATTTTGGCGACGTCTCTATATCGAGCTGACCAGCCGCTATAGCGCCTTTAGCTTTTTCAGCACAAATGGTCTTTAGTTAAATGGTCATACCCTTTATTCAAAAAACGGATTGACGATCTATTAATTTCATTAGAACGAAAACTCATAGATCTTTAATTTAGTGGGTATTAAGACCTCTAACTCCATATATTCTAGGAGGAGTACTCATTTGAAATTGACGCTAGTTTAAACTTAGCCCAAAAATAAATCGACAAGGATACTTTTAACTTAACTTTGTGCTAGGGGTATTATATGACCTCAGTACATATAAAAAGCACACCCATACTAAATAATTGATCCAATAACATATGATGAATGAGATTTGTATACCTTTATCGCAGATATTTTTAGTAATGACAAAACCGATCATAATGGAACCTACCATAGCCCACTAATAGATAAGCCAACTAATAGTTTGGAACAACTAGTAACGGACTAGAAAAAAGGGCCAAAGTAAAACTAAATAACAAGGAGAAAGAAAGAAAGAAATAAGAATTTAAATAAATCCCTAAAACCTAGTGAAGTCATTACAAGAGCTTCTAATATAATAGGAGTACAAGACAATAGAGAATAAATATATGCCAGTCATCTCTAAAGTACAAAAGTAGAGATTAGTCTAACAATAAGAGGGGGAGTAGGAAAAACTCCTAATGTCAGGAGCTCACCCCAAATATCCGATCCATGGTTGCTCTGCACAAAGCACACATCAATGGCAAGAACTCATATTATGATTTGTAGGCTGCAGAAGTGTAGTATGAGTACCAAAAATATGGTACTTAGTAGGGATCCACCAATTGAGCTCAAAAAACAAAAGCAAATATAAATAATATGTAAAGAAGGAGTATAAACTATAGGTAACTATCTAATAAATAAATCATAATATCACAAATAAAATAAAAAGGATAAATTACCCCACCCTACCAGTAATCAAATAAGAAAGTGTAATACCATATATTACTAGTCAATACATAATGAAGAGTGAAAGAACTATATATAGCTGTAATACAAAGTCAAAAGGATGAATATCCAATAATAACAGATAATGAAGGAGAGGGATATACACGGCAATACCACATAGATATATATATAATATAATATATTTATATATATATAATATATATGTGTGTGTGTGTGTGTGTGTGTGTATAAGATAACTGAACTTAAGAATGCTAGTTAAAGTAGTTAACCAAGGATTATATCCAAATAACAGAGCTAATACTAGCATAGTCAAGCCTCTAAAAAAGTGGGACTAATCTTAATATGAACTAACAATAATGTATCTTACCATAATAGAGGAAAGAGTTCAAAAATTTACCGACAACCATGGGTACCAGTCCACAACCAACCTACCATGAACTATATAGTAATAATCAGTACTGATAAAATCGGTTGGCCCAAACAACTAATAACCTATCCTGGCCCCCATAAACCCAAAAGGTACATGAAAAAACTTAAAAATTAGTAATCATACCTATACCTTTACCTATACCTATACGGACCCTCCATAAGACCGATAGATACACGCGTCCAATTATTATACTAGTGATAGGCAGTGCAAATTAATGAATAAATGCTTAAATATCCAATACCACCAACCAATAAAGTGTTAGAAAGTACCAAGTGTATACGCCATATCCAAATCAGTAGCTTAGAAAGGTAGGACCTACGACGACCATCCTTCTCTAATTTTATGGCTCATCGAATGAAGGGGGTCATAGGGGACTTAGAATATTCATATACATTGTCTGATCCCAAACCAAGACATAGTAACCATCAAGACCAATATAGTCCATCTAGTACCAGAAAGAAATATAAAGTATAAAAATAAATATTAACTTGTACCAAAATTGAATAACTATATATCTATAAACCCATTGCTCGAGATCAAATTCGAGAGTAAAATAGAATAGTAATGTGGAACGGGTTGGAATATCCCTCAACTGAAGTGAGTAAGTAGTAGTACAATGAGTGGATCAATAATGAGCCAAAATTAACCTCGATATAATTTTAAAAATTAATACATTTAGTTCAAAATATCACAATTCTATGATAAGGGCAATATGACTTCCATTATCAAAGAATCAATTTCAAAGTAAAGAAAAGTGGGAATAGATCCTTTTTTAGAAGATATATTAAAACCAAGGATTTAATTGGAATCGTACCACTAAATAAGCGTGATTGCATCTAAATGTATGCATGCCATCACCAATATCCAAATAATACAACTGTAAGCATCTATGCATACATAACCATAATCCGTCCTTTCTAAGGATAAAATAATAACATGGTATTTAACTCGTATCATAAACATGGCCTCGATCCCAACTACATAAGTAAATTAACATAATATTAGTACCATAAATCGGGAACTAAGATAAATAAGTGCATAAAGATACTAGAAGAGTCTATCGGAGAATACCATCTAAATCACTAAGTACTATGGTAGGCCTTATACTATAGGATTTGTTATGTGAACCTATGGTTAATCAACTCTATAATCAAGTGCAGTCGAATCCTACAACCATAACATGAATTCTAGGCTAAGGTTCGGGTCATATTCCTACTCTAAATACCCTAATTAGGTCAAATCATGATTATCTAGGTATAAACTCAATCATATAATCTCTACCTACCATGTGAAAAATACAGTACACAATCTCATAAGGATACGTAGACTGAAGTCTACCTCGATGTTGAACTGTAGCCTTGAATCGCCCACAAATTGCTCTTTTTTACTCTATGATCTCAGAATATTTTCACGCTATCAAGATCATAATATATGCACTAGTATGAGTATAATGATACCTACTGCATTATAAAACTTTGACCTAAAATTGGGTTAAAAATAGGCCCTTGGGGCCTCCTAATGGAATTCTAAAATTAAATCCATCACAAGGACCCTCAAAGGACAAGGAATGCGTGCTAAAAATTTGACCACAAATAGAGGACAATTGGAGCCTAAATCAGTCCACAAAGTTTAGGAGTTAAAGACCTAATTTCTATAAATTTACAAGGAAAAGAACAAATTTTGACAAAGGAAAATAATGGAAAATGATCAAGAGGTGATAAATTAACTTACCTTATCCCCAAGGAAGATTTCCTATAAATTTTCTTGCTAAATTTTCCATTGGGTTAGGTTTGATAAAAATAAAGAAAAATCATACAAAAGGGGATTATATATAGCTAGGTAATTGGCCTTTACAATTTCTACGGCCAAGGGCCGCGAATACGACAATTGAGAAACTTACACTTTGCAGACATAGAAATTGGCTGCGAATGCGAAGGCAGGTGGATTAATTTATGGATAATGCGACACTAATGGTCGTGATTGTGATGAAGAAGATGGATTCAAGTCAATGTCGACCTTCATCATGATCATGATAGAGAAGGCGTGCAATCGTGATGATCAAGAACTTGAACCTTCACAAATGCATCCATATCCTTACAAATGAAAAACAATAGTGGGTTTCACTAAATGCTAGAAAACCAGCAAAAATTCTAAGTCTAGATGGACTTGAATAGGGTGCTCAAAATTTATTTGGAACTTTATGCGTGCAAATGAACTATGCTACCACAACAAATTCAATATTTCATACTCAATGGAACCATTAAAATTTTCATCTAAGGTCGTTTCAATAAAAAGTGGGCCCTATGCCCATAGTTCCATTTTGAACAACTTCCAACCAATAGGTCAAAATTAGTTCAAAAGCCTCAAGACCCAAACCAAGGGTGCCTCTAGCCTAAAATCAATATTTTGGAGCTGAGGGTGTGTTGGAATTCTAATCCAAGGCCGTATACTCTTGGTTTGAGACCTATTCTATAACTCCAGAAACTCCAAAATGGAAAATAAGACTAAATCCCAAATGAACTGTCTTAAATTTGAACCTACAATTTTGGCAAATAATAAATGTCTTATAGCTACTATGAGAAGGCACGAAACACTAAAAATGCATGGAAATCAATAAAATGACCTGGAGGGTCATTATAGAAATTAATGTATTAATATTATGCCATAATTATTTATTTTTTCTTGTAGGGATCATTTCGTACTCATAACGTTGGGGATACACTCGTGCAGGATTCTA
Source organism: Capsicum annuum (assembly GCF_002878395.1). Taxonomy (NCBI): domain Eukaryota; kingdom Viridiplantae; phylum Streptophyta; class Magnoliopsida; order Solanales; family Solanaceae; genus Capsicum; species Capsicum annuum. The sequence goes on along the minus strand of NC_061120.1, from coordinate 21,396,245 downwards.
CTACTTTTCCAAATTAGAATTTTATAAATGTTCTATTTGATGATGTTGATGATATGTATGATATGTCCATGGTAGATTCTTCCTAGCATATGGTGATTGAGGATTATTTGCCAACATGGGGTGGAGATCATATCAAGACACAGGTTAATTGAATTTATTAGTTTAAATTATGTTTTATTTTTACTTTATAAATATTGTTTATAGTTTACATTTAGAATTTGTTTTATTTTGGAATTTACAATCATACTTTGGGTTATTCATCCACCATAGACCTGACCAGCTAGACAGGCTATCATAATATCCTTTTGGCGTCGACCGTACACAATCCAAACCCGTCATGAGTGGCACCATACTATTTACTTAGCGGGAGAACAAACTGCTCCAGAAACTAACCCATAATCAACACTTAAAGTGATAATTAAAACTAATTTATCAATAAATATACAAATCTAAAATAAAACAAAAAGTAAACTATTTGCGAAACCTGGATATGAGGGATGCAATAGATGAAAACCTTCAATAAACCATCGATAATAGCCAGCCAAGCCTAGGAAACTCCTAATATTTGATAGAGAGATAGGTCTGGGCCAGTTTCTCACTACTTTGATCTCTTAACGGTCAACTCTAATGCCATCACTGAAAATAGTATGGCCAAGGAAAGCTACTTATATTAGCCAAAATTCGCACTTACTGAATTAGGCGAATAACTGATAGGCTCTAAGAGTCTGCAACACAATTTAGAGGTGGTCTTCATGATCATTTTCATTACGGGAATAGACAAGAATATCGTCAATGAAGACTATGATGAACATGTCCAAGTATTGCTTGAACACTCTATTCATCAAGTTAATGAAAGTTGTTGGGGAATTCATTAGTCCAAAAGACATAACTATAAATTTGAAGTGACCATACCGAGTTTTGAAAGCTATTTTTAGAATGTCACATTCTCTGAATCTGAGATGATTATAGTTAGATCTGAGGTCTATCTTATAGAAGTAACTGGCACCCTAAAGTTGGTCGAATAAGTCATCAATTCTGGGAAGTGGGTACTTATTCTTGACTGTGACTTTGTTCAACTGGTGGTGATCAATACACATTCTAAGATAATCATTTTTCTTTCACACAAAAAGGACTGCAGTGTGCCATAGGGAAATACTAGGCCTAATGAATCCCTTATCTAAGAGATCTTTCAACTGTTCTTTCAACTCCCTAATCTCGGCTAAATCCATTCTGTAGGGTGGAATAGAGATAGGCTGGGTATTTGGAAGAAGGTCAATTTTGAATTCAATTTCCCTTTCAGGAGGAAGTCAAGGAAGATCTTCAGGGAACACATCTGGAAATTTGCTTACTACTGAAATAGACTCAAGACTGGGAGTCTGGGGATTAGAGTCTTTGACTCGTACAAGATGGTAAACACATCCCTTGGATATCATTTTGCTCGCTTTAAGGTACGAAACAAGCTCACCCCTAAATGTTGAAGTACTACCCCTCCATTCAAGTACTGGTTTATTCGGAAACTAAAAATGAACAACTCTATTTCTACAATTAACTGAAATATAACACGAGTGGAGCCAATCCATGCCGATAATGACATCAAAGTCAGTCATCTGTAACTCTAAACGATCGACTGAAGTGACTCTCTAGGATATTATGACAGAAAAGTTCATGTATACCTACCTGGATACAATAGAGACACCTACTGGAGTAGACACTGGAAAAGGTTCTACTAAAAGTTTGGGACTAACACCAAGATTAACAGCTATGTAAGGGGTTACAAAAGAAAGTGAAGCTTCGGGATTTAACAAAGCATAAACATATGAATGGAAGACCTGTAATGTACCCATAACCACATTAGGAGAACGTTCCTGATCCTGCCAGCACTAGAGTGCATATTGTTCTGGCGCTGACCACTGGTTGTGCTAAAAGCGTCTCCCTATTGAGTTGGGCGACCAGGTGGAATTGGGGGATGGCTGTACTGACCCTATTGACAACCTTTTAGGAAATACTTGATTATGTGGCCTGGCTTGCCATACCCAAAGCATACATCACTACTGGTTCTACATACGCCCTGATGATTTCTACTATATTTCTGGCAAAGAGGATTAATATGACCACTGTTTATACTGCCCTAGTACTTAGATCCTGGCGCTCTATCCAAATTATCATTTTTGAACTTTGGCACTAGAGAACTAGCTAAAGATAGAGCTGGGGCTGAATATTTTTGATAGAATCAAGAATAGTTACCACCCTCCGACCTCGGCTAAGCAAAGTTAAAGCTACCTGTCCTAGCCCTCTTATTCTCCTTTTACTTCTCCTTAACCTTCTTCTCCTCAATCTACCGATCATGGAACATAAGCCTAGAAAAGTATATTTAATTAATAAACATTACGGTCCTACACTTCTTGACCATACTATCAGCTACACCAGAGACAAAACTTACTCATCCTAGCCTGGTTATTAGCTACCATCGAAGGGGCATACCTGGTCAACTAGGAAAACTTAAGCGAATACTCCCTTGTACTTATCTTACCCTGTTTCAAATTTTTGAACTCCTGCACCTTAGCTTCCCTTAACTCTAAAGGGAAGAACTAATCTAAAAAGTCTATGGAGAACTCTTCTCACTCTACAGGACCTGCATCTGCACCTCTATCCCCCTTTCACTACTTATACCAGGTGTGAGCTACATCCTCTAACTGGGAAGCAACCAAATCTGCACTCTCACTAGATGTGACACCCATAATGTCAGTCACCTTCTAAACCATGTCAAGAAACTCCTGCGGATCCTCATCAGACTTATATCCCCAAAACAAAGGAGGGTTCATTCAGGTAAAGTCCCGAATCCTAGCTACGGTAGTATTAGCCACTGGAATAGTGGGGATAGCAGCCAATCAATTATTCTGAGCTACTACTGAGTGAGCTAAAGTAGTGAATACAACTCTCAATTCGGCGTGAGAGACATGCTCATTCAGGGGATCTTTCTGAATAGGCAGAGTTGCAGGCTGATTCCTGTTTCTTCTTTCGTTATTCTTTCTGGGAGGCATGTTCTGTAAATAGAAAGAAAATTGAATTAGAGCGAGTGTTTAAGTTGAGATTATACTCATTTACACTACATGAACACTGAAAGAAGGGAAACTCTTCCTAAAATATCTTATAGCCTCTTGTCCATAAGTGTGGCGGGCTTCATACCTATGCACAAGACTCTACTCAATGCAACTTTTAGATTTCCTAGGACACTTTAAAACCTTAGGATCTGATACCAAGTTTTGTCACAACCCGAAGCTATCCCCTAGTTGCCACAATGATGCTTACGTTCTCAAAATGCCATAAGCAAACCCATGAACTAGTACCTGCTATGAGCAGTGAACAATAAACTGATAATAAAAGACATATGCAAAAATAACTGATGGTTCCATAAGGTTTTAAGTACTAAAATTAATATAAATGAATACTCAAGTCTGAAGTATAAATGAACATACTAAAAATCTGACTGAAAAGATTAACAAAATCAACTGACTATCTGAAATGTCTAAAAGCCTCTAAAACTGACTGAAAAGAGTTAATAGGACAGGCCCCAACTAACTCTAACTGACAAACTAAAAGAGAGTATTGAAATGCTGAAATAAACTAAAATAAATCACCATGTCCTCGATAGATGAGGACTCACCATGACTACTGTTGCTTATAGGCTGAGCTGTCTACACACGGTCTGGAGACTGAGCATCCAAACCTATGATATTAAACATCATCGCATAAGAAAAGAGTATGGAATTAGTACTTTGAATATACTGGTATAAGAGATGAGGTTAGGCTGATATGCATGGGTTCATGTACATGAGTAATAAGTGGTTGAATGAATAACATAGAATAATTAAATAAGAATACATAAAGACTATAAAATCTGAGAATGCATGATCAAGCATAAAAGATGTTTTGAAATGGTTTGTAAACTAAAATACTAAAATATTAATAACTGAATAGCTGATAACTGTATGCTATGGTCAAACAAACCTAAAACTAGATTCTATACTGAATACTGGACTAAGACTGTGAGAACTATCATCTAACTGACATGCCCCAATCTGAGCTAATTGGGGTCCAACCTGTGACCCCAGTTGAAAGGGTGTCCATACCGTGCCACGGTTACTAACAATGGCTATATGTACCCACTAAAGTAGATTCACGAAGGACTAAAGGGTCACCCTCTACTGGTAGGTGCCCTGGTGGGATATGTGTTAACCTTCAACTAGCAGGTTAACATCTCAAACCTACGTTGGATATGTTGTTTTGGAAAACAGGGATTTCTACTAAGAGTCACACCCTCTACTGGCAGGTGAACCCTCATCCTTGGGTTCGCTCGGTGCTAAATCCTACTCCCAACTAAACTGACTCGATTTACAAAACTAATCTAAGTTTAACTGATTATGATAACTGACTTACTGAATAATGCTTACACATGTCTAAAACCATTCTAAAAGATATTGAGACTATGTAAAAAACTATATTTTTAGGTATTTATAACCCCCAACACTGAATAGAAGTATCAAAAATGACATATATAGCTTAACAAATCATAATAGGGATCATTGTTCAAAATTCATCTCTTAGGCATTTCATTAAACACTTGTGGGTCCTGATTTGAAACATGAGAGTAGTTAAAAACATGCGATAATAGCATAATTACAAAATTAAAATCATGGGTTAAGGATTTAACATGCGAATAAGCATCATTCAAATGTGTCAAGGGTCAATTTTACCGAAATAACATAGTAAACATGATTCAAAATCAATGTTCATATGAGCTTCATGGATAAAATTCATAATAACATATAAAAACCATAATTTGAAACTTAAAAATGGATTGTTGGAATCCATAGGTGGAAAGGGCCCATGGATGAACATCAAACATACCTTATAGCTTTAATCTTGAAGGAGAATTAACTTTTCTTGAACCTTTTTGGATTGGGAAGAACAATTTTTTGGCTTACTTGAAGAGAAGATGCTTGAATTTGATAAACTTTGGGAAAGGGTTAGGGTTTAATTTAGAGAGAATTTAAGGAATTTGGGCATCTAATGCTTTAACTGAAGGTTAATTCTGTGTTTTTTATAGATTGGGCGATGGGAAAAGAAAAGACAACCCCTCTAGTATTTTAATTCATAACTGGAATGCCAATTGGAGCCTTGCCACGACATAATGAACCCTTCATTACTATACCCATCGCAATGCGGTGCAATCGCATTGAGTAACTGGAAATAAAATTCAAATATGCCTCAATCCTTTTCCAAAAAAATTAAAACATACCTGAGACATGGTTCTTATACCCCTGAACATGAATTAACTCAAAAACTTATGTCTCAAGGTTGGAAAGGTCAATTTAAAAATCATCGGAGTTAAGAGGCCAAAAAATAAAACTAAGTCCCCAACACTTAGCTAAATTTTCAGGTTCTAAGCCTTTTATGCATGCACTATAAGCTGAACTGGGTTAAGACTAATACGGGGTATTACAGGTCCACACAATGGTTTTGAAATATGTAAATAGGAGGGGGTAAGAATTTAGAGCTAAAATTGAGGGGACTGTCATAGGTGCCTCAGGTTTTATATAGTTAAGCATCATGTTTTCTATGTTATGTGTTAGTTACTTGAGGACATGCAAACGTTCTAAGTTGAGGGTGTTGATGTGCCAAGGTTTCAGGGAACTTTCTACGCTTTAAACAAGGATATTATGCAAGTACTTAGGTATTTTTGTTAGATGTGATGTGTTTTTATGTCAGTTTTGCAGGAAAACAAGGTTAAGAGCAGAGAAGGAGAAAAAGTGATGTAAAGTAGCAAGAAGGCTATCTACGGGCCCATAAGTGTGGTCTGTAGGTTGCAGGCTTGAGGTTCTGAAAGCTAAAATTCCTTTTGATTCATATGAAGGCAAACCTACAAGGCATAGGTGGTACCTATGACCCCATGGAAATACGTTGTAGGTAGGGTTATGAAGACCTGAAGCCTACTCAGATACCTATGAACCTACCTACGGACCGTAGATATTACCTACGACCCGTAAGTGGGGTCATAGGTTAGTGCCAACTTTATTTTCTTAATTTGTTTTGGATAGGATTTCTAGGTTTTTCCGATGTATCTGTAAATACCCATGGGATACTTATTTATTAGTTTATGCACATTACATACTTATTAATCGTTTTGAGTTCTAAAATACACTTTTGGTCTTGGAATTCTTGTCCATGGTTTTTTGGGTTTGGTGTAAAGTTGAGATTTTGGTTTTCATTTTTATTATTCGTAAGATCATTTGTATGCTTTCAATTATGAATTCAGTTTCTAGCTACATCAATAACCTCGTGACAGATTGTCATACTATTCCCTATGGGTTTGACCCCAACCTTGTTGGGCTATATATTGGACAAACAACTGTGTTCTACTTTTTAAGCAGTTTGATTTGGGTGGAATCAAACTCTACCTTAGATTCAATTCACTTTAGGTAAATAAAAGTTGCGGTTACGCTGGTTTGTGAAGACCTCATACTTAACACCATATTGTCTCCAAATCTTTAATATAAACACCACTGCCTCCAAGTAATAGGTTGGATAATTCCTTTCATGAGGGTTCAAATTCCTCAAATCATAGGCAATGACATTTGTATCCTACATCAACACAACACCTAATCATAAAATTGAGGTATTACAAAACATTATGAAGTCCTTACCTTTCATCGATAATGAAAGAATAGGCTTTGCAGTCAAGAGATCTTAAGATTTTGAAGCTCTCTTCACATTTATCTAACCAAACTAATGGTACTTCTTTCTAAATCAACTTTGCAAAGTGTTTTACAATGGATGAAAAGTGATTAACAAACCTACTCTAATAACTAGCAAGAACCACAAAGCTCCTTACATCAGTCACTGAAGTAGTTCAAATCCAATTCTTAACTATCTTAATCTTCTGGGGGTCCATTATTACTCCTTTTTTCAGAAATAACAAGTCCCCAAAAGACAACTAAAGACTATTAAAATTCAAACTTTGAAAACTTGGAAAATAGTCGTTTTTCTCTTAGAATCTCCAAGACTATGCGAAGATGACCTATATGTTTCTCTTTACTCTTGGAGTACACTAGAAGATCATCAATAAGTACAATATCAAAAGAATCCAAGAACAACTCAAATATATTATTCATCAAGCTCATAAAGGTTGCAGGTGAATTAGTTAACCTGAAAGACATGACTAAAAGCTCATAATGAACATACTGAGTTTTAAAAGTTTGTCTTTGGTATGTCCTCTAGTCTAATTTTCAACTGATGATAACCCTATCGCAAATCAATTTTAGAAAACATTGGCGCACCCTGTAACTGGTCAAACAAGTCATCTATGTGTGGCAAGGGATATTTATTTCTGATAGTAACCTTATTCTACTATGTATAATCAATGCATATCCTTATATTGTAAAGTAGTTCCTATAATTGTGTTTTGAGCTTTCTCAACTCTACTGGAGCCATTAGATAGGGAAGAACGCCTCTAAGTCAATGAAAAAATTGATATCTCTATTTGGAGGCATACCTGGTAGGTCTAAAGAAAACACATCTTGAATTTTGAAAACTACAAAAATTGATATTATAGAAGAGGACCCCGCACTCACATCCTAGAGATGAGCTAAAACGATCAACATCCCTTTCCCACTAAACTTCTGGACCAAACAAATAATACAATTTTCACTTATTTGGCCTTATACACTACCTCCCACTCTAGTTCGTCTATTCCAGACATAGCTAGAGTCACTGTCTTAGCATTACAGTTCAAAACAATATGATATGGAGATAAGATTATACCCAGAATTACATCAAAGTTCAATATCCTGAATAATGAAGTCTACCCAAGTTTTAAAATCCATAAATAATACAGAACAAGAACAATAAACATGGGTTAGTACCACAGACATACCAACCGCAGTAGACGCATAAATAGCGTAATCTAGTATATCACAAGCCATATTCAAACACACTACAAATAGACTAGATACATAAGAATAAGTAGACCCTATATCAAATTAAATAGAAGCCATCCAATAACAAATAGAAATACTACCTATGATGACCGTATCAGAAGCCTCAATATTTGTCTTTCCTAAAAATGCATAACAGTGAGCCCAGTCATCAATCTGAGTTTAACTATTTTTTGACTATACTCTTCCCTCCGTGTTTCCATTTCCTCGACTACCCTAACCACCTACCTAATTTTCCTATCCAACCTATGGATGACCCCTAACATTACCTCATCCCTCTCTACCTGCTAGAACTCTAGCTCAAGTCTGCTGTTGTGCCTAGGCATTCTCTTCTCTCAAAGGACACTCCCTATTAAAGCAACCAACAACAACACAATAGTAACATCCCTGCTCAAGAGAGGGCCGACTGGTAAAAGAGAAAGAAGACTTTTGGCCCTTAACAATCTGCTACTGCAAAAAGAGATTAGTTGGACCCACAATAGAAGCTGTCAAAGCTAACAAAATTGAGCGGGCTGAATAGGCTAGCTGACTGTGGCCCTTAAAGTAAGGTCTACTAAAATTCCCAACATTATGGGACTCAAGGAAATATCTTAACCTAACCAGCTTATGTAACCACCTCCAACTTCTTCACGTAATCTAACACTTTATTGAACCCCTTTCCTGCAGAAGTCATATGCACAGACAAAACTTAAAGATCATAATAAAACCCCTTTCACACAACATCAAATTCTCTCCTCCTTAGAAGCCAACAACTAAGTAGCATAGCGAGAAAAACATGGAACTTAGCATTATAGGTGGCAACTAACATATCACCTTACTTCTATGCGAAAAATCCATCATTCTTGTGATCACAGAGAGCACAAAGCACATACTTCTCTAAGAACAAAGCATACACTATTATCGAGTCATTAGAATCAAGATCAGGGATCAAAATTCAAAATATGCCCTCTATCATTACTTAACATCCTTCTCTAATATAAAAGTTAGAAATTCAACTCTATATTCCTAAATAATACCCATCATATACAACCTCTCGTACAGTCAATGATGAACTCAAAAGTATCATTAGGATTAGTACCCTTGAATGTAGGTGGTTTCATCTTTAAAAACTTAGTCAGAAGATCACGTTCAGTACCAGTCATCATATAACCCAAAACTAAATGAGAAAAAGCATCAGCCCATGAAGCCTCAACCATCCTAGGAGCCATACAAATAGTAGGATAAACAATAGGATCCTCAAAAGAGGGTATAATAGGAGTGGCTCTAATGCCCTCCAACCCACTCAAAAAAGCTAACACCTATTGAATAGCCTCATCAAATATAAGATGTAAGGCTACAACCCTAGTTAGTACTACTACCTCAGGATCCACTCCCTATACCTCAACGGCTTCCCTCTCCTCAATATAATCCTAAGGTAGGAGAAGGGATACTGACACTTTAGAAGCATGACCAGCAATAGCACGAGCTCCAATCCTAGAGAGTGTGTCTCATCTCCTTTCTCTCTTTCCTCTCCCTCTCACTCATCCTCATTCTCTTAAGTTGGATCCACAGATAAAGCATCTGATGTAGGGGATATTGCTGGAGTTTCATCAGACTTAGTATTCCCCATCTATCAAAAAAAAAGTGAAGAAATTATATACCAACCTCGATTGCCAATGACAATAGGAATCAAGTCATAGTACAAAACAAAAAATAATGAGTGATTTTCTAAAGTCCTATAGCCTTCCAAATAGAAGTACAAATGTCTCCATACCATTATGAAAGACTCCACTAGACTAATTTTGGTACGACAAGATTGGTAAACCTAGGCTATGATACCAACTTTATCATGACCCAAACCCATAGTGAGTGGCACCCACACTACTCACCCCAGTGGGAGAACCAATTACCCTAAAAACTAACCCATAATCAACCCTTATAGAGATAATAAGGACTAATCTATCAAAAAAGATCCAAGTCTAAACTGAAACTATAAGTACACTATTTGCGGAATATTTTACTTCAATTAAAACAAACATCCTTAGGGCCTGAAAGTTGTCCATACCAAACATCTAAATTTTTCAAGAAGTGGGTGAAACCCTAACACTAAAATAAAGAGTGTAGTATCCAAAAAAAACTACAACATAAAGGAAAGATCTCATGGTATCCTAGATATGCCGCTCACCCTGAAATCGGAAATCACTTGATGGAATCACAATTATGGCATCGTATGAGCCGCTGGAATATGCATTTTACTCATAAATATAAGCGCAAGTGTAGTATTAGCACAGAAGGAAATAATAGCATACTGGTAGGGTCATTTGGCCAACCCAAAACTAAGGGTTATGATGTCACTTGTCGCAGTAACCTTGACAAGTAAGCGAATTACCCAAATTGATATGAAATGAAAGGTAATACCAAAACCCAAGGCAAGACTTTTAGAAAAGAGTTGAACCATACATGTAAAGAAAAAATAGGAAATACACAACCAAAGATTCCATACAATACCGTAAACCTTGGTGTCATAGTGTACAAACTAACTAATATAGCTTGAAGTCAAAATATACATAAAATATACAAAATGGAACAACTTTGTCTCTGAATACAAGTAAGACATAGTCTAGATAAGGAAATGGTAGCAGTCAACTTTGGATGCATAGATCAACTGCTACCTCGAATAGACTCCAAGTACCACCTAAATCAATAGTTGTGTGCCACACTCATGTCTGGATTTGCTTAGAAAGGACACAGTAGAGGTGAGTATGGTCCACTTGTACTTAGTAAGTATTACAAGCCAACTAAGCAAAGTAGAAAATAATGTATACAAAATACATAATATGAACACATCATCTGCAATCATAAAATGTCTCCAACGATAGCCCATACAGTCTCCACCAACAGTTACCATACTCATATATACCACACACAAATATGAGAAAGGAAATACAAGTATGCAAATATTGCAACTACAAATATGGAAAGGCATACATCAGGTTAGATGTCACATCAAAGACAATAATACAACATAGAATAAGAATTATATATACATATAAAATGTAATGAATATGATAATGATGATGTAATATGATATATGAGGTGTTCGTACTCCATATATACCTACCAAGATATGCTCTCGAGTAGTACCCATGGGGGTTTGCAATCCATATACAACCAATAACCAATACCAATATCTATGACTCCTCTCTGACACAACTCTTGAAGAGGGTCTATAATGATGTCATAAACCACTATTTCCAATATTTCCAAGTGGTACCAATGTTTCATGAATTAATATGAAATAAGGATGTAATGCTTACAACCAACCAAATGAGAATTTCCAATTCCAGTTAATATACCAAGTATATGAGCAAAAATTCACTCACTAAACCGGTCATTCATGATCCAACATAATCCACACATAAACGGAGTAAGATATACCATAATATGCCATTTGATACCATAAAATTACAAATTTAGACAATTACTACAAAGGATAACAACCAATTATTGAAATATTAGGCCAATATCATCATATAAGACCTCACACAGTAACACATAATAGATAATGTCTCAAAACCACCAAATAATAATAATACAGGCCCCTATACGGGCACAACACAGTAACAACAATGTTTTCATGATTAGTTCCCAAACCCACAATATGATTTTATATTGATATTAATAACCCAAGCTAGTCTGATAAAAGATAAGCCATAGCTTACCTTAAATACCAAAAATCAAACCAAAAATCCATCCATAGGGAGCATTACCCTCATGAATGGTCTCAAAATCAACTAAAACATACAAATGTAGAATCGATGTATTAAAAAAGCTAATGATAACAATATTGCCCATTTTGGGTGGAGGTCCAAATGGAACCTCAAAATGTATTTTAAAAAAAAGGGTAAAATCTATGTTTTAGTCTAAAAATATATCTCCCATGATTAAAGGAACTTATAGAAGAAATCCCAAGTGTAAACGGATTGAAATTGGAATTTAAATCAAAGAAATGCTAATTTAGGCCTTCTGGGCCAAAATCTCCAAATTTCACTTTTGAATTCAACATTGTTTAAAAGATAAAAAAAATCAAAGAAAAGTAGTTGAAATAGGGATTTGGATCTTACCCAAGCTTAAAATTGGAAGAAATTGCTCAAAAACTTGAAACTACAACCCTCAAGCCTCAAAAATAGTGAAAATCGTGAAAAAAGGGCATTTATATTGCCCAGGCATCGCTTAAGCAATCACCAAGTCAGTTAAACAGCCATCACTTCAACGACCGGGTATCACCGAAGTGATACTCTCATGTCAGCAGGTCTTATGTAAGAGACCCTATTGTTGCTTAAGAAATAGTCACGTACGCGACAAAAGAGTCACTTAAGTGATATCTCAGCTATCAGCTGGGTTGCTTAAGCAACCAAAATGTTACTTAAGTAGTGCACTAGCTGGGGACTTGGAGAATTTCAAGTCTCTACGGACCCCTTGGAATTTATCCCAAATCCGAAAGACTATGCTACCCTATCAAATTTGATGCTCCATATTCAATGGAAAAATCATATTTTAAAAAAACATCAATTTCACAAAGTTGACACCCAAAACCCAATTTCATAAGTTTTTGAACCAACGGTCAAAATAAAATGTAAAAGCCATAAAACCATACCAACCTAAATCAACATCTCAGATCTACTGGTGTAGTCCTCTTTTTCATCTGACACACAGGTCAATAAATGTTGAACCAAGTCAACTAATGATCCTTAAAAACCACCATAAACACAATTTCACATAAATCACACCAAAAGGCATTGGGAACCATGCCAACCATCGCCACAGCCTAGAAATACTAGAATGCAACCATAAGGAGGGGTAAAATGGTCAAATAATATAGAAATAAATACATTACATAAATCACATAAAATCAAGTCATTACATTATCCACCACTAAAAATATAGTTTTTCCTCAAACTAAAGGCAAGAAAAATACCTAAATCAGCAAAAAGTTGGGGATAACTACTATGCATATCAGACTCGACCTCCCACTTAGCCTCATCTATATGTGGATGACTCCATTGAACCTTAACTATTGGAATATCACTAGAATGTAATAATCTAATATCCCTAGATAAAATAGAGACATGCTCCTAAACAAAAGATAGCCTTAAATCTATATGAACTAAATCCCAGTGAATGACATGAGACTCATTCAGAATATAATGTCGAAGCATCGAAACATGAAAAATTGGATAAACAACAGATAAATTTAGGTTTAATACTAACTCATAAGCCATATCCCTAATAGTCCAAAGAATCTTAAAAGTTTTAATATACTTGGGGATAAGCTTGACCCTCTTCCCAAACCTCATCATGCCCTTCATGGGTGACACATGAAAGAATATGTTATCACCAACACTAAATCTCAAGGAACTAAGTCGATAAGCTACATAACACATCTGCCTACTCTAAACCACTCGACGTTTAACCTAAATAATTGAAATCTATCCAAGGACTCATAATGCAAGTCCATATCTCAAGGTCTAATCTTAGAAACCTCAAACCAACCAACTGGAGAGTGACAATGCCTACCATACAAAGCCTTAAAAGGATCTATCTCTGTATGGGAATGGTAGTTATTATTATATGCAAATTCATCCAAAGTTAGATGTTGCTCCTACTGACCACCAAAATCCATCACACAAGTATGGAGCATATTCTCCTAAAATTGAATAGTCTACTCAGACTGGCTATCAGTTTAGGAGTTAAAAGTTTTTCTAATATCAACTCAGGTACTTAAAGCCTCCTGAAAATTCATCCAAAAAGTGAGATGTGAACATTGAACCTTAATTTGAGATGATACACATTGGCACATCATGAAGATGCATAATTTTATAAATATAGATACAGGCTAGACTCTTAACACTGAAAGAAACCTAAACTGGAATGAATTAAGCAGACTTGGTTAATCAATCCATAATGACCCAAACACGAAAAGTATGAGGCAACCCAGACACAAAGTCTATAGTAATCCACTTTTATTTCTACTTGGGAATGTGTAACCTTTAAAGAAAATTACCAAGGCTCAAATACTCAGCCTTCACCACCTGGCAACATAGGCAACAAGCTACAAAATCTACATTTCCTTCCTTATGCCACCCCATTAGTAATATTGCCTCAAATCATAATTCATCATAGTCACTCCTAGGTGGATGGAATACCTAGAATAATAAGCCTTATCAAAAATTAATCCAATCTAATCACCCATTCCAAGCACATATAGTCGTCCTTCAATTCTTAAAATAAAATCTAAATCAAGTGAGCTTTCTTAGCCTCACCATTTAATGCTTTATCCCAGATCACTCTCAACCCAACATCATAAAATTGATGAGCTCAAATCTTCTTTATCAAAGAAGACCTAGCCTCAATAAATGCCAAAACACACCAAGGTATTGAAATATCAATCCTAATAGCCTTTAAAGCCAAAGGCCTCTCTAGGGTTAAAATATGCTCCAAGCTACCTAGGTTAGTCACTTCTAGCTTAAGGCATATATAACCATATTTGTCTTACTGAATGATAGAGAATAGTAAGATTATAATCCCCAAGAAACTTAAGCCTATGGCTCTACCTCATCTTAAGATCTCACTGGGTGAAGAAATACTGAAGACTACAATGATCTAAGTAGATCTTAAAATAGACTCCATACAAGTAATGCCTCCACAACTTAAAATCAAATACAACCATTGTAATACCCCAGATTCTGAACTTTAAATTTTTCCATATGTGTTGTGCTTACTGCTTAGGTATGACTCAGGTGATGAGTTGTGAAGACTCATCACAAGTTATATAGAGCTAATAATAGTCTAACTAGTATGGTTTTTCTAATTCTTTGTCATGTTCATGACTAAGGTTATACAAGTCATGAAGTAGTATCATGAGTGGTGGTGAGGGACTCATGACCTTAACAGTGAGATAGCCTAAGGTTGTTGTCTTATTAAATGACTAGAATTCATAAATTGTATGGTTTGTTCATGAGTCATAGGGTGTGACTCGTGACCATAATAGTAAGGGGTCTCAAGCTATGAGTCTCATGACCAATGAATATGAGTCATTACCGAACCCATAGCAACAGGTAATACTTTTTCCTATACTTTAATTAAGGGCACTTAGGTCATTTCCTTCGTCACCAATTATAACCCATAACCAATAAACACCCAAAAGGTCCTTTTCTCATTATTTTACAAAGTCAAATACACTCTTTTATCTCTCATGTTCCCAAGTCAAAAACAAAGCTAGGGTTTTAAGGAATTGGTCATCTAAGGATTAATTTATGGTTTCTCTTTCAATTTGCTTGGTATTTTTAGGAATGTATCTCCTCCCTAACTTCATTTTCCATAAATAACATGTGTTTAATTATTGGTTAGTTGATTTTATCATGTGGATTTTGAATGATGGGTTGAGGGTTCTGTATGATTACTATTTGGTTGATTTTCCCATGGTTTTGGAATTATTATTCATTCTTTATCTCATAGTATTTGTATTAAATTTGTGCATGGTATGGTGTATGGCAAGGGGGTCATGGAATTTCCCCAAATTAATGGATTTTGGTATTGAAACTAGGATCAACCTCAAATCCACTTGGTAAATTTATTTTGAAATATAGAAATATGCATGATTTAACCCACCTTTAAATTATTGCATTTCATAAAAGGTTAATGGGATAAAAATGGTTTTAAAAGTCCTTAGTGGCCATGGAATGGTTTTAAATTGGAACTTTGGAGTTTAATTGACTAATTAGATTGGCATAATGGAATTGGCTTACAAGCATAATTAATTTGTATGACGATACCAATGGTAAATGCCTAAATAAATGACTCATTGGTTAAATGAATGGGTTATGTGTAAATGTTTTAATTTGTACTAAAAGGGAGTCAATAGCTCATCGAAGAAGGTGGAGGTCTCAGGGCGACCGATACTAGAAACCACATTTGTCGTATAGGGGTCTTAATGATCGTGTTCATAGTTCACACTATATATATTTTGATTGGTCGGGGTCAAGGCATTTCTCGGACATCCCTTGAATATTCCTAGTTTATGCGGGTAACATGCATTGGGGACCTTTCACCAGGGGAAGATGAATTCATATATCATGTGGGTTCCCTTAGGATGGTTAGAGCCACACAGTCTAGGGTAATGATTTTTACATCTTATACTAAACCTTGTTCCCTATATCGACACTCTTATATATATATATATATACATAATGTGAACATGTACAACAAATTTATTTTTGTAAATTGGCATTATTTTATTCCTACCCTGAGTTACGTGCTAGTGCTCACCCTGCTAACCATCTTAGAATTCTACATTCTTTCATGATGTAGGGTCTTAGGGGTATCTTTTATTGGTTTGTATAGTGTTAGGTGGTGTGATTGTCTATCAGGTTTGCAGTGAAGTGGTGAACTTCTATTTTGGAAATATTGGTCATTCCATCAGTTTCTTTTCTTATTTTAAAATATAAGAGATCACATTAATATTGTCATTGTCACTGTCATGGTCAGGGTCATGTCCTGACCTAGTTTTATATTCCGATTTATTTAAATGCTTTTGTGGACATGTGTGGGTTGGATGGTGTTGTTGAATCTTAGAGCTTATTCTTGAGTTACATAAACTATTTTATCTTATTTTTTAGTTATATTCCACTTTGTTATTATTTGGATTTTGCTTGGTTGGAAAAACAATGGGGGTGGTCTTTAGTCCTCGGTGGCCGGGTCATGAAAAGTTTGGTATCATAGCCAAGTTCAGGGTTGTTGGGTATACACAAAGCCATGTCAAGTAGAGTCCATTCTTATGGGTGTGTAGAGTGCCACACTTATAGAGATGAGGCTATAAGGCATTTAGAAATATTTTCATTTCACGTGTTCTATTTCGGGCTATAAAGTCTAGTGCATAAATTTTCTCTCTAACTCCCAACTTTCTCGCATTTTATATTATGCCTCCCCAAAGATTTGATGCTCGTAGAAACTCTGCTAGACCCTCTGTCCTACCTAAGGACAATGTGGATGGAACTCACCCTGCTTATAGAGTACATACCCAATCTAGGGTCCTTGCTCCTGATTATTCTTCCCCATATAGAGCTCTATCGATACTTATTAGTCCTTTCTCAACTAGTAACACTCATGCTCAATTACCTCAGGGGGATATCTCTAATGTAGAGTTCTACCGGTGTATTCATCTGCTTGATCAGTTGGTGACATCTCATTCATGTTAGTCAGGTACTATTGGTGCTGATGTGAGTTCTTTTGAGATTACTCGAGTTGCAAAATTTATGAGTTTAAATCCCCCAATCTTTAGGGTCATGCATGCTACTAATTTTGAGAGCGTGGAGTTTGCTACATATCAATTGAAAGATATAGCATATCAGTAGTATAAGGAGTGAGACAAGTTGAGGGGTGATGTTACTGAACTGACATTATGGAATGAGTTTTTTGGTGCTTTTCTTGACTGCTTCTTTCCTCAAGAGTTGAGGAAAGCTAAGGCAGAGAAGTTTGTGAATCTGAAGCAGGAAAGAATATGTGTGAGAGAGTATGCCATGAAATTCCATCATTTGTCTCATTATGCTCTAAAGTTAATGCCTAGTATGAGGTATAGAATGAGGAAGTTTGCTTCAAGTTTATCTCGTGACTTAGTTTTGGAGTGTAAGGTTGTGATGTTGAACATAATATGGACATCTCCAAATTTGTGGTTTGTATGCAATGGTTGAAGATGAAAAGAAAAAACAAGAAGAGATGGGAAAGAGGCATAATAAAAATTTTAGGTATTTAGAATAGGGTAGGGGTCAGTAGAATACTGAGAGAGATGGTAGACAGTGGTCCAAGAAAAAGAATTAGGGAAATTCTAATTCAAATTTGTTGGTTAGTGCTCCTTATCCTATGCCTTTGGGGGATTGCCATTTTTAGGTTAGTAATGGTCCTAAGATATAAGGTGCCCCTAGTGGAGCTCAGACATCCCCACTATATTCTCCTTGTCAATTTTATGGTCAGTTTCACCGTGGTTATTATGACGAGAGGAGGAATTAGTGTTTCAATTGCAATCAGTATGGTCATATTTAGAGGAATTATCCATCAGCTAAGGTGGCTACTGAGCTAATAAGGTCCCAGTTTCCACTTCTTTTGCTCCTACACTAAAGGGTAATACTTCCAGTACCGACACTTGTAGGAATCATGTTTATTCCTTTTTTACTCTTTAGGAATCTAAGGCATCCCTAAATGTTGTTATTGGTACGTTAAAGCTTTTCTTTATTGATGTGTATTGTTTTCTTGATTTGGGGTCTACTCTTTTTAAATGACCCTTTATGTGGCTGTGCATTTTGGTTTTGGTCCCAAAATTATTTCTGATCCCTTCTCGGTGTCTACTCCAGTGGGTGATTCTATTATGGCTAAAAAGATCTATAGGGGTTGTGTGGTATCTATCCTTCATAGGGAGATATTGGTGGATTTGGTAGAGCTAGATATGGTAGATTTGATATGATCTTAGGGATGGATTGACTTCATTCATGCTATGCTTTTTATATTATAGGACCCGAAAGGTCAGTTTTCAGTTCCCTAATAAATCGGTAGTTGAATCGGAGGAAAGTTCCTTAGTCCCTAAAAGTAAGTTTTTTTCTTATCTTAGAGCTCAAAATTTGATTTCCAAGGGGTTTCTTATCATGTGCTTCAGGTTAAAGATTCTAGTTTTGGGGTCCTTTCTTCACAATCTGTCCTTGGGTTAGTGAATTTCCTTTAGTCTTTCCTAATGATCTTCTTGGCATTTCTTTCTATAGGGAGATAGACTTTAGGATTAATCTTTTACTGAATACCCATCCTATTTCTATTTCTCCTTACAAAATGGCTCCGATTGAGTTAAAGGAATTAAAGGAGTAATTAAAGGATCTTCTTGATATGGGCTTCATTCATCCTAGGATTTCTCCATGGGGTGCTCCCATGCTTTTCGTGATTAGAAGGATGGGTCTCTTTGGATGTGCATAGATTATTAGCAGTTAAATAAGGTTACTGTGAAGAATAAGTACCCTCTTCCTAGGATAGATGATCTCTTTGACCAACTTTAAGGTGATAGATGTTTCTCTAAGATTAACCTTTATTTGGGTTATCACCATTTGAAAATCTACGAAGTTGATATTCCCAAGACTTCTTTTCAAACTAGGTATGGTCATTATAAATTTCTGGTTATGTCATTTGGGTTGACTAATGCGCTGATTGCTTTTGTGGATCTTATGAATCAGGTGTTTAGATAGTTTTTAGATCTATTTGTAATAGTTTTTATCGATGACATTTTGGTGTATTCTAAGAGTAAGAAAGATCATGCCAATCACCTTTAAATTGTATTGCAGACTTTTAAGGATCAGGAATTGTATGCAAAATTGTCTGAGTGTGCATTTTGGTTGGATGTTGTGACCTTTCTTGGGCATATTATTTATAGTGAGGGGATTAAGGTGGATCCACAAAAAGTTAAAGTGGTTAAGAGGTATCTTAAACTCATGATTCCAATTGACTTTTGGCGCTTCTTTGGATTGGATGGGTATTATAAGAGGTTTGTAGAGAGTTTCTCATCTATTACTACTCCATTGACAAAGTTGACTTAGAGAAAGGTAAAGTTCTTATGGTCCGATGCTTGTGAGGGTAGTTTTGAGAAGTTTGATTATAAGTTGACTTTTGTGCCAGTTCTGACCCTTTCTAAGGATACTAATAGACTTGTTGTATATTATGATGTGTCTCATGTGAGACTAGGTTGTGTATTTATGCAACATGGTATGGTTGTGGACTATGCATCTAGGCATCTTAAGGTTCATGAGAAGAATTATCGGACTCATGATTTAGAGTTTGAAGCTGTGTTTTTTGCTTTAAAGATCTGGAGTCATTATCTGCATGGGGTACATATAGATATCTATTCAAATCATAAAAGCTTGCAGTATGTGTTTACACAAAAAAATTTAAATCTTAGGCAGATGTGGTGGCTCAAGTTGCTAAAAGGCCTATGATATGAGTCTTAACTACATTCCAAGTAAAGCTAATGTGGTTGATGATGCTCTTTCCAGGTTGTCTATGGGAACTTATCTCATTTGGATAAGGAGAAAAGAGGTTGGTGAAGGATATTCACTGGTTGTCAAACTTAGGAGTTCATCTTTTGGACTCTGAGAATTGAGGGATAATTGTTCAAGAAGTTGTTAAATCATCTCTGGGTGCTGAGGTGAAGAAGAAGCAGATTTTGGACTCTATTCTCATATAAATTAGACATATTGTGGGTCGACAGAAGGTTATGGCCTTTAGATCGGTGGTGATGGTATCTTAAGGTACCAAGGAAGATTATGTATTCCTGATTATGATGGTTGCGGGAAAGGATTCTAACTGATGCTTATAAGTCTAGGTATATAATTCGTTCACGTTTGACCAAGATGTATCATGACTTGAAGGAGATCTATTGGTGGAACAATATGAGGAGGGATATAGATAATTTCATGGCCAAATGTATGGTCTGTCAGCAAGTTAAGGTTGAACACTTAAGGCTCTGTGGTATGTCTCAAGAGATAGAGTTTCCTATGTAGAAGTGGGAGATGATCAATATGGACTTTGTTATAGGTTCTCGCGGTCTCAAAATCAGTGTGATTCAATTTGTGTTATTGTGCATAGGATGACTAAGTCTGCTCATTTCTTACCGATGAGGACTACCTACTTTGGAGAGTATTATGCTAAGTTATTCATTGAGGAGATAGTTAGATTACATGGAGCATTGGTGTTTATCACGTCATATTGAGGTACTTTATTTTCTTCTCACTTTTGGCATTTATTTTAGAAAGGTTTGGGAACTAATATGACCTTATTATTGCTCTTCACCGTCAAACGGATGGACATGCAAAATAGACCATTTAGACTTTGAAATATATGATAAAGTCCTGTGTGATTGACTTTATGAGAAATTGGGTAGGTCATTTGCCTCTTATTGAATTTGCATATAATAGTAGTTATCACTCTAGCATTGGAATGGCTTCTTTTGAGGTTCTTTATGGTAGGAGGTGTAGGTCTCCTATTGGGTGGTTTGAGGTTGGTGATACAAGGTTGTTTGGTTTGAACTTGGTTCACCAAGCCATGGAGAAGAAGAAAGTGATTAAGGATAGGCTTAAGACTTCTCAAAGTCACCAAAAGTCTTATGCGGATGTGAGGCAAGGGAGTTAGAGTTTGATGTAGGTGATTGGGTGTTCTTAAAAGTTTCTCCAATGAATGAAGTGATGAGGTTTGGGAAGAAGGGGAAGCTTAGTCCCCGTTATGTTGGTCCGTATTTGATTTTGAGAAGAGTATGGAATGTTACTTATGAGTTGGAGTTGCCTGTTAGGTTGGGTTCATTCATCTGATTTTCCATGTGTCGATCTTTGATTATTCCTTTAGAAGATGTTGGTATTTTGGATTCGTTGTCTTATGAGGAAGCCGCGATTGTGATTTTGGATAGATAATTCTATAGATTAAGGACTAAGGATATGGTTTCAGTAAAGGTTCATTGGAGGAATCAAAAGATGGAAAGAGCTACTTGGGAAACTAAAGAGGACATGAAGTTCAAATATATGTTCTTGTTCCCTACGTTGGACAGAAGTGTTTGAGGTATGGTGTCACAACCTGAGGCTACACCCTAGTTGTAATGTGATGCTTAGAACTACAAGTGATGCCAAGCTAACCAATTTACTGGCATGATATTTGAGCAACTGATTTAATATATAAATAAATACTAAATAACTGAGCGAAACCATAATCAACATAAGATAAGTTGTTTTAATACATAACTGATCAAAGCTTACAACACTCAAATCTGAGAGAGAAAGACTTAAATTTCAAATATTGACACTGACTGACCATCTATGAAGCCTATACTATACTGACTATAGATAGCTGGGACATACCTCTAACTATACCAAATCAATACAAATGAATAAGAAAAATACAATACAATACAAGAACCACAATTGACTTGAGTCCTCGAAATAAGAGAACTCATCACTTGTCGACTGGAAGCTACATTCGATCTAACCCTAGTGTGTGGACTATATTTGGTACCTACATCATAAAGGAACGTAGCCACAAATGCATATATGTGATTAGTACTTTGGAATGTATTGAGTATGTGAGACATGTAGGAAATAATGGAAATATTTAATGTATGCTTTAAAACTAAGGACATAAGTAGTTTGCTGAACTATGCATTTAAATCATGGTTGAACATAAAAGTTGTAAGACAAGGTGGAAATTTATAAATCTTGAGCTGAAAACATTTTTGTAAACTGGGAAGTGGTAGAAACATGAATACTATATGTAAGTTTCAAGTTAAAGCTGAATACGTTGCGAAACTGTACTAGGATCATGTATAAATATTGAGCATGAAAAAATGAACATATAAAATGAATGCAAAACCAAGTAAAGCATGTACTAAGATAATCTATAAAACTAACTGACTGAATAGTTGGTAAACTGAACACTTGGTCATGCAAACCAAAACTGATATAACCTGAGTACTGAACTAAAACTGTGGGAGCTATCATGTAACCGACATGCCTCAATCTGAGCTTATCGGTATCCAACCTATAACCCAATTGGAAGGGTCCTGCTACCTTGACAGGGGTACCTACACACGGCTGATAATATGGATCCAACAAAGCTGATGTCCCAAAGGACTAGGGTGTCAGTCCTAAACTGGCGGGTGACCCCTAAGTGAGTGTCAGTCCAAAACTGGCGGGTCACATCTCATAACCTACGTTGTCTATGTAGTTTGGAACTTAATGACTTATACTAAGTTCTCAGTCCTCTACTGGCATGTGAGCTTGCATTCATTGGTTCGCTCGGTGCTAAGTCCTACTCCCAACTAAAAGACACTAAAACATAAGTTGGTACATGCATTAATAACGGATATGCTCAGGTCATGATATTTTGAAAATAACAGTATATTTAGAATCTAAAGTAATCATGAACATGTACACTGATGTATTTAGCGTGATATAATATTGTTGTGTGCTGATTATTACAATGATATAAATTGAGTACTAGACAGAAACTGTGGGAGCTATCATGTAACTAACATACATCAATCTGAGCTAATCGTGGTCCAACCTGTAACACCAGTTGTAACGGTTATGGTACCTTTCCAGGGGTACCAACACATGGCTGACTATGTGGTTCCAACAAAGTTGATGTACCGAAGGACTAGGCTTTCAGTCCTAAAATAGCGGGTGACACGTAAGAGAGTGCCAGTCCTAAAATGTTGGGTGATATCTCATAACCTACCTTGGCTATGTAGTTTTTGAATTTAGGGACTTCTACTAAAGGTTTTAGTCCTCTACTGGTGGATGATCCTTCATCCCTAGGTTTGCTCGGTGGTAAGTTCTACTCCTAACTAGAAAATACTGAAACATAAGCTGGTACATGCACTGATAATAGATATGCTTAAGTCATGGTATTTTGAAAATAATAATGTACGCAGAATCTGAAGTAATAATGAACATGTTAACTGATGAATTTAGCATGATGTAATATCGGTGAGTGTTGATTATAACAATGTTATAAACTTAATGGGATAAACATGATATGATTAACTTGAAATCTTGAAAGCTATAACATGCAAGATCAACTAGGTATCGGGTATTCATAACCCACCAGCATGGAAGATAATATAGTTAAATATGATAATTTCATTATTATAACATAAAAGGAAATTTCATGACTTAAACTTAAGAATCCGAAAATTTCATCAATATATCGAATCATCATGATTAAAGTACAAAAGAATACTTGAAATTATAAGAGAAATTATTTTATGGTAGAATTCAAGAATTACATAGAGGAATCATGGATTTATAATTTTCATGCAACCCTTAAAATCAAAATAGGATTAAACATGAGGATTGGGAAATCTTAAAAACATGTCCATATCATTCATAACTTGGTCATATGCTTTAAATTGGAATAATAACATTTAAATCATGCATGGACATGAGAATAACATAAAAGATATATCATCTGCCTAAGAAGTCATGAAAAATCATTAAAACATGCTTATAAGTGAATTTTATATCATGGGAGATTGAATTCAAGCTTGGAGTAGTAATTGGATAGAACCCTAGTTTGTGGAATTTATAAAATTCATGAAAAATCATAATTTTGGTATAAGGATGAAAGGATATCCTCATTGAATACCCACATACTTGAATTTCTTGTTTTCTTGAATGAACTTGGATTTTGGGACCTTGGGAGGTGAACTTATGGAAGAAACCCTCATTTTTTGTTCTTGAGAGCTTAGGAGGAATAGGGATCATGTAATTGGGGTTATGGGAAGATCAATTCATGTTACTAATAGCTATAGGATAGTTTAGGACGTAAATGACATGTTTACCCTTAAAAAACTGAAGAGAAACGTAGGTTTTAGCATATTTGAACAAGGTCCGTTCCAAGGTACTTATCGATGAGCATAAGGTCCATGTCATGCTTCTTATTATGGAGCATAAGGTCCATTTCACACTGCTTATCACCAAGCACAAGGTCCATGCCATGCTGAAATCGCGGACCCTCACTGGTTCCTCTTGAAAATGGTCATAAATTTTTGCTCGGGTATCGAATTAAGGTAAAATTGGATGCATTGGAATGAGGAAAAATTTATCTATAATTTGGTGGGTATAAATATCCAAAATTTCATATATTCCATAATTTACACACATTCAAATTTTAACCTTGTAGGATCGAATACTAAAATTTGGTCGAATCAAACGCTCTTAACTCAACTTTGCTCTAAGTGTTTCCTATGAACATTTTTCACCTTGATAGAATTTTACACTCTAGGTAACTTATAATGACACTTATATTCATATATGAATCATGGGGTTTGAGTTTATATATATAGTAATGACAGTTTGAATTCTAGCCCAAAAAATGCAGGGTGTTACATTATTTTCCCCTTGGAATCATTCGTCCTTGAATGATGGGTAGGAACTTATTGAAGCTTTAGAAGTATGGAATAATGTATGTAACTTGAAATTAGGAATTCTCCCACAAAAAACACGTTTAGTAATCTAAATAAAAGGGCTTCATGGCATCATCAAGTACATTATGTAAGCACGAACTATGAGATAATGGGACTAAGGTCGTACAAGGAGTATTACAATGTCTCAATTGGAATACTTGGAAAACTAAGATCATGCACTAAACACTTATGAACTGAATCATGACTAAATATTTGAATTGGATACATAATGCATGGACTAAACTGAATTTGTAATTTGCATGAATGTGAATAAATTACCTCATGGAATAGCCATACTTATGAAATTTCGGATAATAAGACTAGATGGAAAGATGGAAAACCATAGGACCTTATCTTTCTAATTGCTAAACTTAATTGCTATCTACATAGACTAACTCATACTGAAAGTTTATACTCAACTAAAGTATTTCTTCAACACTCTTACTAAGAAGTTCTAATAACATTTAGGGAACAAAGAATTTTGCGCAAGATCTGAAGAAGATATCTGAATAAGGAGTCACGACATGGCTAAAACTCTATAACATGGAATATAGGCCAATAAAACATAAGCTAGGATAGAATTACTATGCCTTAGGCAATGCAACTGCTAACTTTCAAGCTTAGCCCTAATTCTCAACTACTCCCTCAATTATCCTTTCTCCTCTTAAATACTACCCTTCAATTGATGCCTCTTATAATTTTCACATAGGAATTGATAACTCCATTCAATAAAGTCTGAGATAAAATAAATTATCTCATCATGCTCAATCCTACTCAAAGTCACAAGGTACAACACATAACACCATAATACTAGTCTAAACTACGGATTCAATATCTTATGTGTTTTCACAGCTCTTATCTCAAGAATAATACTCCTTACCACTTCAACAAAGAACTTCAAGTACTTACTAGAAATTTACTAACACACAATGCATTCATCCACTTCTATACCAACATGACATTCAAGCCTATCATTATAACCACATATGAATTTCTAGGCAAACAACTCACCTAGGAATTATTTTCCATATTCTCTAATACCTCTATCAATAACAACTTTCTTACACTTTAACGAGAAGACACACATAGAATTCTCAACTAACCATGAAATATACCAAATCATTGCCTCAATCTTTCTTCACACTTATAGCCTTAGATAAAACAAGCATACAATAATCTTTCCGTAATAAGAAATATTTACTCTCTCCCATCTAAACCATCATTCAAATCTCTCCCATCTAAACCATCATTTATCCATTTTTATCACCACTATCTTTACATAAGGAGAGGTCACTGAAAAATTAGTACATGAGGTCCTAAAGTATAAAAGAATACTATACATAACTTTGACACT
Organism: Capsicum annuum; assembly: GCF_002878395.1. Lineage (NCBI taxonomy): Eukaryota > Viridiplantae > Streptophyta > Magnoliopsida > Solanales > Solanaceae > Capsicum > Capsicum annuum. Next base: position 21,369,883 of record NC_061120.1, on the reverse strand, counting down.
TAACTGAGACCTGGGGAATAAAGTATAAAGGCATGGATTCATTAAAAAGTTCTAAACTGAGGACATATATTCCATAATGCTAATTTTCACTGGTCATTAAGGGTTTACCATGAGTTCAGGGAAATGAGCATACTGTAAAATATGAGTACATGAGTTTTGAACTGCATGACCTGAGTTTGGAGTTCATAATTTATGTAACATAATTCATGCTTCTGAGTGAACTAGAACTCCTTATACTACGAACTGGGAACGTACATACTTCTATTTAAAGTACATGAATATAAGCTATGATCATAAAGATGACTTGTAAGGCATGAGTAGATGTCGTAATGAATGAAGTATGAAAGAAATTATACCAAGATAGGAATGAGTCGAGTACCTTCCTCCCCTACTATTGTTCTAAAACTTACTAGAATCGCTACTAGAATATGAGATCCTGACTTGGTTCCTTGTTCTATTATCTCCCCCTTAGATTTAAGCCATCATTCTAAGTTTGCGAACCCTTTTAATAAACTCTAAACTGAATTGTAATCACTCTACCCTAGAGTCTGAGATATAATAATACGCATAAGTAATAAACTAACCCTGAATGTCTATATCTTAAAGTGTAAAACCCACTGCTAGTACTTCCTTCTAAGATACAACTCTTAACTTTCTATGGCCCCAATAGTCATCTTATAATAACTTAAACACCTACTAACTTAGAATCTTCAGGAGTATCACCATACCCTAAGTTCATACTATCTAGTATTTCAAACTATTTTTTTTACTAGCTTAATCATCCACAATTCAAACTTAGATTCTAACACTTAAAAAGGATATCCCCAATTTTAATAAACTATACTAACTTAGTACTATTGGATAGGAATCACGAAACACTAATCCACACAAAATTTTATGAGCATACATAACCTTAACAAGCTCCTCTATCATTGTGGTCATTGCCTAATCTCTATTCTGACTAAAGCATTAACATACTCTATGTCTTTCTTAACTAAGAAATCTTCCTCAAGGTGCTATTAAACAAACTACACAATACCTTCCTGGCTCCATGGATACATAATCTACTAAATCATGATAAACACTATCCCCACTTTACTTCTACTAAACTTCTAGGTTCACGCTTCTAACTCTAGATCATATGTTGACATAAGATTCTAAGAAGGGGTCTGAGGGCACATCTGACTATGTCTTAGTGCATAATTTTCATGAACGTAAATGAAATCTTTCAAACTTTAGAACATAAATGCATTTATGGGTTCCTTTAGAGCCTTTGTGCATCTCATAACTATCTATAGAGATTGTTTGAGAAAACTCTATTAATAGGAATTTAAGCTTGACTATTTATATTACCTCAAAAATAAAGCAGAGTTGGCATGAATGTAGTAATGTAAGAATTGGTATAAGTTTCTTATAGAACATCTCTACTGCACGATCTGAGATATGAAAAAAAGGAAAAAAATTCCTAAGTGCTCTGTAGCCTCTCAAAGAAAGTATAAACATCTTTTTACCGTTCTGTAAGACTCTACTAGACATGACTTCATAAACACCCTAGGAGACTTAAACTTTATGCTCTGATACCAAGATTGTCATGACCCGAGGCCACCCCCTAGTCATAACATGATATTTAGAACCATAAGTAATCCTAAGATAATCCATGTACTACATGATACTTGAGAAACCAATTTAATATACAAATAAATATCAAATAAATGAGCAACAACATAATTAATATAAGATAAGTTGTTTTAATACGTAACTGATCAAAGTTTGCAACACTAAAATCTGAGAGTAAAAGACCTAAATTTCAAATACTGACTTTGACTGACCATCTATGAAGACTCTACTATACTGATAATAGATTGTTGGGACATGCCTCCAACAATTCCAAATTAATACATACAAATAAGAAAAATCAAAATAAGAGAACTCATCACCTATTGGTTAGAAGTTAATTCTGTCTTACCTTGGTGTCTGGACAACATCTGGTACCTATATCATGAAGGAATGTAGCCACAAACTCATATATGTGGTCAGTACTTTGGAATGTACTGAGTATGTGAGACATGTAGTAAATAATGGAAATACTTAATTTATGCTTTAAAACTAAGGACATAAGCTATTTGCTGAAATATGCATTTAAATCATGGTTGCACGTAAAAGTTGTAAGACATGGTGAAAATTTCTAAATCATAAACTAAATTTTTTTTTATAAATTGAGAAGTAGTAGAAGCATGAGTAGTATATGTAAATCTTAAGTTAAAGCTGAATAGGATGAAAAATCTTACTGGGGATCATGTATAAATGCTAAGCATGAAAGCATGAACATGAAAAATGAATGCAAGACCAAGTAAAGCATGTACTAAGACTATCTATAAAACTGAGTGACTGAATAGTGGGTAAACTGAACACTTGGTAGTGCAAACCTGAACTAATATAATTTGAGTACTGAACTAAAATTGTGAGAGCTATCATGTAATCGATATACCTCAATCTGAGCTAATCAGGGTCCGACCTATAACCCTAGTTGGAAGGGTGCTGGTACCTTGCCAGAGGTACCAACACATGGCTAACGATGTGAATCCAACAAAGATGATGTCCTGAAGGACTAAGGATTTATTCCTAAATTGGTGGGTGACCCTTAAGATTGTGTCAGTCCTAAATTAGTGGGTGACATCTCATAACCGACGCTGGCTGTGTAGTTTTAGAACATAGGAACTTCTACTAAAGGTTTTAGTCCTCTACTTCCTGGTGAGCCTTCATCCCTAGGTTCACTTGGTTCTAAGTCCTATTCCAACTAAAAGACACTAAAACATAAACTGGTACATGCACTGATAATGAATATGTTCAAGTCATGGTATTTTGAAAATAATAGTGCATGTAAAATCTGAAGTAATCATGAATATGTAAATTGATCTATTTAGTGTGATGTGAGGTTGGTGAGTGTTTATTATGACAATTTTATAAACTTTATAGGATAAACATGATATGATTAACCTAAAATCTTGAAAATGGTAATATGTAGGAGCAACTAGGTATCGGGTGTTCATAACCCTCCAGCATGGAAGATAATATAATTAAATATGATGATTTCATTGTAATGACATGAAAGGAAATTTAATGACTTAAACTCAAGAATCCAACTATTTCATCAATGTATTAAATCATCATGATTAGAGTACGAAAGAGTACTTGAAATTAAGAGGGAACGTTATTTTATGGTAGAATTCAAGAAGTACATGGAGGAATCATAGAATTTATAATTTTCATAGGACCCTTAAAATCAAAATAGGATTAAACTTGAGGATTAAGAAATCTTAAAAACATGGCTATATCATTCATAACTTGATCATATGTTTTAAATTGGGAATACTAACATATTAATCATGCATGGACATGAAAATAGCATGAAAGATATATTATGTACCTAAGAAGTCATGAAAAATTATTAAAACATGCTTATAATTAAATTTTATATCATGGGAGATTGAATTCAAGCTTGGTATAATAATTGGATAGAACCCTTGCTTGTGGAATTCATAAAATTCATGAAAAAAATCTTAGTTTGGGAATAATGATGAAGGGAGAACCTTATTGAATAACCACATACTTGAATTCCTTGTTTCCTTGAATGGAACTTGGATTTTTGGACCTTGGGAGGTGAACTTGTGGAAGAAACCTTTATTTTTGTTCTTGAATTCTTGGGAGGAATAGGGATCGTGTAATTGGGGTTATGGGAAGATCAAGTCATGTTACTAATTGTAAGACCCCACAAAATGCTAAGCTTAATTCAGTCCTTTAGGCTTATCAAGGGGTCCCAGACTTAGAATATTTTAGGTAAGTACTCAGACTTAGTGTCATTTTATCCTAAGAAGGTTGATAATATCATTTCGCAACCTTTACGTCCATTAAATATTGATGTTTAGGTTGATTCATGATCAGGAATGTCCATAGATATTTCCAAGCAAGTTTCAGATTTTTTGGACTTCGTTTGAAGCCCGTTTGGAACCTTAAAATAGTGGATCAATACGATCTTGACGCGCCACATTGAGTATTATGTTGATTAATATTTTCCCCAATGACCAACGTCCAATTCCAGTGAATCGACGCAAATATGGCAATGCATTGGCTATTGCATCGATACCATTGATGCACCACGTTGACCTGCATGTTGGTAGTCCAATTTTCAGTCATTAAAATACCATATTTTTGGGGGTATTTTGGCCTTTTTCCCTCGACCCTCTACCCCAAAACACAAAATTAAGCCCTTTGGAGAGCAAACATACTCTTTCATTCTCTAATTAGCTCAAGAACAAAACCCTAGGTACTTAAATTTTAAATCAAAAACTCAAGATTCAACCATAAAATTTCAGGAATTCTTCAACACAGGTATGTGAAGTGTTCATCTAAGGGTTCCTTCCAACCTTGGAGTCAAAGAATCTGTTTTGAACTTCAAGTAATTAATTTTATGATTTCCATGGTTGGAATTAAAGTGTATCCATGATTGCTATTTGGATTAAGGTCCTAATTCATGACTATATATATGTATCACATGTGAAATTGATCATTATGTATGTAGATTCATGTGAATCCATGATAAACCCTTGACTTGTGAAATTAGAGATAAATTATGATGCTCACTTGTTGTTTAATACTATGTGCATATTCTATGCTCACCAAGTTCTTGATAAATTGTCCATGTGAACTATTAAGAGAATGAAATCATATTAAGTTAGCTTATGTGCAAGTTATATCATGCAAGTGTTTGTCAAAATGCCACAATGTATAAATGATAATCAAGTTCATAGTTTACATGTTTCATGTTATGCCGCGTCTCTTAATTTATGCTATCGAGTCCTCGGGGTACTTGTACCTGACAATTTAACTAATTAACTAGAGCCATGGTCAGCCATAGAATAGTATCAATCATGACACAATCAGTAGTACTCTTGATCAGTTATAGAACTAAGGAAAACTCAATAGAATCCATATTAGTCCAGTCTAATTCAGTACTAGTTCAGACCTTATTAAATTCAGTCAGCTAGTAGATTCAGTAGCATTCGATCAGTCAATGGAACTCAGTGAACTCAGTTTAGTTCAGCTAAACAGTAATCTCAGTAACCATTTAGTCCAACCTAGTATAGACTAGAAATCAGTTTAGTGTCTATTCAGTTGGGAGTAGGATTCAGTACCGAGTTAACCCAGGGGTAGGAGCATTCCTGTCAGCAGAGAGTTTGACCCTTAGCAGCAACCCCTGTGTTACATAACTACACAACTAGCCTAGGTTGAGTTATCTTCCTTCTAGACATTATGAGGGTTGATAATTCTCATCCGAGTTGTCCTACCAGTGAAAGTTAACATAAGAGCTTTCTGTCAGAGAGGGTTAACTCATAGCTTGTCCTTACCTGTGGCATGATATTGACACCCTTTTAACTGGGGTTACAGGTTGGACCCTAAATTAGTTAGAGAAGAGGCATGTTGGTTAGATGATTACCTCTTATAGTCTCAGTTCTAGTCTTAGTCTTAGAATAGAACTCAGTTCAGTTCTATGGATTCAGGACTATCATACATAGTTACTCAGCTCAGTACGAAACTCAGCATGGTTCCACAGTACTCAGAACTGTCAGATACATTCATTTAGATAATTAGTAATACAGTATGTGTAAATCCAGATATCGGTTATTAGTATTCTGATTCAGTATTAGTATTATCATGATCTCAGTTACAGTTTATGTTTTCATGTATGTACTCTTACTCAGTCATACCCATGTTATTCAGTTATTATTATTCATGCATATGAACCAATGTATTTCATCCTACCTCACTGAGCATACCAGTATATTTAAAGTACTGATGCATGCTTTTCTTTGTGCTATGATGTCTTATATCATAGGTTCAGATGCACGGGCTCTAGAGCACCCTTAACAATCTAGATTCTCAGCTTTTAGAGTAGTTGTGAGTCTTCATAGTTTGAGGACATGCTTATTATTTACTGTACTTCAATTTTATTTCAGTAGATAGAGTTAACTAGGGGCTTGTCCCATCAACTCCATAGTTCAAACAGTTACAGGTTTTTTCAAACTAGAGTATTCTCAGATAGTTGTTCAATTTTTTAGTATTGATGTTCAGTTTTGGTATTATGATACCATATTCAGAAAAATTTATAGTATTGAACCTTATGGAAAGTTTTTGCCTATTTTTACATAATTACAATAGTTATTACTCAGTTATTATAGCAGTTACCAGTCATGGTTAGCTTGTAATCCTTTGGGATTATAAGCACTGTGTAGCATCCAGGGTACAGACTCGGGGCGTTACATACTTGCTATCAGATCCTAAGGTTCAACAGAGTCCTAGGAAGTTTGAAAGTGCATCTAGTAGAGTCTTGTGCATGGATGTGTTGCGCGCCACACTTATGGACAAGAGGCTACGAGATGTTTTAGGAAAAGTTTCCCTTCTTTTAGTATTTATGTCATGTGAGTGAGCATGAGCTCCATTTACACTCTCTTTCTAATCTTGGTTTTTTTCCATTAGAGAATATGCCTTCAAAGAGGACTCAGGGATGAGGAATAGGAGATTAGTCAAAACCTCAGCCCATCCATCCAGATCCTTTGGGCGAGCATGTCTCTCACGTAGAGTTCAGAGCAGCCTTCACCACCCTACCTCATTCTGTAGCAGCCCAAAATGAACATCCAATTGCAGTTTCAGCCAACCAAGTGGTCAATACTGCTGCTGTCAAGATTTGGGACTTTCCTCGATTGAACCCTCCATCGTTTACTAGGTCTAAGTCAGATGAGGACCCTCAAAAATTTCTTGATCAGGTGTAGAAGGTTACCAATATCATGGGGATGACTGCTGTTGAGAGTGCTGAGTTGGCCACATATCAGTTACTAGATGTGTTTCACTCATGGTTGAAACAGTGGAAGGCAGAGAGGGCCACAGATACAGGGTTCATAGAATGAAAAAAGTTTGGAGTTTCTTTTATAGATAGGTTCTTCCTGCTAAAGTTAAGAAAATCAAAGGTTTTAGAGTTTATAAACCTGAAGCAGGAAAATATGACAGTGTAGAAGTATTCTCTCAAGTTTACTCAGTTAGCCAGATATACCCCGCATGTTGTAGCAGATAGCAGAGTGAAGATGAGTAAGTTCATGTCAGGAGTGTCTAGCAGCATGGTCAAGGAGTGTAGGACCGCAATGCTTATTAAGGAGATGGACATAGCCAAGCCAATGGTCCATGCTCAATAGATAGAGGAGGCCAAGAATAAAGAGAAAAAAGATAGAATAAGAGAGCGAGAACATGTAGTTTCAATTTTGCTCAACCTAAGTCAAAGAGTGGGAATCGTTCTCAGTTTTGCCCGAAATCCTCTGTTCCATCTCCTTCCTCAGCCAGTGCTCCAGTGCCAAAATTCAAAGATGGCAACCAAGATAGGGCATCAAGCCCTAAACCCTAGGGTAGTGTTAACAGTGCCCGAACCAATCCCCTTTGCTAGAAATGCAGTAGAAACCACCAGGGTATCTATAGAGATGGTAGCGATGTGTGTTTTAGATGTGGTAAGCTAGGCCACAGGGTCAGACAGTGTCCTCAGTTTGGTTCGCAGAGGTTAGTATAACCATCCCCTACCTCAATTAGTGTCACTAATAGGCAGCGCCCAAATAGACTCTATGCTCTTTAGTCCCGATAGGATCAAGAAAGTTCTCCTGATGTGGTCACTAGTACGTTACAAGTTTTCCATTTGTATGTTTACACTTTGCTAGATCCCAGAGCTTCTTTGTCTTTTGTTACTCCATATATAGCAGTTAATTTTAGAGTCAGTCCTAAAATTCTAGAAAATCCCTTCTTAGTTTCTACCCTAGTGGGTAAATCTATCATAGCTCGATGGGTATACAGGAACTGTCTGATTATGATATCTCAGAAAGTCACTTCAGCAGATTTAGTTGAATTAGAAATGACTGATTTTGGTGTCATTCTTGGCATGGATTGGCTTCATTCCTGCTATTCCTCAGTCGACTATAGAAATAGAGTTGTCTAGTTTTAGTTTCTGAATAAACCAATCCTAGAGTAGAAGGGTAGTACTTCAGCACTTAGGGGTCAACTTATTTCTTACCTTTGGGCTAGAAAGATGATATCTAAGGGATGTATCTACCATCTCATTTGAGTCCATGACTCTAGTTCAAAAATCCCTAATCTTGAATCAGTATCAGTAGTATGTGAATTCCCAGATGTGTTTCTCGAAGATCTTCCCAAAGTTCCTCCCAAAAGGGAAATTGATTTCGAAATTGATCTTCTCCCAAATACTCAGCCTATCTCTATCCTACCATACATAATGGCTCTAGCAGGTCTCAAATAATTAAAGGAATAGTTAAAGAATCTCCTAGATAAGGGATTCATTAGACCCAGTGTGTCCCCGCGGGGTGCACCAGTGTTATTTATGTGTAAGAAAGATGGTTCTTTGAGAATGTGCATAGATTACCGTCAGTTAAACAAAGTTATGGTCAAGAACAAGTATCCACTCCCTAGAATCGATGACTTGTTTGACCAACTTTTGGGTGCCAGTTATTTCTCTAAGATAGACCTCAGATCAGGCTACCATCAGCTCAGAGTCAGGAAAAGTGACATCCCAAAAATAGCTTTCTGAACTCGATACAGTCACTTTAAATTTTTAGTCATCTCCTTTGGTATTACCAATGCCCCAGCAGCCTTCATGGACTTGATAAATCTTATGTTCAAGCAGTACTTAGACATGTTCATTATAGTCTTAATAGATGACATTCTTGTTTCCTCCCGTAGTGAGCACGATCATGCAGACCATCTCAGAATAGTATTGTAGACTCTCAGAAACCATAAGTTATTTACCAAATTCAGTAAGTGTGAATTTTGGATAAAATTAGTAGCATTCCTTGGCCATATAATTTCTGGTGATGGCATTTGAGTTGATCCCCAAAAGACCGAAGTAGTGAGAAACTGGCCCAGGCCCATCTCTTCATCAGATATCAGGATTTTATTAGGTTTGGTCGGCTATTACCTATATTTTGTTGAAGGATTTTCATCTATTGCATCCCCTATGTCCATATTGACTTAGAAGAAAGTCAAGTTCCAGTGGTCAGATTCTTGTGAGAAGAGTTTTTAGGAGTTGAAGACTCGACTCACTACAGCTTGAATTTTGACCCTACACGACAGTTCAGATGGTTTTGTTGTGTATAGTGATGCTTCCAGAGTCAGATTTGGTTGTGTTCTGATGCAGAGAGGTAAGGTCATAGCCTATGCCTCTAGACAGCTTAAGCCCCAAGAGAAGAGCTATCCTACTTATGATCTTAAGTTAGCAGCAATAGTTTTTACCTTAAAGATTTGAAGGCATTACTTGTATGGTGTGCACATTGATGTGTTCACTGATCATAAGAGCTTGCAGTATGTTTTCTCTTAGAAAGACCTCAACCTCCATCAGAGAAGGTGGTTGGAATTATTGAAAGACTATGACATGAGTATTTTGTATCATCTGGGCAAAGCCAATGTAGTGGCTGACACTCTCAGTAGAATATTTATGGGTAGCATTGCTTATGTAAACAATAGTAAGAAAAAGTTATCCAAAAAGTTCATCAGCTAGCCCGACTAGGTGTTCGGTTAGTCAATTCAGCAGAAGGTAGTGTGTGGGTGCAGAGTAGCTCAGAATCATCCCTAGTTTCCTAAGTGAAGGAAAAGCAGGATAGGGATCCCAGTCTAGTCCAGTTAAAGGAATCAGTCAGAAATCCGAAGGTAGAGGTTTTCTCCCAAGGGGGAGATGGTGTTTTACATTGTCAGGATTGTCTATGTATGCCAGGTGTAGATGACTTAAGGCAGAAAATTCTTGTAGAAGCACATGTTGTGTGTTACTCTATTCATCCAGGGGACACAAAGATGCACCACGATCTGCGAGAGATCTATTGGTGGAGTAGAATAAAAAGAGGCATTGCAGATTTTATGGCTAAGTGCTCAACATGTCTGCAGGTTAAGATTGAGCATCAGAAGCCTAGTGGGTCTATTCAGGAGTTTAGTATTCCCACCTGGAAATAGGAAGAAGTGAACATGGACTTTGTGATGAGCTTACCTCGTACTCGTCATCAGCATGATTCAGTTTGGGTCATTGTAGATAGGATATCTAAATCAGCTTATTTTTTTCTAGTTCATACCTCCTATTCAGCTGAAGATTATGCCAAACTCTATGTCAGGTAGTTGGTTAGATTGCTCGATGTTCTGTTATCGATTATCTCAGATAGAGGTACCCATTTCACCTCTTATTTCTGGAAAGCATTCCAAAAGTGTCTTAGTACCCAAGTTTATCTCAGTACAACCTTTCATCCTCAGACAGATGGTCAAGTAGAAAGGACCATTTAGACCTTAAAAGATATGTTGTGAGCATATTCCATAGACTTTAAAAATAGTTGGGATGACCACTTGCCTTTGATTGAGTTCGCATATAACAACAACTATCACTCCAGTATTCAGATAGCTCCGTTTGAGGTGATTTATGGAAGGAGGTGTAGATCTCCCATTGGTTGGTTTGAAGTGGTGAGGACGTAGTAGTAGGGCTGACTTGGTGTTTGATACCTTAGAGAAGGTCCAATTGATCAGGGAAAGGCTTAAGACAGCTCAAAGCAGGCAGAAATCATACGCAGATGTGTGCAGAAAGGATCTCGAGATCGAAAATGGTGACCATGTGTACTTGAAGATCACTCTTATGAAAGGAGTGAAACATTTTGGCAAGAAATAGGAAACTCAGTCCCCGATATGTCAGTCCTTACTGAATTCTCAGTCATTTCAGAAAGGTAGCTTACGAGCTTGAGTTACCTTCAGATTTATCTTCATTTCATCCAGTGTTCCATGTCTCCTTGCTAAAGAAATGCATAGGTGATCCTAAATTCGTATTCCCTATTGAGGGCTCAAATATTCAGAGCAGTCTCTCTTATGAAGAAATCCCAGTCATGCAATCATGAATCATGTCCGACTATATCCATGCATCAGATATGCATGTTCAGTATGATAATTAAGAACACCAGTAATATAAGTCATATAGTCATGTTCCAGATGTTTATGCCCAGTAAGTACATCAGTCTCTTAGTATTCTCAGTCTCAGCAGTCTCATTCAAGGACGAATGTTCCCAAGGGGGAGATAATGCAAGACCCCACAAAATCCTAAGCTTAATTCAGTCCTTTAGGCTTGTTGAGGGGTCCCAGACTTAGAATATTTTAGCTAAGTACTCAGACTTAGTGTCATTTTATCCTATAAAGGTTGGCAATCTCATTTTGAAACCTTTACATCCATTAAATATTGATGTTTAGGTTGATTTATGATCAAGAATGTCCATAGGTGTTTCCGGACAAATTTCAGATTTTTTGAGCTTTTTTTGAAGCCCCTTTCGAACCTTAAAATAGTGGATCAATGTGATCTTAGTGCACCACGTCGACTATCGCATTGATTAATATTTTCCCCAGCTACCAGCATCCAATTTTTGTGTATCGACATGAACATGTTATGATGCGTTGGCTGTCGCATCAATGCCATTGATGCACCGCGTCAACCTGCGGTCAGTAGCCTAGTTTTTAGTCATTAAAATACCATATTATTGGGGGTATTTAGGTCTTTTTCCCTCAACCCTCAGCCTCCAAAAAACAAAATTAATCCCTTTGGAGAGAAAACATACTCATTCATTCTCCAATTAGCTCAAGAACAAAACCCTAGTTGCTTAAATTTCAAATCAAGAACTCAAGATTCAACCATAAAATTACAGGAATTCTTCAACACAGGCATGTGAAGTTTTCATCTAACGTTTCCTTCCATCCTTGGAGTCCAAGAATCTCTTTGAACTTTAAGTAATTGATTTTATAATTTCCATGGTTTGAATTAAAGTGTATTCATGATTTCTATTTGGATTAAGTTCCTAATTCATGGCTATATATATGTATCTCATGTGAAATTGATCATTATGTGTATAGATTCATGTGAATCCATGATAAACCCTTGACTTGTGAAATTAGAGATGAATTATGATGCTCACATATTTTTCAATACTATGTGCAATTCTATGCACACCAAGTGCTTGATAAATTGTCCATGTGAACTATTAAGAGAATGAAATCATGTCAAGTTAGCTGATGTGCAAGTTATATCATGCAAGTGTTTATCAAAATTCCCCAATGTATGAATGATGATTAAGTTCATAGTTTACATATTTCATGTTATGCCATGTCTCTTAATTTATGCTATCGAGTCCTGTAGGTACTTGAACCTGATAATTTAGCTGAATACCTAGAGTCATAGTCAGTCATAGAACAACATTAGTCATGACACGATCAGAAGTATTCTCAGTCAGTTACAAAACTCTGGAAAACTCAGTAGAATCCATATTAGTCCAATCTAATTCAGTATCCAGTTCAGACCTCAGTAAACTCAGTTAGCTAGTAGAATTTAGTAGCATTCCATCAGTCAATGGAACTCAACGAACTCAGTTTAGTTCAGCTAAATAGTAATCTCAGTAACCGTTTAGTCCAACCTAGTACAGACTAAAAATTATTTCAGTGTATATTCAGTTAGGAGTAGGATTTAGCATCGAGTTAACACAAGGGTGGGGGCATTTCTGTCAGTAGAGCACCTTTACCAGACCAGATTCTCAGCTTTCAGAGTAGTGGTGAGTCCTCATAGTTTGAGGACATGCTTATTATTTATTGTACTTCATGTTTATTTCAGTAGATAGAGTTAGTTGGGTGCTTGTCCCATCAACTCCATAGTTCAGACAGTTAGAGGCTTTTTCAGACTAGAGTATTCTCAGATAGTTGTTCAGTTTTTTAGTATTGATGTTCAGTTTTGGTACTGTGATACCATATTTAGAAATATTTATAGTATTTAACCTTATGGCAAGTTTTTGCCTATTTCTGTATAATTACAGTATTTGTTACTCAGTTATTACAGCAGGTACCAGTCATAGGTTAGCTTGTGGTCCTTTGGAATTATGAGCATCGTGTAGAATCCAGGGTACAGACTCGGGGCATTACACTAATAGTTATAGGAGAGTTCAGGACATAAATGACATGTTTACCTTTTAAGAACTGTAGAGAAATACAGGTTTTAGCATCTCTAAAAAAGGTCCGTGAGAATATGGTCTATGTCGCGCTGCTTATTTTGGAGCATAAGGTCCATTCCACACTTATTATCATGGAGCACATGATCCGTGCCACGCTGATATCATGGACCCTCACAGGTTCCTCACAAAAATGCTCATAACTTTTTGCTCGGGTATTGGATTAAGGCAAAATCATATGAGGTTGAAAGAGGACACATTTATATATAATTTGGTGGGTATTAAGCTCCAAAAATTCCATATATTCTAGAATTTATACACATTCAAACTTGAACCTTGTAGGATCAAATACTAAAATTTTGTCAAATCAAATACTCTTAACTCAACTTTGCTCTAAGTATTTCTTATGAATGTTTTTCACCTCGATAGCATTTTACACAATATTTAAATTATCATGACAATTATATTCATAATGTAATCATGGTATTATAGTTTTATACATATAGCAAGGAAGTTTGAATTCTAGAACAAAAATATGGGGTGTTACATTTGGGTCCCCTTTTTGTTTTGTTGCTTTTAGCATTTGTACATGGTTTCATCGTTACATTATTGCTTGTATTCGTACTAATGGGTATTTTATATCCTTATTCAAGAATGAATGATCCTAGGGGGAGGATGTAATGTAATACCCAAGATTCTGGACTCTAAATTTTTCCATGTGTGTTGTGCTTACTGCTCAGGGTATGACTCAAGTGACAAGTCATGAAAACTCATCATGAGTCATATAGAGCTAATTGTGGTCTAACCAGTAAGGTTACCCGAATTTTTTGTCTAGGTCATGATTGGGGTCATACAAGCTATAAAGTAGTGTCACGAGTCGTGGTGAGAGACTCGTGACCTTAATAGTGAGATAGCCCAAGGTTGCTGGCTTGGTAAAAGACTAGACTCCATGAGTCATAGGGTGTGAATCATGACTATAACAGTAATTTAGGATTTGTTTCTTAGGCTACGAGTCTTGGTGATGACCCGTGACTAGTGACTACAGTCGTTACCTAACCCGTAGCGACTGGCGACAGTTTTTTGTGCACTTTAATAAAGGGGGAACTTTGGTCATTTCCTCCCTTCACCAATTATAACCCATAACCATAAAACACCCAAAAGGTTCCTTTCTATTTATTTTAACATGTTAAATACACTCACTTCTCTGTCAAATTCCCAAGACAAGAACAAAGCTAGGGTTTCAAGGATTGGTCATCTAAGGCTCAATTTATGGTTTCTCTTCCAATTTTCTTGTTTTTTTCAAGCATGTATCTCCTCTCTAACTTGATTTTTCATAAATGGGATATGTTTAATCATTGGTTATTTGATTTAATATGTGGGTTTTGAAAGATTACTATTTGGTTGGTTTTCCCATGGTTTTGGAATTTTGATTCATGATTTATCTCATAATATTTGAATTAAATTTGTGCATGGTACGGTGGATGGGAAGGGGGTCGTGGCATTCCCCCAAATTGATGGATTTTGGTATTGAAAATGGGGTTAACCTTAGCCCACTTGATAAATTGGTTTTGGAACATAGAAATATCCATGATTTAACACACCTTTTAATTATTGCATTTCATAAAAGGTTAATGGGATAAAAATGGTTATACATGGCCCTAGTGGCTATGGAATGGGTTTAAATTAGAACTTTGGAGTCTAATTAGGTAATTGGTTTTTCATAATGGAATTGGCTTGCAAGCATAATTAATTGGTATGATGATATCAACGGTAAATGCCTAAATAAATGACTCCTTGATTAAATGGATAGGTTATGCGTAAATATTTTAATTTGGGCTTAAAGAAGGTTATGTACCTTACTATGGAATATAGAGGTCCCGTGGGGATTGATACAAAAAACCACATTGGCCGGTTTGAGGGTCTTTATGACCGTGTGCATAGTTGACACTATATATATTTTGGATTGGCTGGGGTTGAGGCATTCCCCGACCATCCCTCGAATTTTCCTAGTTTATGCAGCTAACACACATTGGGACCCTTTTTGCAGGATGAGCTGAACCCATATAGCCCGTGGATTGCCTTAGGATGGTCAGAGCTACACAGTCTATGTTAATGATTTTTAAATCTAATGCTAAACCTTGTTCCCTATCTCGACACTCTTATATATATAGATATCCATGTATGTGAACATATACATCGAGATTTGATTTTGTTTTGTAAATTGGCATTGTTTTATCCCTATCCTAAGTTACATGCTAGAACTCACCCCGCTAACTGTCCTCCGATGTTATATTCTTTTATGATGTAGGGACCAAGGGGTTTCTCTTATTGGTTTGTGCAGCATTATGTGGTGTGGTCATCTATTGGGTTTGTGGTGAAGTGGTGATCTCTTATATTTAGGAAAGATTTGTCATTCCATCGGTTTCTTTCCATATTGTAGAATTGAAGAGTTCGCATTAACATTGTCAATGTCACTATCATAGTCAGGGGAATGTCCTGACCTAGTTTTATATTCAGATTGGTTTAGAGGATTTTGTGGACATGCATGGGTTGGATGGTGTTGTTAACTCTTAGAGCTTATTCTTGAGTTACATAAACTATTTTATCTTATTCTCTGGTTGTATTCTGCTTTGTTGTTATTTGGATTTTTCTTGGTTGGACAAGATATGGGGGTGGTATCTAGTCCTCGGTGGGCTTGAGATACCTATCACAACTAGGACCAAGGTCAGATCTTGAAAATCGCACACAACTCCAAATCATGGGTAGGGTAATTCCTCTCAAGAGGCTTCAACTGACGAGAAGTGGCAACCCTAATTGCAGATCAGCTGCTGGATGTAGATTTGAACTAAAGAAGATCATGGTGCAACTTCTACACAATAGTGGATAATTCACCAGGCTGTCACATGAAGATCCACAAGTCCACATACAAAACTTTTTGGAGATCGATGACACATTTATCCTTATAAGTATATGAACTGATTATGTGAGGCTAATGCTCTTTCCCTTTTCACTTTTGGTGGAAGAAAAAAAATGGTTGAATGCTGAGCTGGCAACTTCAATCACAACTTGGGATGACTTAGTTTGAAAGTTCCTCGTCTGATTTTTCCCATGTTGTAAGACTCTAAGATTTTACAGTGAGATTTTAAGCTTCAAGTGGACGCCAGATGGGAATATATATCATGATTGAGAGAGATTCAAATCTCTTCTTTGGGACTGTCCACATCATCAATAGTCCAATGAGGTATTATCTCATACCTTTGTTGAAGCCCCTGGCCATAGCACAAAAATTTTGCTAGATTTAGCTGCAGGTGGTCAGGCTCCAAAGAAAACTTATGATGAGTTGTATACTTTGTTGAACCATATAGCTTAAGAGAATTATAAATGGCATAGTGAAATGTCCAAAAAATTAGTGAAAAAGGTTTCAGACATGATTGAAGTAGATAGTATCATAACCTTAGCTGCTCAACTATCAGCCATGCAGAATAAAAAAATGACCCAATATAATGAATTGGGTGTGAATCAAAATCTGGCTCAAGTGAATGTAGCATAGTATACCCTAGGTTAGTATGATATTTGTGTCAATAGTGGTCACTCTACAGACTTATGTGGTGCAATACAGAATTGGTGAATTTTGTGGGCAATGCATCTAAGCCAACTTATGCAAATGCCTATAACCAAAAGTGGAAGACTCAGCCAATGTATCCTTAGTGCAATAACCAGCAGCAACAGTTTCAGTAGTAGAAACATAATATTCAGGCCAATAACATAAAAGAGTCTAAAAAATATTTAGGACAACCAAGAATAGATGTCTGCTGTAATAAAAAAATTAGCAAGCAGCTCGGAATCATTTACAACATCAGCTATGGAAATTGCAGTAGGCACATAATACCAGGCCTCAAGGTGGGTTTCCAAGTGATAATAAACCTTTGAAGCATATTATGGTAATCATTTTGAGGAGTGGTAATAAGATTAATGACAAACCTCCAAATAAAAATAAAGAGGCAGATACAGAGTTCGTCCCACAATAGGTTGTAGAAAAAGTTATTGATAATTTGGGTAAGTCTAAGTACTTGAAAACAAAGGTTTCTAAACAAGTGAATAACAGACCACCACCACCATTTCTGCAAATATTCAAAAAATCCATAGAGGATGTTTGTTTTAAGAAGCTCTTTAATATGTTTAGAGAACTTCAAAATCATTTGCCTCTTTTAGATTTTTGTAGGGAATTCCCAAGTACGCCAAGTACTTAAAGTATGTGGTAACAAATAAGGTGAAGATACAGAATATTAAGACAGTGTCATTAACAGAGGAGTAAAGCTCCATGGTAATACAAAAGATGCCCAAGAAGCTTAATGGCCTAGGGAGTTTGACCCTCCTCATATAGATTGGTAACGATGAAGTGGTTCATGCCTTGTGTGATTTGTGGGTGAGTATAAATTTGATGCCTTTTTTTATGTTTAACACTCTTGCGTTGGGTGAGCCGAGACCACGCCCTTTGATACTCCAATTTTCAGATAGGACCATAGTTAAGCTCAAAGGAATAATTGAAGACATTCTCAAAAAGGTTGGTAAGTTTTTAATTCCTACTGATTTTATTATTTTGGATTATGATTAGATAGCATGGTATGGATCATTTAGGGATGTCCGTTCTTATCCATGGTAGAATCATTGATAGACGTGAGAGAAGGCATTCTCACAATGATATTGGAAGATGAAGAAGTGGTTTTCAGAGTTTAAAAGACACTTAATCCACCTTTCCAATACAACGATGTAACACCATACATTTTTGAGCTAAAAATTGAATCGTCTTTCCTACGTGCGTAAGCTCTAATTCTGTGGTTTATATTTAAATTCAGGTGTCATGATCTTTCTCCTAGTACATTAAGTGATTATGATGTAAAAAGTGTTCATAGAAATCACTTAGAGCAAAGTTGAGCTAAGAATCATTCATTCATCCAAAGTTTGATATTCGATTCTACAAGGGTCTACTTTGAACATGTATAACTTTCGATACACATAGAATTCTTCAGCTCAAAACCCTCCAAATTGTAGATAGTTGAATTAGTTTTCCAATGATACCAATTTTGCTTAAATTTGCTAATAGAGCGAAAAATGGAATTTTCCATGTGAGGTAATAAGCCAATGCGATGTTGATGTGTCACGTTGATTGCTCCCCAACACAAAACTTGACATGAATTTAAAGTTTTTTAACATATTATTTCAGTTCCTAATGGGTCGAGGGGCATTTTGGTCACTTTTCCTCATACAAAATCCATCCATAACATAAAATTCCAACCCCAAGAAACATCAATTACCTCTTCTATTCAATTTTCTCTCAATAATAAGATCAACCTACAGTTTCTTCCAAGATCAAGAAAGCAAGGAAAAATCAATCCTTAAGCCCAAGATTTCGAAGGAAAAAATCAAGATTCGAGTTCTACTCTTCAAACCCTATAATCTAAGGTACGTTGGACTATCATAAATCCCATGGGCATGGATTTTACTATTTTTTAAATTAGTTTTAAAGAGTATATATATATACCTATAAACTAACTTGGTTTCAAGATTATTGATGATTATGTGTCAAGGATTTCATATTGTTGTAAAAAAACTGTGGAGATTGTGATGGTGTTTTCAACTCAAAATACTTTTGTGTGATCTTGTGATGTCAATATTGAGAAGTTAATGAGAGCATGAGACTTGTGATTTCCTCTTTTACTAAAAACTTCATTGGATTTACATATTGTGAATTGAATTTAAAAACTGTTGAAAGCTTGGGTCTATTGATGGATTATTACAGATGAATTGTACTAGCTATTTTCATGAAGTAATGAAAGAGTGTTCTTACTTGTTGTACAATGATCATAATTCTTATTTAGAATTGTTTTAAAGTAATTGAAAAGGTGACCACCGTAGAATAAGTATTGAGAATGGGCTAATTTTTAACTATTTTGAAATATGAACTTTTGTTCAAATGGTAGATCTTTTGGGTGGTCTATAAAGCTCTTTTGAAATGAGATAAGGGAAGTAGATATATTGTGACATGACTGACGATGCCCTATTTTTTATGTGCCCGAAAAATATTAAGAAAGAAAGGATATTTTAAAGAAGATATGGTTTAAAGAATCTAAAACTGGGCTTAAGAGAGTTAGATAGTTACCCAAAGAAGGAACGATTCAAAAAACTCATTGCCTAAAACCGTGATTTGCTAACACGGGTTTATAATACCCCAAAGGGAAATTATACGCTGGCAACAACCCTGGGGCATAGTAGAATAAGCAGAAAATCCAACCCTTGTGGCAAAATTAGGTTGGAAGATTGGTCTTCTAGTCAAGGATGGATCCATATAGCTCGTGGGGTAGCATAATTGTAGGGCGTACCATCTAACTCAGAAGTAAGATAAAGAGTTGAGTTATGAACTGCTGAATGTGCTTCTAAAGTTACAGATTATGCCCATGTGATTTCAAACTATTTCAAGATGACATGTGATTTATAAATGCTATCACCTATGTTTTTATAAAAATGCATATTTTGTTTTTGGATTTTTTTGCATACCAATACATCAGTATTGACCCCCCTATATTTCAGGATCTTGAGACACAGTCCTGAGGTCCCGTTAAGCAATAAATTGACTTTTTAGAAGTTTGTGGCTGGTGAGCCTCCCTTACTTTGGAAGGCCTGTATTAGAACTTGTTATTGTTATTTATTTTTGATTCATGGTCCTACTGAGGGCCTTGTCCCAGATTTTAGACAAATGTCAGTTTCAGTTGTTAAAGATTTCACAGATTGATGTTTAACATTGTTAGAGGTTTATGGTTTCCATTCTAGATTGTTCAATTGAATTATGATATTGACCATGATTCCTTATTATTTCATATTTTTGCATTTTTTCATATTATAGAAAGTATGTATAATTGCTAGATAGAGAAGGGTGCTCGAGCCTTCATGGTTTGGGATGCCCATCACGGCCAGGGCCCCAATTCAGGTCATGACAAACTTGGTATCAAAGCACGGTTCATGGTCCCAGGGAGTTTGCAAAATCATGTCTAGTAGAGTATTGCTCATGGGTGTATTGTGTACCATACTTATAATCAAGAGGCTACCATGTATTTAGGAGTTATTTCTTATTGTTTCATACTCTAGTTCATGCAATAAAGTTTTCCATAAAAAAGTTATCCAAATTTGTTCCTTACTCTAATTTTATGGGCCATGCCTCATTGTCGAGGTGATACAAGTCTTAAGAGTCTAGCTCCCACAGCGATGTGGTTCTCTCTGATTTAGTTTTCCATAAAGTTATAAATTTACACAAGGACTTGAGAGGAGTCCATGAGTTCTTACAAGTGTGTTTATTTAAGT
The DNA here is from genome assembly GCF_002878395.1 of Capsicum annuum. Taxonomy (NCBI): domain Eukaryota; kingdom Viridiplantae; phylum Streptophyta; class Magnoliopsida; order Solanales; family Solanaceae; genus Capsicum; species Capsicum annuum. Next base: position 21,349,478 of record NC_061120.1, on the reverse strand, counting down.
ATATACCCCTATCTGCATTAGTCGTGCGGTCGAGCCTTAGGTATGGACTGTATTCAGTTTCCATTAATAAATTCTTATTGTGGATGTCATGTTTAAGGATAAGGATCTGTAGAAGAATGTTGGCACTATATTTCCACCCGAGTAGTAGTGTATGTTAAAGTGTCATAAGTTATTGGTAGTGAGATAGTTTAGAAGTTGGTGACATGAAGTCACAAGGTCAGCAGTCAGAGTGGGGGTAACATTTACGTAAATAAATAGTTTTAGCTGTATAATCATGGATTGAGGTGTGGGTTGCCATTGTATAGTGATAGACTAATGTGGTCGCAATATTTGTAGATTGTATGGTAGTCTGTGAAGGAAGTGGTTGGCTATGATTATTACCTATTCGAATTAGGAAAGGAGCTTAGAGTAGACAGTTATGGTGGTTATAGAAATCAGTTATAGGTTTTGAATAAAAAGGGATAGATTAGTTAATAAGTTGTAGTTAGAGACTCATTAGTGTTTATTGAATTTTGAAGATCATTGTGATGTATGATTAGGTAAGTAAGTATGATGTGAGAAATTAGAATATGTTGATAAGATTGAAATGGGTTATATTATAAGATTAAGATCGACTAATCCTATCATGTGACTTTACCCCCTTTGATGATATTTTCTTTAGTACTAGTAAACTAGTATTTCATATAAGAAGGTATATAGTAGATTTTGAGTTGTACAGTAAGGTTGTGGTGGGGTTATGATTGTAGGTAGTAGCTAAGTGAGGTAAAGAATTTGGGTTGATTTCTCAATTTGATGGACTAGTGTAGTACGTGGCATGCTTTACCGGTGGTATATAATTGAGGATAGACAATGGGCTTGAACTTTAGATATGGAGTGTAGTGGTGAGAATAGTAGCTCGAGATCGATGATGCATGTATTGTGGGAATTAATTAGTAGGCTTGATGTGATGTATGAAATGTCCTAGGTTGGAAATTTATGAAAAAAAAAAAAGAGTGAATAAATAGTGATATATATATACTTGAGGAATGGAGTTAAAAATGATGAATTATGGGTAAGTCATTAAGATAATAAGAGTGATAGTCATATAAGAATAAGTTGAACCCCATATAGCATGTTGTTAGATAAGGTTGTATGGTATAAGTGTCGGGTGTACCCAACATGTGTTTTTGAATTTTGTAGTATGGAGAAGTCCGGGGAGTTGTTGTATAGTGTTCATTAAATTTGAACTTGAGGAAATATAGGTAGACAATGTGCGTCTTTGGTATAGTTTTACAAATTTTGGTAAGTTGTAAGTTATGTGATTAGAGGTGTAATGATAGTATTCCAAGGAATTAAAGATAGAGCATTAAGTGTTTAGAGGCGTGAGTGTCTATACCCATGAAAATGTTAGTTGTGAGTTGATGACTTTGGGAGTTAGAGGAAGTTACTATTAGTGTCCCTAGAGGGGGAGTCTTAGAAAGAATTTAGTGTCTTTATATCAAAATTATTGAGGGGAGTTATGTTCATGTGTATATTGATACCCCTTTTTGTGATAAGGAGTGTGGATGTGTGCGCTCATAAGAATAAGAGTTGTAGAGTGATGGCTATAGAGGATAGAAAAAGTTAAGAGTAGCATTTACAAAAAAAAATCAAGGCCTTCAGAGTATAGTTCTTCAAGGAGAGTTTAGAGTTTAAGTAAGTGGTGATGTTTCTTTTATGTTAAGAGTTGTGGCTATAGAGTTGATAAAGGGAAATATCCGTAAGCCTAGGATTGTGACTTTGATCTAAGGGGGAGATGGTGAAATAAGAGAGTTCCCAAATGTTCTCAGTGTGGCAAGTTATGGGGAGGAACCATGATGGACCTAATTCTACTCAAGCATAATCCTTCTTCTTCAATTTAGGAGAGTATCCTGCTAATGTCTTATGTTATCTGTTCAAGGCATGCCTATGACTATAGTTCGAGTTCTCTATGGACTTATGTTTATGATCTGGCCTCCAAACTAGGAGCAATTATGTCTCTTAGTAATCCAGTCTTTAAAGTATTCAAGCCATATGTTATGTTGTTCATGATCCATGAGAACCTATGTCTATCACCATGCTTGGTCCTAAAAAACTATATTTCTATATGTCACTGATTTATCCGATGTTGGGTTTAGCCAAAGTGATAAAGTCTATGCAAACTCATGGAAAAATCTCAGTTCCTTAAATGAGGAGCAATCGTTTCAAGTAGAAATCTTTGTCTTAGTTGTAAAATCACACCCCGTAGCATTCTTGACTCAATACCACTCTTGGTTGCATGTATGGAGAGCTGACAACCTAAAAAAATAATTGTTAAAAGACTTAGTCATATTTATGAGCTCTTCACTTTGATTTTCAAATTGATCTTCCTGACCCCGAGATGTAGATTTTTGAGTTGATTCATGATCAGGGATATAAAAGGGGTGTCTCAGGAAAGTTTTGGATTTTTCAGACGACATTTGAGGCATGTTTGGATGATCAAAATAGTGGGCCAACATGATGTCAATGCGTAGTGCCAGGAATTGCGTCGGTGGGAACGACGTAGCACATCGCTTAACATATCGGTTACCCAATTTGTCTTACTAATTTTTGTGTCCAGAAGGGTAATTCAGTCTCTTTCCCTTATTTTATCTTGATATGTGCACCAATGTTTTCTCACTATGCTCTATCCTAAGAATTCATGTTGCATTGTGTTTCTTCCGAATGAATCTTTACTTATGATCCAGACACTTGATATATAGAGCACTTCATGTTTATTTTATCATACATTTATTTTGTATCCATCTTTGAGTACTGCAAGAAGTATAAGTTATGGTCTAATAGTGCTACTTCCATTCATGACATTTATGCTCGAGTCCCATAATGACCCTCCATATGATAGCATGGTGGTGGCTGTGGAAGCGTGGTGATGTGCTAGGTAGGGGAGTAGATATTCTTGAAGGTGAAAGATTTGATGTGAATTCTCAAGCTAAGGTTATAGGTGAAAGAGAAAAGAAGGAGATGAACTTTGTTGTGTGAAATAGCTAAGAAGGAGGAATGTGGCGAAAGTATTTGTGAGAGTGATTGGGATAGTTGGTCTTAGTGGGGGATTCATGTAGTGGGTGTAGTAATGATTAGGCTGGAATGTTGTGGTTGCTGAAAATACAAACCTATGTGCTATGTGGTCTGTACTCTCTAAATTAAATCTTGAGTGTGTTTGATGCTAGTGATAAGGTGAAGAAATATTCTTAAAGGGATGTAAAGTACAGGGTCCCGTAGCTTAAGTTAGCACCTTTTAACTCTGCGTTAGGCTACAACATAGCAGTACCAAGTAGTAGGACTCAAATTCTTGTGGCTATATGTGTGATTAGAGAATTTTAAGTTGGGAAGTGTGAAGTATGTTATTTATTGTTTGGCGTGTTGACGATTAGTGCCTCTAAGTTTAAGTCTATTCGTGGTACTTTGTAAGGTAGAGAATTCTTCTAATCCTATCTTCTACAAAATCTTATTTTACTATTAGTACCAATATAAATCAGGTTTATGATAATCAAATAAATCTTTGCCACATGTTGTAATGATAATGTTTCATAGAGCTCATGTGCAAGATCATACCTACGTAAAGTCTCATTGCCTCATGTTTCGTGCTTAAACATTTTGCTAAGGGTTATCATGAAGCTTCTTTGATGCATTTGCATATGTTGTCAAGGAAAACTATTCAATGCGAGATTTCAATCTTTATTCTGCACTTTTAGAGCTTCAACAAGTCCCTACCAATCATTCGGGGCCAAATGATCCTAAGGGGGAGATAATGTAACACCCCGCATTTTTGAGCTAGAAATTGAATCGTTGTTCCTACATATGTAAGCTCTAATTCTGTGGTTTATAGTTAAATTTAGGTGTCATGATATTTCTCCTAGTAAATGAAGTGATTATAAGGTAAAAAGTGTTCATAGAAATCACTTAGAGCAAAGTTGAGCTAAGAATCATTCATTCATCCAAAGTTTGATATTCGATTAAACAATGGTCTACTTTGAAAGTTTATAACTTTCAATATACTAGAATTCTTTAGCTCAAGACCCACCAAATTGTAGATAATTGAATTAGCTTTCCAACGATACTAATTTTTCTCAAATCTGGTAACCGAGCGAAAAGTTATGGCATTTTTTGTGAGAGGCAGTAAGCTAACGCGATCTTGACGCATCGCGTCGATTACGCCCCAACACGAAAATTGACGTGAATTTAAAGTTGTTTAATGCATTATTTCAGTTCCTAATGGGTCTAAGGGCATTTTGGTCACTTCCCCTCACCCAAAATCCATCCATAACATAAAATTCCAACCCCAAGAAACATCAATTGCCTCTTCTATTCAATTTTCTCTCAAAAATAAGATCAACCTAGAGTTTCTTCCAAGAATAAGAAATCAAGAAAAAATTAATCCTTAAGCCCAAGATTTCCAAGGAACAAATCAAGATTCGAGTTCTACTCTTCAAACCTTGTAATCTGAGGTACGTTGGACTATCCTAAACCTCATGGGCATGGATTCTACTATTTTTAAATTAGTTTTAATGAGTGCATATATATACCAACAAACTAAATTGGTTTCAAGATTATTGATGATTATGGGTCAAGGATTTCATATTGTTGTAAAGAAACTGTGGAGATTGTGATGAAGTGTTTTCAACTCAAAATACTTTTGTGTGATCTTGTGATGTCAATATTGAGAAGTTAATGAGAGCATGAGACTTGTGATTTCCTCTTTTACTAAAAATTTCATTGGATTTACATATTGTGAATTGAATTTACAAACTGTTGAAAGCTTGGTTCTGTTGATGGATTATTACAGATGAATTGTACTAGTTGTTTTCATGAAGTAATGAAAGAGTGTTCTTAATTGTTGTATAATGATCATAATTCTTATTTAGAATTGTTTTAAAGTAAATGAAAAGGATGACCATCGTAGAATAAGTATCGAGAATGGGCTGAGTTTTAACTATTTTGAAATATGAACTTTTGTTCAAATGGTAGATCTTTTGGGTGGTCAATAAACCTCTTTTAAAATGAGATAAGAAAAGCAGATATGTTGTGACATGACTTGCAGGTCGGGGTATGACGATACCCTATTTTTGATGTGCCCGAAAAATATTAAGAAAGAAAGGATATTTTAAAGAAGATATGGTTTAAAGAATCTAAAATTGAGATTAATAGAGTTAGATGGTTACCCGAAGAAGGCACGAGTCAAATGACTCATTTCCCAAAATCGTGATTTGTTGGCACAGGTTTATGGTGCCCAAAAGGGAAACTATATGTTGGCAACGGCCCTGGGGCGTAGTAGAATAAACAAAAACTCCAACCCTTGCGGCAAAATTGGGTTGGGGGATTGACCGCCGAGTCAAGGGTGGATCCCATATAGCCCATGGCGTAGCAGAATTGTAGGGTGTACCATCCGATTCAGAAGTAAGATAAAGAGTAGATTCATAAATTGCTGAATGTGTTTCTAAAGTTTCAGATTATGCCCATGTGATTTCAAACTATTCCAAGATGACATGTGATTTATGAAATTCTCTGACCTATGTTTTTATAAAAATACATATCTTGTTTTTGGATTGTTCTGTGGACCAGTACATCTGTATTGACCTCCCTATATTTCAGGATCCTGAGACACAGTCCTGAGGTACCGTTAAGCAGTAGATTGACTTGTTAGAAGTTTGCAGCTAGTGAGCCTCCCTTACTTCGGAAGGCCTATATTAGAACTTGCTATTGTTATTTCATTTTAATTCATGGTCCTATTATGGGGCTTGTCCCAGATTTCAGATAAATGTCATTTTCAGTTGTTAGAGATTTCAAATACTAATGTTAGACGTTGTTAGAGGTTTATGGTTTCCATTTCAGATTGTTCAATTGAATTATGATATTGGCTATGATTTCGTATTGTTTTATATTTCTACATTTTCCTTCATATTATATAAAAATGTGTATAATTACCAGATAGAGAAGGGCGATCGGGCCTTCATGGTTTGGGATGCCCATCACGGCTAGGGCCCCAGTTTGGGTCATGATAAAAGAATTGTTTATGTTACAGTGATGGGAGTGGATAAGTGTGTGGTGGTAGAAAGTGCACCACCAAAGACCTCTTTGGACAGCCTCATTGAGTTACCCGAGCCTCTACCTAAGCCAAAATAGATGATGATTGATCAGACTGAAAAGGCTATTATTGAGAAAGATGTTGACCTTAGATTTCACACTTAAGAGGTCAAAAAAAATAAGAATATGGTCTCCAAGTATGAGGAAAAGGATGAAGGAGTTCAGCTGAGTAGTGATGTTGGGTCATGCCGTGACATTAAGTCAGGCGTTACTTGGGAGGCAACCCAAGTTAAGTTAGGTTTTATTTTCATTATTTGAGCTCTTACTTTACATAGTTTTTGTTTTTGTTTGAGTCACAGATTGATGGAAAGTCTGACCACTGGAGACCCAAGTTAAGGAGCATGGCATAGAGTAAGTGTGGGATATCCGAACCCTCTTGGTGTTTATAGATGCTAATAGCTAGGCCTAGAGGCTTCAGGGAGTATTTCTATCTCTGCTTTTAAATTCAACTTTGGGGACAAAGTAGATTTTTAAGTGTGGGGCGGGGAAATTCCCATGTTTTAGGTAAAGTGATGCTGTAGGATCTTAAACACTATTTGTTTTTTTATAGTTTTTACCTAAATTTGAAAAAAATACAAAATGTTTTTTGCTTTTTAGTTTTAGTTGGGTCAATCTAGTAGGTGCACACTTCAACGACCCCATGGTTGTTCTTTTCCATGGGGATGCCTATTGAACCCAGTATCCTTTTTCTTTTTAGGAGTAATTTTAAAATTTTTGTGTTAGGTAAGTGGATGTTCTTGTTATTTCTATGTGTGATTTCATGATGCAAGTGGGTTTGTATGTAAAAGCATGTTGATTGTATGAATGACTATTTTTGAGACTCTTAGGCTCTAGTTTATGACTCTTGTACATTGCTGGCTTAGTTCTGAATTTGTACGATTGATTGGTTTAGAGTCTATGATGGTCCTACTTGACTTTAGCAGGTGTCGTGTGTGTTTAAGGTTTGTTTGTACATTTTTTATTGCATGTGATGTATAGAACATGCCTGGTGTGTGTGCAAACCAAAATAAAGAGTATGGATTTAGGAGATGATATAGGCATTTCTTTGATAGCCATGCGTATACCCTCTTCTATCTACCCTTGTGAATAATCCTAATTAGCCCCATTAAGCCTTTAGCATATTTTGTTGTTAACTGCATATGTAGCCTATTTCCTTTCTTTGGTTGACTTGAATTTGATCCAAAGCTCCTAAGCACTTTATTTGAAAATTAATGAATTGAAGGAGTGTGGAAATAAGAATAAAAGACGTGAAAGTGAGGTCCCAAAAATAGCTATTAGTGTAGTAAAATTGATGCGTGTTATGGTTAGGAGTTGTGTAATGAAAAGAATAAAGATTGTTCAAAATTAAATAATGTATTGGATTGACTATTCCCTTCTAGAGTGTATGTGAATTAGATTAATGAGATGAGGCAAAACAAAAGATGTGTGTGAAGGTAGATGAGGTAGAAAGTTTGGTTTTTAGATATTGATCTTAATGTATATATGATGTATTAAAGAGCTTATGGAGGATAGTCACTATTCTTGGCCAAAATAGTTCCTACCCGTACTATAGTCTGCATTACAACCCTTAAATACCTATTTGATCTTGAGCCTTAACAATCTGATATTAGTGGAGTACTAAACTAAGGGCAAGGCTATGGTTCATCATGTATATCTTGTGAATGCTTTCTGAGAGTGAGTGTAACTTGATTTTTATACTCATTTCGTGATAAATTGCATCTATGTGAGTGATTATGGGTAACTCTCTTGTTGTGAGGGAATATGTTTAATGATAGTTAGGTGATTTGTATGACCTCTTTGATTGAGTAATATACATGAGTTTTCTAACTTGGTGAGTCAAGGTCTTCAACTAATATATGAGCTAATACCTCATTGGACTGCTGATGATGTGAACAGTCCTAAAGAAGAGACTTGAATCTCTCCTAAGCATGTTCTAATCTGGCCTCTTCTTGAAGCTTAAAATCTCACTTCATAATCTCGCAGTCTTGCCAGATGGAAAGAAAATGGATGAGGAATTTCCGGGCCAAGTAATCCCATGTTATGGTAGAAGTTGCCATCTCAGCATTCAATCATTTCCTTGCTTCCCCAAAAGTGAGAAAGGGAAAAGTGTCAGCCTTACATAATCAATTGATACACCAGTAGGGATGAATGTATCGCTGATTTCGAGAAAAATTTACAAGTGGACTTATGGATCTTCATGTGATAGCCCGGTAAATTGCCCACTACTGTGAAAACTACACCATGATATGCTTTAGTTCAAATCTACCTCTAGCAGTCGATATGTGAATAGTAGAGGTCATATTAGTCGCAAGTGGGATTGCCAATTCATGAAAAGTACTATAGGCTGGTTGATTTTCCGCCATAGGTGTAAGATTATCTTATTCCTCGTGAATTTGTGGAATTCCTTAGAGAAGTACTACTTCTCTTCTTCTTTGGCGTAAGCATTGCTCTGGCTCGGGGTCTGGTTTAACCAACTCCCTATCCCTGCTAGCTTACTAGTCTACTACCTGTGCCTGTAAATTCAGAATCCAAGATCAACTGAAAAGCATCACAGAAATCAAACAGTAAAACTAAAACTACGACAATTGCCAAATTTATCAGTCCCCGGCAACGACGCCAAAAACTTATTTTGCCCAAGCACATACGTAAGTGTATGTGCTCGCACCAAGTAATATAGTGGAGTTTTACAAGAAAAGTATCGATCTCTTAGAAACTTGTGTTAACAGCTATCCTACACTAATCCAACTATTAACATTAAATTAGTGCAAACGTAACCAAAAGAGTTTTAAAGTTATAACGTAATGTAAACTAAACATTGTGTTAATGCAAATGTTTGAACAATCAATGAGGAAACACCAGGGTTAAAGTACTGGGAACAATCTGAAGTCTAACTTGCATGCCATGCCTTCTGTTTGTCGCTATGATCAGGTCAATGGCAGTAGAAACCAAAAGGTATGAAGTTGGGCAGAAATCCTATGCCTTGTTGTTTCCACTACCTTTGACCTGACCAGATCCATAAAAAAGAGGCATGGGATGCAACTTTAACTTGAGAAATTGCCACCTTGTCTTGATCCTGTATTTTTAACTCAGGAGTAGTTGGTTCAGGTTTCAATTCTGAATGACAATCTTACCGCCTTTCGTGCTTGCAAAGCTGCTTCCTTAGAGTTCTGGTCCTGAATTTGTGGGTCTTCATTGAGTCCACGCTCGCTAGTTGCAATCTCTAGCAAAGTGACCAGCTCTAGTCCTCTTGACCATTCTTTTTTTTCTTCAATGACAAATGGATTTTCATTTTTGGATACACTTTCACATTCGCACTCATCCAATTTTTTCATTTTTAATGTCAATTTCATCAGCCAATTTCTCTACATTTTCCTTCCTACCCTGTGTTTCCTCTTAAACAAGGTCTGAGATGATATATGGCCTTCTCAACCTTCCCCATCCCGCATAGGTATTCTCTCAAGCACCTACTGTTGTATAATAGTCTCCTCCAGCAACCCATCTATATAAATTTGGACCAGGAGAATTTCTATTAGGTTCATCGTTGTTTGCTGCAGTGCGATACTTTGAAGGCCTTTCAAGAAGTGTATTGAGCCATTAAAATCGGTCCAATCACTATTGGATATTTACACTGCCACCAAAAACTTGAACCATTCTACTTGACACAAAAACATGAGCATAGACGGTCATTAAATTATAACAGAGTATCGACACCACCTACTTGGTCCCTCAGCCTTACCAGTTCGAACCTAAAAATCTTAACTGTAAAATGCCATATCTTGTTTGAAGGATTAATGCCTAATAGTTAAAGAATAAACATTCACAAAATCATTGTACTGGACGTTTGTTTTCACAATAGGTTGATCAGTAATACATACCTCCCACATATGAAGTGGTTCCATATACAAGCAGCTTATTCCTCTGAACCCATCTTTACTCTAGCCTTTAATGTTGGTCGGGAAAAAATAAATCCACTTTGATCGGCAAACAAGAGAAATACATTTGATGTCAAACACAAGAAGAACAAAAAGAACATTACAAAAGGGTAACACAAAATTGAGCAAATTAACACATGACCAATCTGATGCAACAGATTACCCATCTACTCAACCAATGAGGCATCTGTTGCAACAGATGGATGACATACTACAACAGATGGGTCATCTATTGGAATAAATCAAACCAACCTTGCTACTGGTTTGATTTCTTCAAATAGTTGTTTCATCTGAACAAAAGGGTAACACAAAATTGAGTGAATCTACAGATGATCAATCTGATGCAACAGATTACCCATCTGTTCAACAGATGAGGCATTTTACAATAGATATAAAAATAGTGGTTCGTTCATTTAAGACTTAAAAGTCACCTTTCCTTCAATTTTCTCAATAAATAGGAAACTGGTAATGGGTAAATCATTAATAGCAATGGATGTAAATATCTAATTTAAATGGCATACAAAGAAGAAGACGAGATGAAGAGAACAATAGTGAACCATACCTGCAATGTGAAAAAAGCAAAGGGATCAGAACATCCATTTTAGTTAAGGAAAGATATTGATCAGTTGAGATTCAAAAGGATCCTCATCCGAAAGAAGAGAGAAAAGAGAGAAAAAAAGAAAAGAAAGAGAATTGAGAATAAAGAAGAGTGATAGATGAGTTGAGTCTTATTTATGGCTGAAAGAGAGAGTATTCTTTGAGATATGGGTTTTAAATATTCATTAATAAATTTTGAGGGGCACGAGATGATGGTGACATTGAAAAGACCAGATAAGACTACTCACTTAGGAGATTTTTTAGTTATCCAAGTAATATTTTTTACCGTCTTACTATTTTAACTTTTTTATCTCGGACATGATATACCTAAGTTGCTTTAAAAAAGGGTCTTGAAATATCTAAGTGCAACAGATAATAATTTTTTGTTTGAAATTTTCCAAATCTCGATCATCTGTTACAACAGATGTAGTACCTGTTTGATAATTTACAACAGATGCATAATATGTTGCAACAGATGACTTAATATGTTTGATTAAATCCAATAGAAAAGACATCTGTTGCAATAGGTTGAACATTTGTTTATATACAGTTTAAATTGACTTCATATGTTAGACTAATACCTTAATTGATTAATTTAGGACCAGGGGTAAGTTCTCACAGGGTCAACTATAACTTCAATTGAGTCTTTTGGCAATTGCATGATGAGACGGTATTGCGTTCCACCCAACCAGAGTTGTTGATCGATCACTCTTTGCTAAACTAATTCTTAATACCTCATATGTTAGACTAATACCTTAATTGGTTAATCTAGGACCAAGATTGAGTCTCATAGGGTCAACTACAACAGATGGTAGCGCCTATTTGATAATTTACAATAGATAGGTAATCTGTTGCGACATATGACTTAATCCATTAGATAATTTACAATAGATGGGTAATCTATCACAAAAGATGACTTAATTTGTTTGGTAATTTATAACAGATGAGTAATCTGATGCAACAAATGACTTAATCTGTTTGATAACTTACAACAGATGGTTAATCTATTGCAACAGATTGAATATTTGTTTTTATATAACTTTAATTGATTTCAAATGTTAGACTAATACCTTACTTGATTAATCTAGGACCAGGGGTGAGTTCTCATAGGGTCAACTACAACTTTAATTGAGCCTTTTGGTAATTGAATGATAAGACGGTATTGCATTCCTCCTTACCAGAGTCGTCGATCGATCACTCTGAGATGAACTGATTCATATTACCTCATATGTTTGACTAATACCTTAATTGATTAATCTAGGACCAGGGGTGAGTTCTCATAGGGTCAACTACAACTTTAATTGAGTATTTTGGCAATTACATGATGAGACCGTATTGCGTTCCTCCCGATCAGAGTCGTCGATCAATCACTCTGAGCTGAACTAATTCTTACTACCTCATATGTTCAACTAATATCTTAATTGATTAATTTAAGACTAGGGATGAGTTCTCATAGGGTCAACTACAATAGATGACAGCGTCTATTTGATAGTTTAAAATAGATGGGTAATCTATTCTGACATATGACCTAATTTATTTGATAATTTACAACAGATAGGTAATTTATCATAATAGATGACTTAATCTGCATGATGATTTACAGCAAATAAATAATCTGTTGCAATAAATGACTTAATTTGTTTGATAACTTACAACAGATGGTTAATCTGTTACAATAGGTTGAACATTTATTTTTATACAATTTCAATTGATTTCATATATTAGACTAATACCTTAATTTATTAATCTAAAACCAGGGGTGAGTTCTCATAAGGTCAACTACAACTTCAATTAAGTCTTTTGGCAATTGAATTATGAGATGGCATTGCATTTCTTTCGACCAGATTCGTCAATAGATCACTCTGAGCTAAATCGATTCTTATTACCTCATATGTTAGACTAATACCTTAATTGACTAATCTAGGACCAGGGGTGAGTTCTCGTAGGGTCAACTACAACTTCAATTGAGTTTTTCAAAAATTGCATGATGAGATGATATTGTGTTCCCCCGACCAGAGTCATTGATCGATCACTCTGAGTTGTACCAATTCTTACTACCTTAATTTGTTAATCTAGGACCAGGGGTGAGTTCTCAAAGGGTCAACTACAATATACGACAGCGCCTATTTGATAATTTACAATAGATGGGTAATCTGTTGTGACATATAACTTAATCTATTTGATAATTTACAACAGATGGGTAATCTATCACAATAGATGACTTAATCTGTTTAATATTGTACAACAGATAAGTAATTTATTGCAACAAATGACTTAATCTATTTGATTAAATCCAATAGAAAAAACATTTGTTGTAATAGGTTGAACATTTGTTTTTATACAATTTCAATTGAGTTCATATGTTAGACCAATACCTTAATTAATTAATCTAAGACCAGGGGAGAGTTCTCATAGGGTCAACTACAACTTCAATTGAGTCTTTTGGCAATTGTATGATAAGACGGCATTGCATTCCTTCCGACTAGAGTCGTCGATCGATCACTCTGAGCTGAACCAATTCGTACTATCTTATATGTTCAACTAATACCTTAATTGATTAATCTAGGAATAAGGGTGATTTCTTATAGGGTCAACTATAATAGATGGCAGTGCCTATTTGATAATTTATAACAGATGGGTAATCTGTTGCGATATGTGACAATCTATTTGATAATTTACAATAGATAGGTAATTTGTCGCAACAGATTACTTAATTTGTTTGATAATTTATAGCAGATACATAATCTAATGCAACAGGTTGAACATTTATTTTTATACAATTTCAATTGAGTTCATATACCTAA
>NC_061120.1:21322533-21333028 GCF_002878395.1 Capsicum annuum | reverse complement strand
TATCTAATTTTAACTATCTTTCAATTAAATTCATATTTTTGTTTTATTTGAATTCAAAATTTACATCCTTCCATTAATACCAAAAGTTTCTCATCTCAATTAAAATATTTCTTTTCCAATCATGTCTCTTGATTGTAATTGATTACCCTGTCATATTGAGTTACTCAATATGTCTTTTCATATATGTCAAGTAACTGCACAACTAATATTACATACTTTTTTAAAGCATACGAAGGTTATGAAATAAATAAATAAATAAATAAATAAATAATCGACAACACATAAATTAATTAACTGATAATCTTAATATGAAATAATTGAACAATCATTTATTTTTACCACAATATGAAATGTGAGATAATATTAAATAAATAAATAATCAATTAAAACATAGAATAATATGACATAATTAACTGCTTATCTTAATATGAAATAATTGAACAATCGTAATGGTTTTCATCCGACAAAATTAATTTTTTTTAAAACACAATATGAAATAATATTAAATGAAATAGTATGAAATCATAATAGCTTCCACCCAATAGAAATAAATATTAGTTATTTTTTTACCAAAATATGAAATAAGAAATAATATTAAATATTTAAATAATCAATAAAATAGCTTTTTGTTATCAAATAATAGTTTTCTGTTGTAAAAATTCAAGAGGATAGTTCTCAAGATGCCACTTGGCTTAAATTTAGGCTAGACTATACAACTTTATTATGTATATAGATGTATACATAAATATTTCACCAATACACACACACACACGTATTCACAACCTCATTTGAAATCAAATAGGGAAATTCACCTTTTCTCAAAATGACACTCAATAATTTGTAATTCTGTTAGGTTTTTGTATCTTAATTTCTTCCAAAAACTATATAGAAAAATAAAGTAGTATCAATTAAGTTTAATGAATAATCATACCAATAATAAAGATTTCAAAAATGTAAACAAAATCGGAGTAATGAGAAATACAGGAAAGAGAATACAACTATTAATTGAAAGATTAAAAAAAATAGCAAGACTAAATAAGAAAATAAAATTAGTTGGGTTCAAAATCTTGAAATCACCAACTACTCAGAAATAATTTTTTTTTTTAAAAAAGACATATCCTCAAGCAATTAGTATCAATTTTTTTTTTTACAAATTGCAGAAGAAACTATATTACAATAATTAAATCATTATAGAATATGATAGTGAGTATGTGAGTGAATAGTATTCAAAGAAAAATAATCGAAAAGTTCAAAACTAATTCTCTATCGAATCGTATGTGTACACAACAATGGTCTTTTCTTTCTTCTGTGGAAATAAACTAAGAGCTGAATAAAACTTCCTCCTTAGTCGAGCAAGTGCGTATTTCTATGTTTTCTTCTTCGGATAATCTCATAGATTGATATTCTGTAGTTAGAATTCACACACACACACACACACACACACACATATATATAGTATTTTACATAGAGTTTTTTTTATATAGAAATGACTTTTAATTATAATATTATTTTAACATATATGTTGCTTGACTGCTAATCAATTAATAAATTTCATATAACTAATGTGATAATTAAAATAAGAAATAACTTTTTCATATTAATATTTACTTAAAAATTTAAACAAAGTAAAAATAAATAAATTGATCAAATAATTTGATCACTCAAAAGGATGTGATTTAAATGAATTTGTTTACTTGTGAAAAAGAGTCCCTACATGGAAGAGAATTAATTGATATTATAATTTGTAAGCAATTTACCATTTTTGAGCAATAAATTAGTAATAAATTGTTTAGGTAGAATTGGCAAAAATATTTCTAGCTAAAAAAGGAAATAATTAATATTGATTGAAATTTACTATATATCGTTTGCTTTTATATTTTTTTAAAATTCATTAATATGGCAAAAAAGAGATTTTATGTCATGTAAATTATTTTTTATGGTAATATTATACATAATACAGTAAATGTTTTATAAAATAACCTAACATGTTGAAAAAAGTCTACCTATAAAGGGGAATTAATACGAATTAATAATTTTATTAGCAATTTATGATTCTTAACCTACAACTCAAGTATAAATCGTTTAAATGTAAATATTATGCTTTAATTCTGTTTAATATAGAATTGCTGAAAAGTAAATACTTAAAGTTTTCTATTTTTGTGCACAACATCTCCTGTAATTTTTTATATTTAGTTGATTACATAATTCTCTCTCTTTCCGTAATTGTAGTTTTCATTCAATATTAGTCAAACTTAGTTGATTTATATATACCATAATATAAAAATTTTGAATAAATCTATAATATAAATGTTCCTTAACTCTTAATATTTTTCATCCAATATAAATAAAACTTAGTTATTTTTTATCAAAATATAAAATAAATATGAAATAATTAACTACTATTCTTAGTATGAAATAATTGAACAATCATAATAGTTTTCATCTAATAGAAATGAATGTTAATTGATTTTTACCAAAATATGAAATAACATTAAACAAAATTATATTAAATCATAATAGTTTTCCTCTAATAGAAATGAATCTTAATTATTTTTTACCACAATATGAAATAATATTTAATATTTAAATAATCAATAAAATAGCTTTTTGTTATGAAATGACAGTTTTTTGTTATAAGAATTCAAATAGTTAGTTCTCAGGATGACACTTATCTTAACTAATAATAATTATGTTAAATATGCATTTTCTTTTATAATTATATGATTTTTTTACAAAATTAGTTAGAATCAACTATGATCAGAATATATGATGAAAATATATTACTTTTCCATATAAAATTATTGCATCATGATTAGTTGTATTACAATTTAGTAGTACTTACCATAGCCATATATGGTAATGATTGACAGTGTAAAAGTTTGATTTAATATATATACGATTCACTTACTATAGCCATCTACTTTTTATCCATGGGAGTAAGGAAACCTACAATTCGCTTAACATATTCATCTACCATTTGCATGATCTTCTTAAATTACTTGATTGATTGGAATATATATTTGAAAATTGGAATACAAATCGTAGAATTAGGAGTATCGTTTGATTGCAATATATATTTGAAAATTAGAACACAGATTGTGGAATTACTCCTACAACTTGATTGGAATATATATTTGGAATACAAATTGTGGAATTACTCCTAATGATAGTGGAATTAGGAGTAATTAACGGATGATCTTCTTAAATCACTTGATTGAATGAAATATATATTTGGAAATTGGAATACAGATTGTGCAATTACTTCTATAGGTTGATTGAAATATATATTTAGAATACAAATTGTGGAATTACTCCTAATGATAGTGGAATTAAGAGTAATTGACGAAATTATTAGGTCGATTTTTTTTAATTTTTACATATCTATGAAATAATCTATATACTAATTAAATAGAAGTCAAACTTAATTATTTTTTACCACAATGTGAAATATATAAATAATTCTAATAGTGTTCATTAATATGAGTCAATTCTAATTATTTTTATCACAATATGAAATAATAGAATAAAAATAAACAAAAGTATTCATCAAATATTTTGCTTTATTATATATATAGAGTTGAAATATATAAATAATTATAATAGTGCTCATTCATAGGAGTCAATTATAATTATTTCTATCACAATATGAAAATATGAAATAATAGAATAAAAATAAATAATATTGTTCCTTCAATATTTTTTACCACAATATGAAAATTGATATGAAAATTTGAAAATCTATATATAAAATAAATAATTAATCAGTAAAATAAATTTTGTTGCAAAGAAAATAGATTTTTGTTGCCAAAATATCAAGTGGCTAGTTCTCAATATGCCACTTGGCATTATTTTTATGCAAACTTATTTTCTTTATTATATATATAGATTTTTTTACCACAATATGAAAATAGATATGAAAATTTAAAAATCTATATATAAAATAAATTATTAATCTGTAAAATAAATTTTGTTGCAAAGAAAATAGTTTTTTGTTGCCAAAATACCAAGTGGCTAGTTCTCAATATGTCACTTGGCATAATTTTATGCAAACTTCTTTGATTTATTATGAAAATAGATATGAAAATTTAAAAATCTATATATAAAATAAATTATTAATCTGTAAAATAAATTTTGTTGCAAAGAAAATAGTTTTTTGTTGCCAAAATACCAAGTGGCTAGTTCTCAATATGCCACTTGGCATAATTTTATGCAAACTTCTTTGCTTTATTATATATATAGATATAAAAATTTAAAAATCTATATATAAAATAAATAATTAATCAGTAAAATAAATTTTGCTGCCAAGAAAATAGATTTTTGTTGCCAAAATACCGAGTGGCTAGTTCTCAATATGCCACTTGGCATAATTTTATGCAAACTTCTTTGCTTTATTATATATATAGATATAAAAATTTAAAAATCTATATATAAAATAAATAATTAATCAGTAAAATAAATTTTGCTGCCAAGAAAATAGATTTTTGTTGCCAAAATACCGAGTGGCTAGTTCTCAATATGCCACTTGGCATAATTTTATGCAAACTTCTTTGCTTTATTATATATATAGATATGAAAATTTAAAAATCTATATATAAAATAAATAATTAATCAGTAAAATAAATTTTGTTGCCAAGAAAATAGATTTTTGTTGCCAAAATACTAAGTGGCTACTTCTCAATATGCCACTTGGCATAATTTTATACAAATTTCTTTGCTTTATTATATATATAGAAGTGAAATATATAAATAATTATAATAGTGTTCATTAATAGGAGTCAATTCTAATTATTTTTTTTTATCACAATATGAAATAATAGAATAAAAATAAACAAAAGTATTCATCAAATATTTTTCTTTACTATAAATATAGAGTTGAAATATATAAATAATTATAATAGTGTTCATTCATAGTAGTCAATTATAATTATTTTTATCACAATATCACAATATGAAAATATGAAATAATAGAATAAAAATAAATAATAGTGTTCATTCAATATTTTTTACCGCAATATGAAAATAGATATAAAAATTTAAAAATCTATATATAAAATAAATAATTAATCAGTAAAATAAATTTTGTTGCCAAGAAAATAGATTTTTGTTGTCAAAATACCAAGTGGCTAGTTCTCAATATGCCACTTGACATAATTTTATGCAAACTTCTTTGCTTTATTATATATATAGATATGAAAATTTAAAAATCTATATATAAAATAAATAATTAATCAGTAAAACAAATTTTGTTGCCAAGAAAATAGATTTTTGTTGCCAAAATACCAAGTGACTAGTTTTCAATATACCTCTCTTACCTGGAGCTAATAAATGTCTAGTACTATTTAATCATGTTCCCAATTATAATTTGGTGTATCAAGTTATCACACGTGGCCATAGTTTCTCTTGTTTATATCAGTTGAATTCAATAAGCTAGAATTGTGCACTTACATAAGCCCTCGTAGTTGTTTAGAACTAGTAACTCCTTTGAGTAGAATATATGTCAGTTGTACAACACATACTTATACGGTTCTTGTGCGCTCCTTCTAAGTTAGGGGCGTGACACATAGTCCCAATACAATACAATTGAATATGGGGTACAAGTTCTAATATTTATTTTCTTATCTAAAAGAATAATTCCACGACCCTAGTTGGATAGTCACCTCAATAGAATTGACATTAGCCATATGTACTTTTTTCTTAATTTTTTTGGGTAAATAATAATATTTATTACCAGGTAACCAACAACGAACAAGAGTAGAAACAAACATAAGAATGGACAAAGTACCATGTCCTATGAGAAGCATCACAAAACTTCCTACACACCATATCTTAGTACTATGGAGAAAGATGAGCAATGGAGCAATCAATGGCAAAACTGAAATTAAGCTCAATCGATAAAAATAAATTGGTAGATTGACATACAAACTATCTTTGAGGATAACTCTAAAAGTATCTTGCTTCATCATTCTCATTCCCAGTGCCGGCTTAAGGGGGAAGCAACTAAAGCAAGTGCTTTAGGCCCCCAAAATCAAAGGCTCTCATATTTTCATTTTCATTAGTGCATAGAATATATTATATAACTAGCACCATTATTATTTAAAGAAAATAGATTTCTTGTATTTTGAGAGTTTCATAGAGTTATTTAAAAATAAATAGATGCTACTTAGATAAATATTATTTGTCTCAATTTATGTGTCACATTTTGCTTTGTGATGATTAATTTAATTAATTTTTGAAGTTAAATAGGATTGAATTAATTCAATACTTTAAAACTTAGGTGTTCAAAAATCATACAATAAGTCTTATACACTGTATTTTTTCTCATGTCATGAGTATGAAGAAAGAATAGATTCAAAATATTGATCAAAATTTACATAATTTAACTCTCAATAAGTAAAAAGTGTCACATAAATTAAGATAACCTGAATATCACTTAATTTTCATAATAAACACACATATAAAAAATAATTGATTGTGATATCTATAGTAGAAAGACAAACAAAAGTCTCTTCTAATATTTAGAGTTAAATTATTTTCTGATAAAAAGTGGATCAAGCCATTTATTCAATTCAAAATAGACTTAAAACTAGTCCATATGTATATAACTATTTTAACATCTAGTTAGTAGTACAAAATTGAGATCATTAAATGTAGAGAATTAATTGATTAAAATTATCTTAACTATAATATTTTTATTAAAATATTATTGAAACCTTGATGAATAATTTAGTTATCAGATATCTTTGATGGTGGAAACTAACATATAGTCTAATGAGAATTGTCAATATATATATACATACAAGATGGTTCGTACATCACCATTATAAAATAAAACAAAAATAAATTAAATAAACATATATAAAATTTTATTAATTAATTTTAAGGGCCTTTTCTTAAAGTTGTCTTTAGACCACAAATCTAGTTGAGCCGCCCCTGCTCATTCCAAAAAAACTCTTTCACATCTCCAACAATATTCATTAGTTTTGCGTTAACTTTTTTCTTCATCATTTCAAGACACTTTTCTTCATTTTCTCGGTTGGATGACGACCAAAGATAAAAATGTCATTGCAGTGATTTTGTAGTTTAACAACATAATCCAACTTCAAGCAGTTATACAACATGCAAAGATTATATTAAATTTCTGAAAAATTATTCAAGTTGTACTAAATTCTAATGGACCTGTGGAAATCACATATTAGAACAATAAAAACATCATGTACCACCAAAAGATGTGGTGTAGCGGATGGGGATGCTCCTCCCTTAACCAGAAGTCTCGAGTTTGAGTCCTGGGTATAGAAAAATCCTTGATAGGGAGTGCTTTTCCCCGTATGGGGCCCTAAGCGGCGTGAATCCGAATTAGTCGGACTCCAATGCGGGTACCAGACACCGGATGAGAAACAAAAAAAAATAAAAAATCATGTGTACGTGTAAAAATGTGGACTCAATTTTTATCTTCAAATGATTATCAATTATCACCCTTATCAGAGAAGCTTTTTTTTCAAAAGGTAATATTCAATACTATATATTTTCTTCTTCTTTTAAATTAATCTGAGATTTAACCTAACTACTTCTTACAATTGCTTCACTTTAATTCATAACATAACTAATGTAAGTATAAACTATTTATTATTTTATAAATTAAATAAATTAATTATTTTCTAATTTATTTTTTCTTTAAAATAATAAAAACTAAATGAAATTAGTCTAATAAAAACAAATAGTGTATGTTAAACTGAAATAAAAATAATAAATAAAAATAATTTATTTAATTATTATTTTTAATGTTTAATAGAGCATAAAAATATCAAGACAAATAAATGAATATGAAATGCTTGAAGTTTAAAGTAAACCAAGTTGGCGTTTGGTCATAAATATTATTCACAATATTTCATAATACATTTTCACTTTATTTTGGATTATTTGTTTGTACATAAACATTTCGAAATACTTTTTCACTATTTTTGAATTTTTGAAAAACACCTCTAATCACCTCAAGAGGTGTTCCACTATTTTTTAATTCACTTTTTGTACTTTTTAATTTATTCTTTTAAAAAAATATTTTTTTTTATTTTCATAAAATAACTCAATTTTCATAAAACTCTATATCTTTTTAAATTTATTTTTCAGTTTTTATATTTTTAACTTCAAAAATACTCATTTCAAAAATACTATGGTAAAGCGGATCCTAAGAGTATTCCCTAAATTTAAAAATCGTAGTTCTTCATCTAAATAGAGAATCAAGTCTGTATTTTGTTTCATTTTAAACATTAGAAAATAATTCAAATAGTTGAATTAATGTAAGTTTGATTTTACTTTGAGTTGCCGAATCAAATTTGATAAAAAGAATGAAGTATTCTTGAGTCCAATTAATACATATTATTATTGATAATAGAATGTCTTTAGATTATCAATATGGATAGTGGTGCAGTGTTTGGATTGCTCCACCCTTAATCAGAGCTCGCAAATTTGAGCCTAGAAAATTAAGAAAATTCTGTTGGGAGCACTACCCCTTGCAGTGCGCGATCCGAATTAGTCGATGCTTCAATGCGAGTACCGGACATTGAGTGAAAAACCAAAAAATAAATAAATTATATTTTAAAATTGATCAAAATTTATTCAACCATAGTAAACTATTTTTCTTATTTTCTTTATTTTTTAATTTTAAGATACCAATTAATACTTAAAATTCTGTCAGAAATAGTGTTTCTACCTCTAACAGTGGAGGTAAGGTTATGTACATTCTACTATTCTCAAATCTATTTTGTGAAATTGCATATTGGATATGTTGTTGTATTAATTAAAAATGAATATTATTTTAATAATTGATAATATTGTACAAGTAACAATTCATGTGCAAAGAATATTGAAGAAAGAAGTACAAGAACCATGTTCTAATAGATGTTCCATAAGAAATAAAGGAGTTAGGAACAGGGTAGGAAATTCATTAAATGTACGTGTATTTTTTGAATTTCTTGAATAAAGTATATTTCATCTAAATTTAATTCAATCTAACAAATAAAATTATATTTTAAATCATAATAAATTTATGTCATTATGTGATATTGAAAAGCAAATTAAATTTTAGATCCGTAGTGCTTTAGAACAGTAAGAAATGAATGTTTTCATAATAGATACCAATAATACTTGATAATATTTGTGAGTTAGATAACTTTGCATACAATATTTTATTTATACTAAAATTTTAGTTGGCACTAGTGTTTTAAAGGAAGTTTTGAGGCTCGCCTCGGGGTTTGCCCCAGGACAAGGCACTGGCAAAATGCCGCGAGACATAAGAGTAAGGGTTTACTCCTATGAAGCTTATGTCTTAAGTGTCCGACTGTACGCCCTAAGCACGCTTAATGCCCAACGCTCAGGGCTCGCGTAACAGATCTTAGACAAATTATTAGTTGAATTTCTTAATTAACATTGTTGACTCTTATAATTCTCTATTAAATAAATGATGCTTCATAATTTTTTTCACTATATGAATAAGAATTTTGAGAATAACTTAAATAGCAAGCCATTGCATTACATATTTACTATATGAAAGTACGATAAGGATGAATATCTTTTAACATTATTTTAAAAGATATTTTATTAGTTGAATTTTACATCTTCACTTATAATTGATCTTCATATTATTGACATACGTCTCAAAATTATCATATTTTATTATTTTCCATACGTGTCAAAATAATTGCTATTTGAAATGATAACTATCACAAAATATTGAATCCTTATTCTAATCTAGGTAGTTAACTACTTTTTTTTTTTTGGTCAAGGGTAGTTAACTACTTTTAATAGAATAATAAGTAAATTGTTGTGTTTTATTATCTCAAAATTACCATGAAGGTGCTAATAAAGTTTATTGTTTTAACTTCTTTTAGGGATGTATATTGCATAGTACGGTAGTAATATATTTTACGAAAATATAATTCTTTTATTATTTGAAAGTGCAAATGTTAGAGTTGAATTGCATATCATAATAGCTTATAGATTTTCTTTATTTACTAGTTTAGGTGTACGCTTCTCGCACGTTTACCTCAATTTATTGAGTTCAAACACTACACTAAATAGGATATTTGTTTAAATAATAAATATGAATAAAATAATTAAATTCAATATCATGTGAAGAATTTATTTAATTAAACCGAACTTTTACCCAAAAAATTTGTCATAGTCGATCAACATTCATCTATCACTTGTAAACTGCAACAAAATAATACGATGATAGAGACATCAAACCAATATAATTAAATCAAACCTTTACACGAAAAATTTTGCAAAGTTGTTTGACACTCATCTACCACCTATAAACTATAACAAAATCATATGATAATAGAGATATCAAAATAATATAACTAAACTTTACCTTTACACAAAAAAATTTGTCAAAACAGAGATATAAAAATAATACAATTAAACCGAACCTTTACCTAAAAGAATTCCTCGAAGCCGATTGACATCCATCTACCACATGTAAACTCATCTACGAACC
>NC_061120.1:21269616-21319533 GCF_002878395.1 Capsicum annuum | reverse complement strand
TGTATTTTTTAAATAATTGTGCTCTGATACCATTTGTAGGGGGTGTGGATCTATGTGGATAACAAACTTATGAAATAGATATTTATACCATAGTTGAACAGAATAAAGATCACCTCTAATAAATAGTAGCATATCATCGACAAAATTGAGTTGGATAATATTCAAATTTTCGCACTTGGACTAAAAATTGAAATCAGGGACCCTTCTCAGTTTCTTGAGATTTCTTGAAAAGTATTCCATAGCAAAGGACAAAAAGAAAAGGAAACATCGGGTCTCCTTAAACCTTTTTGTAGCAGGCAAGAGGAAAATAGGGTAGCCATTTATGTTGATTGAATATGAAACAATAGAAACACAAAATATAATCCATTTTACAAATTGGTCAGGGAAGTTAAGCAACACAACACTTGTTCTAGGAATTTTCTCTCCATAGAATCATATGCTTTCCTCATATCTATTTTGACCATACAACTAGGTGATACCCCTTTCCTACCATACCCCTTAATCAACTCATGACTCAAGATAATGTTATCAGTAATGACCCCCAGAAACAAAAGCAGATTGAGTACTATCAATGAGGAAATCTATGACCCTTTGAAGCCTTTTAGTAATAATTTTAGAGATAATTTTATACAGGGTATTGCAACATGAGATGGGTCTGAAGTCTGTGACTTTAGTAAGATTTTTAATCTTAGGAATCAAGGTAACACTAGTTTAATTTATGGCTTTGTAAAAAATACCTATTGAGAAAAATTCAAGTACAGCTATTGTAACTGCATTTCCAGTTATAGGCCATGCCTTTTAAAAAGGACCACATTAAAGTCATCAATTCCAGGTGCTTTTGTGTCTTCAATATTCTTCAATGCTGCCAGAATATCATCTGTTTTAACCTCAACAATCAAGCAAGTTGTTGGTCCTTGCTCAGAACAGGTCCCTCCATAACATGTGATTTAATAACAGGTAAATTATCAATAGAAGATCCAGTAATAACTTGTAAAAGTTTATGATTTCATTTTCCACCTCCTTCATGTTGTGTATAGTGTCACCAACATTATTTATCAGACTAAAAATATTGTTCTGAGCTATTTTGTTCCTTATGCAAGCAAAAAAAACGTGTCATTAGCATCACCTAGTTTGAGCCATTTCACCCTTGATTTTTGGTGCAAGATAGCTTTTTCAATTTGGCACCATTTCTCAAGTTGAGTCAGTTTTTCTTACTTTTCATTTGGCATGCTCGAGTGGGAATTTGTTCTTCTCTAGTTTTACAAAGTAGCTGGTTACTGAATACGTTCACCTTATCAGCCACACTGTTGAATTCAACGTGATATAATTGTTTTAGACCCTGCTTCACTTGTTTTAAATATACCAAAGAAATCCCAACCCTGAGCAGGTTTCCTCCACGCTGCATTCACTACCTCCTGAAAGCTATGACGAACAGTTAGGAAATTTAGAAACTTCAACAATTTAGGCTCCTTTTTAACGTCTCCTCCAAATGACATACTTAGAGAAATGTGATCAGAACAACCAGGATTTGAAGCATTTACCTCCAACTGAGGCATTTGAATCGTTCAACTCAGCATTTACAATAGCTCTATCCAATTTGCTACGAACATTATTTTTCATCCAAGTAAACTTCCATCCAGTGATTTTCAGTTCAGTATTACCTAATCCATGCAAGTAATTCCTTTGATCCTTCATCTTAGCTTCATGAACAGGGCACCCATTTTGTCTGTCTTCTTAAGATGCTACTACACTAAAATCTCCTATGACAATCCATGACCCGGGGTATAGCTGTTGGATATCTAGTATTTAGACCATAAACTTGTTTTGTGCACAACAACATGAAGCCCATAAATTGCAGTGAAGTAAAAGCTCTAGTGGCCCTCTTTATTAACACTACACAATGTACAGTTTGTACACTCATTGACAACATCGGAAATGGATCAAACTAGGATCCCAAATAATCAAAATTCTTTCTCTAGGGATAAAACTAAGATTAAAGTACCACAAGCACCCATCCACCAACTTATTTAGGACTCTTATGTTCCATGCTATAATATTCATTGTAAAGTATTTATAAGCAGTATCCCTGGTACCACTCTATAACTGAACTGGCCCTGCTCATTTCCAATGGTTCCATCGTTAATTTGGTCAACCCCTCCCTGGAGAATACTAAAGAGATTAGCACTAATGTCAATCTCTAATCTTTTATCCCTATCACTAGAGTTCCTTGATGTAGCTTTGCATTGACCACTGTCCAGTCTGAATCCTTCTGCATAGTACCGGCATGCTCATTTATTTGAATACTCTTCCCAACTTCTGGGACCTCATTCTGCTTCATAGTGTATTTAGTCTCAACTTCTTGCCCATATATTTCTGGACTATTTTAGGATCCTTCGCCTTTTGTTGTGGATTCACCTTATGTTTAATATATGGTTGAAAAGGTTTTAGAGGAGGTGGGCACGAGTGACCAAGCATTAAACAGGTTCAGCAATAGCCAGGCTTCCTAACGTACTCAATAAGGCCTAACACCTTAACCATTTTGGATAGCTCTCTCGTTACATCTATTTAGATTAAGACGCTAGCATAGGCAGAGGCAAATCTAGAATTTAGATTTTGTGGGTTCCTTGGGCAAAATAAAAATCAAATATAATAGGTAATGGGGCTCTAACCCACAACCAAAAAGCCTACAAAGCTTTAACAAACTCCTTCTTTACCACTAGACCAACAACACATCTTATTCGTGGGTTCTCAATTTATAATTCTTATATATTTACTAGATTTTTCAATATAAATACAAGAACCACATGATAGTTATTGGGTTTTCGAGAACCCCCTCCTTCTATTCTAAATCCGCCCCTGAGCATAAGATATACGTTCAACTTTAGTAGTACATTCATCTGCATATAGAAATACTCCAAGAATGCTACCAATTCTATTAAGCGAGTCCATGCCCTAGCATCTCAAAGGAAGACTTAGGAAACGAACCCAAAGTGGAATAGTCTGGAGGATTTCTTTGCTAATGTCGAATGACGAAGACCATTTCTTAACAATAATGGGTTTACTTTGCACCATATATGGCCTTGAAAATAGAATTCTATCCCTATCCTTGCTCCCAGTGAACTTTAGTAGGAAGTATCCATCGACATGGTAATAATCTTTTGGTTTTGTTGCAAAATTCCAATTAGCAGCCATAAATCTCTCCAACACTGCAAATGTTGGAGCATCACCAACAACATACAGAATAAGAGAATTCCCCCATTTGGCCACCTCTCTGTCTACTTCCCCTTTATCAAGTTTACCATATTTTTGACCATTACATATAGTGGGAGCTGTTGTTATTCGGGTATACAAAAATCTATATTTCGGCAACACTACTTCAACACAAGTTCAAGAATAAATCAAGAACACTTATAAATTGTCCAACACCTTCAACACAAGATTAAAATGATCTTTCAAAGAAGTATGTTTTCAGTTTCTTAAAGAAAAATAGATGACGCAGAAAAAAACCAAGTCCTTCGAATTCACGGAGTGTCCTTAAGGAATAATTCCCTCAAGTACCCGAGGTTGCAGAATTTTCCTCCCAAGATAAAATGGCTTCACAAACAGAATGTAGCGGTACCTCAAACTTTATAGTTTTCTTCGAACTCACTCAACGGGAGATGATCACATAGAGTTTTTAGAAGCAAGAAAATATTTTCTTATGCAGAAATTTTTCATACTAAACCTGTGGAAAAAATGCAGGTTTATATAGCCATAAAGTGCCCCTTCCGAAAGGTGGCAATGGTTCATCCGAAAAGTTGTATCCTTTGGAAGAGTCATGTTTGTTCATTCGAAACATTGTGTCTTTTTGTTAACAGACACAACTATCCGAACAGTCACTCCTTTTTCAAAACAATGTGTCTTTTCCTCAAAGGGTTGTGTCCCTCCATTTTCCATTCACACTAATTGAACCCAACAATCCCCACATGAATGGAGAATGACTATTCTTTGTAAAACTTTACGGACAAGTATGTGATCATCAAGTAAAGACTGATTGCATCTGGATAAGTGGGTTTTCCTTTGAACTTTTCATAGTGCACATGCATCGGATGCACTCGGTCAATCGGTAGATTTGATATCTTTGAACCGTCGAGCTTTAATGTACACCTAGAAAACACATGTCACACAACCTGTCTTTTATCGTTTATGGTTCTCATAGTTTTTTTCGTTTCAACCTTGAACACGTCTCGAGCTCATGAGAGCTTAGAGAATAGGCCTTTACTAACATTCTCCTTGAAGCGGCTTCGACTCCACCCTCACATAGGTGATTTCTAAACATTCACTCCCATAAATTAAACTATTTGGTCAAATCTGTCAAATTTAGATAATTATTAAAAGACTACACACCATAAGTCTTATCCTCGTTTACTAAACATTGTCTAGATCATGAGAATGGGTTGGGTATTTGACAATGTTAAACCTGTCAGACACAACTTTGTTTGATCTCATTGAACCTAGCTCTTGGGATCTCCATTTTGGTAGGTAGATTTACCGCCATGCTGACTTGTCCTAGGCCTTAAACTCATTCCCTTGGATGTCATCTCAACTCCTTCTCTAGATAGACATTTTGAAAGTGGATCCGACATATTATTCTTTGACTTTACATAGTCAACAGTGATAATTCCATTAGAGAGAAGTTCTCTAACGGTATTATGTCTCCATCTTATGTGACTAGATTTATCGCTGTACATTATGCTCCCTGCCCTACCCATTGTTGCTAGACTATCACAGTGTATACATATTTGTGCCACTGGTTTGGGCCAATAAGGAATATTTTCCAAGAAATTTCAGAGCCATTCTGCTTCTTCATCGGCTTTATCCAATGCGATAAATTCAGATTCCATTATGGAAAGAGCAATACATGTTTGTTTGGATAATTTCTAAGAGACCGCTCCTCCACCGATAGTAAATACATATCCACTCATGGATTTTACTTAATTTGATCTGGTGATCCAATTTGTATCACTATATCCTTCAAGTACCGTGGGATAATTATTATAATACAAAGTTGTAATGCCCAAAAAATCTATCCCGAGATGTCACACGGTGCTTAGAACCACAAGTGATCCTAAGCTAACCCTTCTACTGGTATAACTCATAAGCAACTGAATGATATGCATAAAACGACTGAGTTTACTGTACGAAAACATAACAATGATGGAATTTGGGAAAAATACTATATGAATACATTTTTTACATTCTGATAAAGTCTTAAAGAGGGTCTGAAAATACATAACTGACTCTAACAGACATCTGTGAAGCCTCTACTATACTGACTATAGATAACTAAGACGTGACTCCAACTATCACTAATCAATATATATTAATAAGAAAATAAAGTACAGCAATAACATCTAACTAAAGTCTCCAAAGTTGAAGGACTTACCATCTGCTGGCTGGAATCTGCAAACTATCTGAATATAGTATACGTGCTATAACTGAGCTAGTACCTACATTATGAGACAATGTAGCACATAGACATATATGTGGATCAGTACTTTGAGGATGTATTGAGTATATAGGGGTGAATGCATAAGTAAAAACATCATCTCATCATCATAATTTGCAAAACAATACATGCTAAATATAAATGACTCACATAAGCTGGAATATCAGAAATGCAGAAAATAATAATCATGAGAAGCAAATCATGCTTTATAAATCTTGTGAGTCATAATATTTAGTTTTAAAAGCTGCACTTGTATTCTCCCTTTAAATCATACTGTCTAAGTGTAGAAAGGATTCACTCTAAATCTGAAATCTGAAAGTTGAAAACTATAGTTAATATCTTTCTGTAAAGCATAATCTGAGTAAAACTTGTGAGCCTTAACACTTAGTTTTTCTGAAAGCTTTTTTGTTACTCTTTCTGTTCTAAAATCTGTAGTATATAAGCTTTAACACTTTAGGGAAAATACTTTATCTGAAAGGAAATACTTTAAAACTATTCTGAAAAGCTTATTATAGGGAAAAACTATTCTGCCAGAGAATTCTTTCAAGGCTTTAGGGAATATATATTCTTAACTGTTAGATTGTAGGGAGGATACTTTTAAAACTATTCTGAAAATCTTTACTGTTAGGGAGGTTCTCTTAATCAACATAAACCATGTGAGCTACATGGAGTCCAACGTCTTGACCTCTTAAGGAGGAAACCTCACGTTGGGGAGAGGTGTCATACTCTTTCCAAGGAGTATAACCTAATCCAGGTGATCGATCACAAACTAACTATGCCATCTATATAAATGGGAATAATCTGAGTTTGTACCTACGTTGGCTATGTAGTTCTATGGAAGATAGGGAATGCTGATCTCATACTTCCTTCTCGGTGCTAAATACTACTCCCTCTTAAATTTGTATGCTCAAACCATTGGAAATCCACTTTTAAAAACTAGCATAAGGATTCATATGAAAACCATTTATGCATTTATCTAAGTAAATTTGAGTTCTATAAACTGTAATAATCTGTAGTGTATTCCAAAGCTAAACCAATGATCAAAATTTTTTCTAAAAATTGAGAGTAATCTGTTCATAAGATGCTTAAAGCATCATCTTTCTTGAAATAATAATATTAAATCTTGGGATAATAATCCATGCTCCAATCTCATGTTAAATCATCGTAATAATCATGCTTGATAATGTTAATATTGATAAAACAACTCAAAATCTGAAAATTTCAGCAATATGCATGGGGATATAAACAAAATCATGTAATTCAATTTCTAAATCAATGGAAATATCATAAACTTGTAAATAACAAGAATGGGCATAAACCCTATCTTACTTAAATTTCATGGGACATCACATAAATTGCCGTAAATTTGTAATTAAAGTAAAGTTTTGGGCACAAGGATGAAAAATTATCCTTGTTCAAACTCCGCATACCTTGATTGATGATTAGATGAAGAAGCTCGAATTATTGTTTCCTATTTGAGTTCTTGAACATGGATTCTTGATTATCTTGCCTCAATCTTAAGCTTTCATGGAGAAACATGGTGGAATTTGATTTCTTGGAGAAGGATTTTTGAACTCTAGGATTTTTGTTTGAGAGAAAATTGATGATATATGCCTAAAGTGCTTAGAATAGGCTTAAATCTTATATTTGGACGGATTGGGGTCTTGGGTATTGACCAAAATACCCTTTTTAAACCCCAAACGGAACTAGAAAAATGACCAAAAATCCCAATTTACTGGGCCACCGCGATGTGCCACTATCTCGGTGGCTTACTGGAAAAAGGACGAACGAGAACTGGGCTTTCTCCGCGACGCGGAGCTATCGCGGTGCCCTATAATTTTTTCCATTTTGTCCACTGGAGCGATGTGCCAACATCACATTGGTTTACTGGATTTTGACAAATGAGAATTTGGACCTCTCTGCGATGCGCCGATATCACAGAGGTCCACTGGAATTGACAATTATAAATTGTGCCTTCACCGCAATGCGCTGAGAGTCCAGGTGGCACACTATTTTATTAAAAATGCTCTAACTTCTTCAATGAGTGCCAAAATTGTGCGAATAAATATTATTCATTTTGGAAGATATCCCTTAACATTCTAGGAACGAATTTAAGCTAGGAAAAATATGAGGTATTACAATATCTCCCCCTTGGGAACATTATTCCTCGAATGTGGCTAATTAGACTGAAATTTCTTAGGAATCTGAGGCTATAAGCTATCATGCACAACTGAAATAAAATGTATGAATGAATCCCAACGTAGTAGGCTACTGAACTGATTTGTGAGTGCATGAACTTTCATAAGAATAACTATATGGCTAAGATCGAAACGAGAGAGTCAACTTAGGGGTAACAATTTCTTTAAGCTGGATCTGATTTCATGAGAAAAAAGAATGAGAGGTTTATGACATGAAAACTCTATAAAAACTCGAGGTATTACAACATCTCCCCCTTGGGATCGTTCATCCCCGAAGGATACTGATTTGTTTGAAATGCTAGGAGAAAATTGAGGTGATACGCGGAACACTCATGAACTAAATCATGACTTAATATCTGGATCTGAAACTAATGCATATACTGAGCTGAATCCGCAATTTACGTGGATGCGAACAAACTACCTCTGCAATGGCCATACTCATGAAATTTCAGGTAGTGAGACTAGAATAAATCGGAAGATGGAAAAACCAAAGAGATTCGTCTGTCTGACTGTTATGCTGGATTGTTGGTTATACGGACTGAATCATACTGAATGCTTACACCCAAATAGGGTATTTTTTCAACACTCTTATCTAAGAAATTCCTAATGCTATTAGGGAGTAAAGAACTTTGGGCATAATACGAACAAGATCTCTGAATAAGAAATCACAATATTGCTACATCTCTATAGCATGGAACATAGATCTATAAATCATAAGATAGGATAGAATTACTAGGCATCAAGCAACACAACTTCTTATCTTCAAGCTTAGCAACACTTCTCCAACACTTCCTCAACTATGCTATTCCCTTAAATATGATAATCACTTGATTCAACTTATAATCCTCACATGGCATTGATAACTCCATTTTCTAAAGTCTAAATCCCCTCATCAAGGTCAAGCCTAACTCGGAATTCTCAAAGCACTGCACATAACACTATAACACTAGCCTAAACCATGGATTCAATAACCTAAACATTGTCACACAAATACTCACTCTAGGATGATTCTTCTTATTACCTTAACAACTAAACCCAACCTCCTACTAGAAATCCTCTAATGCACAACACACATATACCCTTAGATATCAATATAACATTAAAGCCTATTTTCATGTCCACACATGCACTTCTAAATAAATACCCATAAGAGCATCTCTCCCATTTTCTCTAATACCTCTATCAATAATAACCTTCATGCACCATTCAATTCTTAGGATGATACACATAAAAGATTCTCAACTAACCGAGTCATAGATAAGAAAATAAACTTCACCTCAAAAATTCTTTCAAACTTATAGACTCACATCAAACCAGATTACAACAATCTTTCCAAACATAACACACTTCCTATCTCCCATCCACACAATTATTCATCATCACTATCTTGGCCAGGGGAAGGTCATTGAAAAGTTAGAATACCAGGGCCCAAAACATGAAGGGATACTAAGGATAAGTTGACACTATTCTGAGGTAGGAGGAATAGAGTATTCACAACAGATATTTATTAAAGAGATCTAATATGAGGACGTACATAATATAAATTTGAATTTCCCTGATCGTTAAGAGTGTTGCATGAGTACTGGAACTGAACATACTATAAGGCCTAAATTTGAAGTTCATAACTTATGGAATGTGATTCCAATTGCTGGATAAACTGGAACTTCTCTTACTAGGAACTGGGAGAGTACATGACTCTCTATTATATGCATGATCATAAGCTATGGTCAGGGAACTGACATGTGAGGCACGAGCAAATATCAGGATAGATAAAGTATGAAACTTTGTACTAAGATGAGAATAGGTCAAGCATCATCCTCTCTTATTGACTTTCTATACTACACTGGCATCACTTACTAAAATATGGAAGTCTGACTCGGTTACTCATTCTATCATCTCTCCCTTTGGCTTTAAGCTATCAATCTAAGTCTGTGAACCACTAAATAAACTTCAATCTAAACTACAATCACTTTACTCCTGGGTCTGGGGTATATTCAATACACATAAAACTAAACTTACCCTAGAGGACTGTATCTTAATGTGTAACACCCAATGCTAATACCTCCTTCCGAGGTACAACTTATCTTTCTATAGCCCCACTAGTCATAACATAATATCTTGAACACTTACTAACTTAGAATCTTCATAAGTATAACCATATCCTTAGTTCACACCATCTAGAGCTTCAACTCTTATTTCTATTTGCTCAATCTTTAAGGATTCAAACTTAGATTCTAACACTTAACATGGATATCATCAACCTTTAATAAACCACACTACTTCTTTCATACTCTACTAATATCACATAAGATCACATCTCCAAACTTATATCTCTAAACCATAAGAATCAAGATCATACCAAAAAGGCTCAACATCATCTACCCATAACTCCTTAACTTAGCTATTAAGAACATCATACATGTATATAAATAGCCCCCTTCTACTTAGCAACTCAACGGTACTACTAATCACACACAACATGTAATAACTTTAGAAAATAAGGCAACCTTATATCACATTGGGCATACTTCTTCATCATACATACAACATCATGCTTAATTACAAATAACTGAACTCAAACTTCTTGCATACACTGTTCAAGCCTACTAAATCACTTCCATATAACTAGCATCACTAACCAGGAAATCATTTCATCCACTTTGATGAACATCAACTATTCAAACTTAATGTCTAGTGCTAAACATAATTTAACCCACCATCTTGCATATAACTCTCACTTGAAAGCTATAAAATAAAACATCAAGAAATACTAGCCCACTAGAATCTCATAACAACAATAATCAATCATAATCATATGGTCTATCTTATCATAATCTATTAACACATCCTCCTTCTAAACATTATTACTATCTACCCTTTGATACACCTAAATTACTATCATAGCTATATGAGTTTCAACTAAACTTCTTTTTATAATCTCAAGGGAAGCCTAAATTAACGATACTAAACCACCAAACACTTCATTAATATCCTATACCTTTCAAACACAATAATTACCATCAATAACTCCTTCCGTTCTTCAAGCAAACAACAATTCACCTTAACTAATAACTCTTCCTCTTCCTTCTACTAAAATAACACACAAGAATATATCACCTTAACACAACTCGTTAACATGCACAAGTTTATCTCTATACTTTCTATCAATTGACACTCTCACTTTTCTCATCACTACTCTTCTATACCCATACTTACAACTATAATAGGGTATTACTATTCATAAATCTTAAATCTAAGGTTCATAATATCCCTCAAATGCACACTATATTTAACAGTCTAGGTTCATACTATCTCCACTCATGACCACTATTTGTACTGTAGGAATAATGAAGAACCTGAATGCATATCTAATTTGGTCTCAACTAAACAACTCATAAGGATGAGAACATAGACTTTCAACTCAAAGAACTTAACATACTAGGGAGCTCCTCTTAAGCCTTTTGTATGCCTTCTGAAACTTTTGCTAGAAAATTTGAGAGCATTATCTGGGGGGAACTGAAACTTGATAATTATGCTATCTCGAGAATAAGTCATAGGTAAAGAATTTTGGGGTAACACACGAGCAGATAGAAATTTCAAAAGGAAAAACTTTACTGAATGATCTAGAGTATAAAAGGAGAGAAACTTTTCTTAAATGCCGTTTAGCCTCTTAAAGAAAAGTACAAACATCTCCGTACTATTCCGTAAGACTCTACTAGACACGGCTTCACAGACACCCTAGAATGCTTGAACCTTATGCTTTGATACCAAGTTTATAATGCCACAAAAATCTATCTTGAGATGTCACATGGTGCTTAGAACCATAAGTGATCTCAAACTAACCCTTCTACTATCATAACTCATAGGCAACTGAATGATATGCATAAAACAACTAATTTTACTATGCGGAAATATAACAATGATAGAATCTGGGAAAAATACAATATCAATACAAATTTTACATTCTGATAGAGTCTGAAAAAGGGACTGAAAATACATAACTAACTCTAATTGACTGTAACACCCCAAATCTGGTACTCAGAATACTACACGATACTCATGACCCCGAAAGATCATAAGCTAACCCATGACTGATATCTGGACCTGTATACGGCATAATATACTAAATAATGTAGAAACATAAATTGAAAGGCCATAAGGTTTACATAACTGAACTAAAATATAACTTCTAAATGGGGTATGAAAATAAAAACAAAACAACTAGAATAACTGCCTGAACATAATAGTCTGGAAAGCCTCTAACTGACTAAACTGTCTGAGTAAGAAGTTGATGGGACATGTCCCCAATTAACTTAAACTAATAAATAAATTAATGAGATAGTAGAGAAATAATCATGTCCTCGAAGGATGAGGACTCACTGCTAACTCTAACTGTTGATATCTAGAATCTACTGATGCTCTGGAGCTCGTGTTTCTGAACTTATGGTATAAGACAACATAGCGCGAATGCGTCAATACTTTAAATGTATTGGTATGTATGTGAGGTAGGTTGAATGCATGAGGTTCACATGCATAAACAATATTGGCTAACTGACTAATATGAACATGAGAATACATGCTTGCATACATAGTAACTATATCTGAGATCGTGATAACATAAGTATGGTGATGACTAATATGACTAATGACTGAATTCTGATAACTGATAACATGAGTGAATATATCTGATAGTCCTGAATCTGATGGAACTAGCTGAGTTCCGTACTGTATCTGAGTTGGCTGTATCCGACAATTTTGAATTTAGAAGAACTATCTGAGTTCATTTACTGAGACTGTGGGAGGTAGTCATCTAACCGACATGTCCCAAATAATGTATAATAGCTGGATTGGGGTCCAATCTATTCCCTGATTGGAAGGGCAGCAATACCACATCACTAGTAAGGATAATATGTGAGTAACCCTAATATAACAGGTAACTCTAGTGAGAAAAGTGGGAACCCTCATATAGTAGGCTAAGCTACCTCATTTACCCTCATATAGTAGACTATAATGTTTCAACCTATGTTGGCTATATAGTTCTAGAATGCAATGATTGCTTCTAAGAATCACACCCTCATATAACAGGTGAGTTCCCATCCTTGCGTTCGGTCGGTGCTAATTTCTACTCCCATCTGAATAGACACTGAATATGATTTAACGAACTGAACATGGACTGATTTACTGACTTCTGTTGACTGACGAAATACTACTGATATATGATAACTAACTGAGTTCATGAGATCATGGAGATTTCCTGAGTCATAAGATGTCTGAAGTCTAAGGATCATAGCTTGACTGAGAGTATCATGGAAACAAGACATGACTCTAGGAACACAACTAATATTTTGGGTACAAGTACCCCCAGGACTCGTTAGAAGAAAACTGACAAAGAATGGCCTACTTGAACACATCACTAACATCATAATCCATAATACATTTATTGAAGCATTTCATCAAACATGTGATCTACATAAACTTGTACATACATGGGGATTTCATGACATCATGCTAGTTGGGAATTTTCCTTCATCTAGGCATTTAAACAAACACATGGTAGGCATGGTATGTGCAAACAACATTATAAAACAATTAAACATAATGATTCAATTCTAATTTCATCATTCAAGGGTTTAATCATAGGTTTACATGAATCTACCTCTATACTAATCAAATCCACATAAAATTTATCCCCCCAACATGGAATAGAATTCAATTACTCATTATCAACATGAAAAAGAGCAGCCCAATCATGAAATTAATAAAGGAAATCCATAAACTTAAACTTTGAAAAGAGATTCTTGGGCTTCATGGATGGAAGGAGTTCATAAATAAACACTATGCATACCTGGGTTGAGTTTTCTTGAAATTCTTGAACTTGAAGAATTTGAATCTCTTAGTTCTTGAAGTAGATCTGGATTTTATTCTTGGTGATTAATGTTAGAGAGAAAACCCTAGTTTTGTTGTTGTGAAAGAATAATGAATTTCTGAGCTTTGGTCGGATATAATTGGGTATAGACACGGGTGGTAAAAGACCAAAAGGACCCTTTTAAAATTGCTTTAATTTTTTGAATTGGGACCTGTAATGGCTCGTGCGATGGTCCATCTCTAAGGTGATGGTTCGTTGTTTTGACCTTTGTATGTGGACCAAGAAAAGAGCTTACTGCCTAAATAGCGATGGCCTGGGCGACAGTCCGTCACAAGTTCGACGGTCCATCAACCTTCCCGTCGCATCTTATCCAGAAGGTGGACTTACTGTTTCCCTTACGACGGCCGTGGACGATGGTCCGTCGCTAGTCCAACCGCCCGTCGGCCTCACCGTCCCACCTGGGCGATTTTTTACTATCTTCTGTATTTTGGTCATAACTTTCTCCTCTGATGTCAAATTTTGATGGAATTGGTATCGTTGGAAAGCTAATTCAATTTTCCACATGGAAAAAAGTAAAAATATTTAAAATGCCACATATATAAAAGTGGATTCATCTTTCAAAGAAAGCTTCTAATATTCTTAATATGATTTCTAGCTAGGAAAAGTATGGGGTATTATAATATCTCTCCCTTGAGAACATTCATCCTCGAATGAGACTGAGTGAGGGGAAAGAATAACCAACGTACATACTGAACATGAATACTGAAACATGATGTCATGACTTACATGACTGATAACTGAACATACCATACTGAATATGCATATCTGATACATGTGTAACTGATTCATGAATGCATGAATGGGTGTTCTGATGAACTAAGTTCTCACAGTGAGAATGCATGTCTGATGCACAATTATATGACTAAGCTAATATATGAATGCATGACTGAATATGCAATGGTATTTAATACCAAGTTTGTGATGAACACTGAACATGAAATAGGGTAAGCTTAAGGAGAACTGTTACCTTAAGTTTTATCTGAGTCAGCGGAGAAGAGGTGAGGATACTTGGTACATATTTCTGCTTTTGTTTCCCAAGAATCTCCCTTGACAGACTGATTTCACCAAAGAAATTTAACTAGAGAGACTTTTTTGTTCCTCATTCTATGAGTCTGATTGTCTAGGTTTCAACTAGAATCTCTTCATAAGAGAGGCTGTTCTGAACATCGAGGATCTGAATAGGGACTACAACTGCTAGGTCACCTATACATTTCTTGAGCAAAGAGACATGGAAGACTGGATGAACTGAGGCTAGATCTGAAGGCAATTCGAGCTCATAAGCTACCTTATCAAAGCGATTGAGAATCTTGAAGGGACCGACATATCGGGGACTGAGCTTTTCTTTATTGTCGGACCTCTTCACTCCCTTCATGGGAGAGATCTTTAAATAGATATAGTCACCAATCTCAAACTCAAGATCTTTTCTACGAACATATGCGTGACTTCTGTCAGCTCTGAGCAGCCCAGAGTCTTTCTCTAATCAACTGGACTTTCTCTAAGACGTTAATACCAAGTCAGTCCCTATAACTGAGGCCTCACTAACTTTGAACCAACCAATTGGAGATCTACATCTCCTACCATAGAGATCTTTGAATGGAGGCATGTGAATACTGGAATGATAGCTGTTGTTGTATGCAAACTCAATCAAACTCTTGAAATCAATTGAACACGCCCTTTGCATATCTTTTAGAGTATGAATAGTCCTTTCTGCTTGACTATCTATTTGAGGATAGAAGGTTGTACTGAGATGAACTTGGGTACCAACACCCTTTTGGAACTCTTTCCAAAAATGAGAGGTGAACTGGGTACCTTTGTTTGAGATAATAGATTGCAAAACACCATGCAATCTGACCAACTTCCTGTAGAGTTTGGCATAATCCTCGGTTGAATAAGAGGTATGGATTGGAAGGAAATGGGCTAATTTGGTTATTCTGGCTATAATGACCCAGACTGAATCATGCTGATGATGAGTTCGAGACAAACCCGTCACGAAGTCCATGTTCACTTTTTCCCATTTCCAAGTAGGGATACTAAACTCTTGCAAGGACCCTCTAGGCTTCCGATGCTCTATCTTAACCTACTAACATATAGAGCACTTATCCACAAATTCTGCAATGTCTCTTTTCATCCCACTCCACCAATAGATTTCCCACAAATTATGGTACATCTTTGTGGCCCTTTGATTAATAGAGTAGCGCACACCATGCACTTCTGCAAAAATTCACTGCCTTAAGTTATCTACAGTTGGAACACACAGACGACCTTGACAACACAAAACACCATCTCCCCCTTAGGAGAAAACCTCTACTTTATGATCCTTGAATGACTCTTTTAACTTGACAAGTCTAGGATCTCTATCTTGATTTTTTTCACCTCAGAAACTAGAGATGATTATGAACTACTCTGAACCCATATATCACCCTTTTGTGTATCGACTAAGCAAACGCCTAGTCTTGTAAGCTGATGGAATTCCTGGGCTAGATCCCTTTTACTGTCCTTGACATGAGCAACATATCCATAGACAGTCTATTGAGAGCGTCGGCCACTATGTTGGCCTTGTTTGAATGATAAAGGACACTCATGTAGTAATTTTTCAAGAGCTCTAACCACCTTTTATAATAAAGATTGATATCTTTATAAAAAAAAGACATACTGAAGGTTTTTATGATCCGTGAACACATCTACATAAACACCGTATAGATAATGCCTCCAAATCTTCAAGGAAAATACTACGGCGGCTTACTCAAGATCATGAGTAGGATAATTCTTCTCATGGGGTTTGATTTGTTTAGAGGTGTAGGCTATGACTTTACCATGCTGCATAAGGACACAACCCAGACCTACTCTAGATGCATCACAATACACTTCGAACCCATCTAAACCATCTGGAAGAGCTAGAACTAGAGCTGAGGTGAGTTGAGTCTTTAACTCCTGAAAACTCTTATTGACTTTCTTCTGAGTAAATCTAGACATAGGGGATGCAATAGAAGAAGAATCCCTCAACAAACCATCTATAATAGCTAGTCAAACCTAGGAAACTCCTAATACTTAATGGAGAGATAGGGCGAGGCCAATTTCTTATTGTTTCGGTCTTTTGAGGATCTGCTCTAACGCCATCATCGGAGATTATATGGCCAACGAATGCTAATGACCCTAGCCAAAATTTGCACTTACTGAATTTGGCGAATAGCTGATGATCTCTGAGAGTTTGAAGTACTATTCTGAGATGGTTTGCATGAACTTGCTCACTGCGGGAATAGACCAGAATATCATCTATGAAGACTATAATGAATATGTCCAAGTACTGCTTGAACACATGATTCATCAACTCCATAAAAGCTGCTGGGGCATTGGTGAGACCAAAGGATAAGACTAAAAATTCAAAGTGACCATACCAAGTATGGAAAGCTATTTTTAAAATGTCACATTCTCTGACTCTGAACTGATGATAGCTGGATTTGAGGTCTATCTTGGAGAAATAGCTAGCACTCTAATGTTGGTCAAACAAGTCATCAATTCTGGAAAGAAGATACTTGTTCTTGATTGTGACCTTATTAA
Organism: Capsicum annuum; assembly: GCF_002878395.1. NCBI lineage: Eukaryota > Viridiplantae > Streptophyta > Magnoliopsida > Solanales > Solanaceae > Capsicum > Capsicum annuum. Next base: position 21,302,363 of record NC_061120.1, on the reverse strand, counting down.
GTTGATGGTAGTCTATACACATTTTGAGAGAACCGTCTTTCATATGAATGAATAATACTGGAGAGCCCCACGGGGACATACTAGGCCCGATGAATCCCTTATCTAAGAGATCCTTCAACTTTTCTTTCAGTTTTTTGAGTTCCGCTGGTGCCATTCTGTATGGTAGAATGGATATAGAATGAGTGTCTGGAAGAAGATTAATGCCGAAGTCTATTTCCCTTTTGGGAGGAATTCCTAGAAGATCTTCGCAAAAGACATCAGAATATTTGTTCACGGCTGGAACTGGTTCAAGACTGGGAGTTTCAGAACTAGTATCCTTAACTCAAATAAGATGATAGACACATCCTTTAGATATTATTTTCTGTGCCCAAAAGTAGGAAACAAGCTGACCTCTGAAAATGGATACACTACCCTTCCATTGTAGGAAGGGTTCATTCGGAAAGTGAAACTAAACTATTTTATTTCTGCAATCGACTATGGCATAGCAGGAATGAAGCTAATCCATGTTAAGAATGATATCAAAATCAGTCATCTCTAATTCGACTAAGTCTGCTGAAGTGACTTTCTGAAATATCATAATTGGGCAGTTCCTATATACCCTTCAGGCTATGATCGTTTTACCCACTAGGGTAGAGACTAAAAAGGGCTCTGCTAGAATTTTGGGACTGACTTTAAAATTAAATGCTATATAAGGAGTGAAAAAAGACAAAGAATCTCCTGGATCTAGCAAAGCGTAAACATGCACATGAAAGATCTGTAACGTAACGGTAACCATATCAGGAAAATTTTCCTAATCTTGTCAGGATTGAAGAACATAGAGACGATTTGGGCGTTGCCCGCTAGTAGCACTGGTGGTGGCACCCTGCTGATTTGAGCGATCGAACTGAGCTGAGGAGAGATTTTGTTGAACCTGAGGACCTGGCTGAGGACAGTCTCTGACTCTGTGGCCTGGCTTACCATATTTGAAACAAATACCACTGCCAACTCTACAAATACCCCGATGGTGCTTGCCATAAGTCTGGCAAAGAGGATAGGTACGGGCACTGCTAACACTGCCCTGGGAATTAAAGCCTGGCGCTCTATCTTTGTTACCCTCTCTGAACTTAGGAACAGGAGCACTGGCTGAAGAAGGAGCTAGAAATGATGACTTAGGACGAAACAAAGAATAGTTTTCTCCTTCTGACTTAGGCTGAGCAAAGTTGAAACTACCTATCTTCGCTCTCTTATTCTGTCTCTCCCTCATATTAAAATTCTACTCCTTTATATACTGAGCATGAGTCATGAGCTTGGCTAAATTTATGTCACTATACAGCATGGCGGATCTTCATTTATTAACCATGCTATCGTTCACCCCTGAAACAAACTTACTCATCTTTGCCCTGCTATCTGCAACCACATGAGGGGCATATCTAGATAATTGAGTAAACTTAAGAGAATACTCTTTCACTGTCATATTGCCCTGCCTGAGGTTGATGAATTCTATCACCTTAGCTTCTCTAAGCTCTAGGGGAAAGAATCTATCAAGGAACGCTGAAGCAAACTCCTCCCACTCAACTGACCCTGCATCATCTGCCCTCTCTGACTTCCACTGCTTAAACTAAGTATGAGCCACATCTTGCAATTGATATGCAGCTAGCTCAGCAGTCTCACTAGACGTAATCCCTATTATGTCTATAACTTAATGGCACCTGATCTAGGAATTCCTGAGGGTTTTCGTCTATCTTAGACCCAAGAAAAGATGGAGGATTTGTTTGGGTGAAGTCCTGAATCCTGGATGCAGCTAAATTGTCCACTGGGTTAGTCGAAACGATAGTTGGTCGTTCATTCGGAGTAGCAACTAACTGAGCAAGAGTAGTGAATGTGGCCCTAAACTCTGCATAAGAAACATGTTCATCCAAGGGATCTTCTTGGACAGGCTGGGTTCTTCTCTTGGGAGGCATGTTCTAAAATAAGGAGAAGAAATGCATTAGACTGAGAGATTAGATTGAGATTATTCTCACTGGCACGATATGAATACTGAAAGAAGGGAAACTGTTCCTAAAACATCTTATAGCCTCCTGCACATAAATGTGGCGCACAACACACCTATGTACAAGACTCTACTAGATGTGGCTTTCAGACTTCCTAGGACTCTATTGAACCTTAGGATTTGATACCAAGTTTGTAATGCACCAAATCTGGTACCCGAAATGCTACACAGTGCTCATGACCCTGAAGGACCACAAGCTAACCCATGATTGATATTTGTACCTGTATACTGCATAATATACTGAATAATGTAGAAACTTGAACTGAAAGGCCATAAGGTTCACATAAATGAAGTAAAACATAACATCTAAACGGGGTATGAAAAAAAAAACAAAATAACTGGAATAATTACCTGAACATAATAGACTGGAAAGCCTCTAACTGACTAAACTGTCTGATTAAGTAGTTGATGGGAAATATCCCCAACTAACTCCAACTAATAAACTAATTAATGAGATAATAGAGAAAGAATTATGTCCTCGTAGGATAAGGACTCACTGCTAACTCTGGCTACTAATATCTGGAATCTACTGATGCTCTAGAGTTCGTGTCTCTAAACCTATGGTATAAGACACCATAGCGTAAATGCGTCAGTACTTTGAATATACTGGTATGCATGTGAGGTAGGCTGAATGCATGGGGTTCATATGCATGAACAATACTGGCTAACTAACTAATATGAACGTGAGAATACATGCTTCCATACGTAGTAACTATATCTGAAATTGTGATAACATGAGTATGCTGATGACTAACAGAACTAATGACTGAATTCTAATAACTGATAACACGAGTGACTGTATCTGACAGTCCTAAATCTAATGGAACTAGTTAAGTTTTGTACTATATCTGAGTTGGTTGTATCTGACAGTCCTAAATTCTGAAGAACTATCTGAGTTCTTTTATTGAGATTGATACTGATACTATAGGCAGTAGTCATCTAACTGACATGCCCCAAATAACGCATTATATTTGGATTGGGGTCCAATCTATTCTCTGATTAGAAGGACGTCAATACCACGCCACTGGTAAGGATAACATATGAGTTACCCTAATATAACAGGTAACTCTAGTGAGAATGGTAGAAACCCTCATATAGCAGGCTAAGCCACCTCATTTACCCTCATATAGAAGGCTATGATGTCTCAAACTATGCTGGCTACATATTTCTGGAATGCAAGAATTGCTTCTAAGAATTACACTCTTATATAATAGGTGAGTTCCCATTCATGGGTTCGCTCGGTGCTAATTTCTACTCCCATCTGAATAGACACTGAACATGATTTACTGAACTGAATATAGACTGAGTTACTGGCTTCTATTGACTGACGGAATACTACTGATATCTGACAACTAACTGAGTTCATGAGATCATGGAGATTTCCTGAGCTATAAGACTGTCTGAAGTCTAAGGATCATAGTTTGACTGAGAGTATCGTGGAAACATGACATGGCTCTAGGCACACGAATAATATTTTGGGTACAAGTACCCCTAGGACTCGTTAGAAGGAAACTAACAAAGCATGACCTACTTGAACGCATCACTTACATCATAATCCATAATACATTTATTGAAGCATTTCATCAAACATGTGATCTGTATAAACTTGTACATACAGGAAGATTTCATGACATCATGCTAGTTGGGCATTTTCCTTTATCTAGGTATTTAAACAAACACATGGTAGGCATGGTATATGTAAACAACATTATAGAACAATTAAACATCATGATTCAATTCTAATTTTATCATTCAAGGGTTTAATCATAGGTTTACATGAATATACCTCTATACTGATCAAATCCATATAAAATTTATCCCCTAACATGGAATAGAATTCAATTACTCATTATCAACATGAACAAGAGCAGTCCAATCATCAAATTTATAAAGGAAATCCATAAACTTAAACTTTGAAAAGAGATTCTTGGGCTTCATGGATGGAAGGAGTCCATGAATGAACACCATGCATACCTGGGTTGAGTTTTCTTGAAATTCTTGAACTTGAAAAATTTGAATCTCTTAGCTCTTGAATTATATCTGGATTTTGTTCTTGGAGATTAATGTTAGAGAGAAAACTCTAGTTTTGTTGTTGTGAAAGAATAATGAATTTTTGAGCTTTGGTCGGATATAATCGGGTATATAAATGGGTAGTAAAGGATCAAAAATCCCCTTTTAAAATGTCTTTAATTTTCTGAATCAGGACCTACGATGGCTCATGCGATGGTCCATCACTAAGGCGATGGTCTGTCGTTTTGACCGTCATATGTGGACCAAGAAAAGGGCTTACTGCCTATGTAGTGACGGCCTGGGCGACGGTCCATCCCAAGTTTGACGGTCCGTCAACCTGCCTGTCGCACCTTATCCAGAAGGTGGTCTCACTGTTTCCCTTGTAACAGTCATGGGCGACGGTCTGTTGCTAGTCTGATAGTCCATCGGCCTCACCTTCGCACTTGAGCAGTTTTTAACGCCTTCTGTATTTTAGCCATAACTTTCTACTCCGATGTCGGATTTTGATGGAATCGGTATTGTTAGAAAGATAATTCAATTTCCCACATGATTAAAAGTGAAAATCTTTAAAATACCACATGTAAAAAAGTGGATTCATCTTTGAAAGAAAGCTTCTAACATTCTTGAGATGATTTCAAGCTAGGAAAAAAGTATGGGGTATTACACTTACATATGTGAAGCCTCTACTATACTGACTATAGATAGTTGGGATGTGTATCCAACTATCACTAATTAATTTATATGAATAAAAAAATAAAGTACATCAATAACATGAAACTAAAGTCCCCAAAGTAGGAGGACTCATCATCTACTGGATGGAATCTGCAAACTATCTGAATATAGTATACGTGCTACAACTGAGTTGATACCTACAATATGAAACAATGTAGCACATAGACATATATGTGGATCAGTACTTTGAGGATGTACTGAGTATATGAAGGTGAATGCATAAGTAAAAACATCATCTCATCATCATAATTTGCAAAATAATGCATGCTAAATGTAATTGACTCACATAAGCTGGAATATCAGAAATGCTAAAACTAATAATCATGAGAAGCAAATCAGGCTTTATAAATCTAGTGATTCATAGCATTTAGTTTTAAAAGTTGCACTTATATTCTCCCTTTAAATCATACTGTCTAAGTGTAGAAAGGACTCACTCTAAATCTAAAATCTGAAAGCTAAAAACTGTAGTTAATATCTTTCTGTAAAGCATAATTTGAGTAAAACTTGTGAGCCTTAACACTTATTTTTTCTGAAAGCTTTTCTGTTACTCTTTCTTTTCTAAAATCTGTAGTTTGTAAGCTTTAAAACTTTAGGAAAAATACTTTATCTGAAGGGAGATACTTTAAAACTATTTTGAAAAGCTTATTTTAGAGAAAGACTGTTCTACAAAGGAATTCTTTCAAAGCTTTAGGGAATATATTCTTAACTGTTAGACTGTAGGGAAGATACTTTTAAAACTATTCTGAAAATCTTTACTATTAGAAAGGTTCTCTTAACCGACATAAACCCTGTGAGCTACATGGATTCCAACGTCTTGACCTCCCAAGGAGGAAACCTCACGTTAGGGAGAGGTGTCATACTCTTGCCAGGGAGTATAACCTAATCCAGGTGATCGATCACAATCTAAATCTGTCATCCATATAACTAGGAATAATCTGAGTCTGTACCTACGTTGGCTTTGTAGTTTTGTGGAAGATAGGGAACGCTGATCCACACTTTCCGTTCGGTGCTAAATACTACTCCCTCTTAAATCTGTATGCTCAAACCATTGGAAATTCACTTTTAAAAACTAGCATAAGGATTTATATGAAAACCAGTTATGCATTTATCTGAGTAAATCTGAGTTCTGTAAACTGTAATAATCTGTAGTGGATTTCAAAGCTAAACCAATGATCAAAAGATCAAAGTTTTTTCTGAAAATTGAGAGTAATCTGTTCATAAGATGCTTAAAGCATCATCTTTTTTGAAATAATAATATTAAATCTTGGGATAGTAGTTTATGCTTCAGTCTCATGTTAAATCATCACAATAATCATGCTTGATAATGTCAACATTGATAAAACAACTCAAAATCTAGAAATTTCAGTAATATGCACGGGGATATGAACAAAATCACGTAATTAAATTTCTAAATCAATGGAAATATCATAAACTTGTAAATAACAATAATGGGCATAAACCCTAACTTAAATTTCATGGAAAATCACATAAATTACAGTAAATTTGTAATTAAAGTAAAGTTTTGGGGACAAGAATGAAAGAATTATCCTTTTTCAAACCCCGCATACCTTGATTGATGATTAGATGAAGAAGCTCAAATTATTGATTCCTATTTGAGTTCTTGAAGATGGATTCTTGATTATCTTGCCTTGGGAATCCTCAATCCTAAGCTTTCTTTGAGAAACCATGGTGGAATTTGATTTCTTGAAGAAGGAGCATTGAACTCTAGGGGCTTTTTTTTTTTAGATAAAATTGATGAATATATTCCTAAAGTGCTTAGAATAGGCTTAAATCTTATGTTTGGATGGATTGGGGGCTTGGGTATTGACCAAAATACCTTTAAACTGCCAAATGGAACTGGAGAAATAACCCAAAATTCGGATTTACTGGGCCACCGTGATGTGTCACTATCGCGGTGGCTACTGGAAAAAGGACGAATGGGAACTGGGCTTTCTCCACGACGCGGAGCTATCGTGGTGCCTTATATTTTTTTTCCATTTTGGCCACTGGTGCGACGTGCCAACATCGCGTTGGTCTACTAGATTTTGACAGATGGGAATTTGGACCTCTCCGCAATGTACCGATATCGCGGAGGTCCACTGGAATTGACAATTATGAATTGTGCCTTCACCGCGATGCGCTGAGAGTCCAGGTGGCATACTGTTTTACTAAAAACGCTCTAACTTCTTCATCGAGTGTCGGAATTGGGCGCATTTGGTATCAATGGAAAGCCTATTCAATTTCCCACTCAACAAAAAGTCAAAATCTTAAAAATTTCATATGGAATAAATATTATTCATTTTGGAAGCTATCCCTTAACATTCTAGGAATGAATTTAAGCTAAAAAAAATATAGGGTATTACAAAAGCATAGTCTTGAGTGTATTTAAGATACCTCAAAACTCTTTTCATTGCCATCCAATGAGTTTTTTTGGGATTAAATGGTACCAACTCAATTTACTAATAGAGCATGCTATGTCTAATCGTGTGCAATTCATTATATACATTAAATATTTCAATACTCTTGCGTATTCCAATTATGAGTAACTTTCGCCTTCATTCTTTTGAAGTGCGAAGCTCACATCCAATAGAGTTTTGGCAATACCAAATTTCATATACTTAAATTTGTCAAGTACTTTTTCGATATAATGAGACTGTGACAATGTCAACCCTCGTGGAGTTCATTGGATTCTTATTCTTAAGATCACATCTGCAATTCTAAGATCTTTCATATCGAACTTGCTCTCGAGCATTCACTTTGTGGCCTTTATGTTACAAATGTCTCTACTGATGATCAACAGGTCATCCACATATAAACAAACAATGACTTGGTGATTTGGAGTGTCTTTAATGTAGCACTTATCACATTTATTTATCTTGAACTCGTTTTCCAACATGGTTTGGTCAAACTTCGCATGCCATTGTTTAGGTGCTTGTTTTAGTATATACAATGACCTAACAAGTTTACAGACCTTATTTTCTTTTCCTGGAACCACAAAACCCTCGGGTTGTTAATTTCTTCCTCTAATTCTTCATTCAGGAATGCTGTTTTACATCAATTTGATGAATTTCAAGACAATATAGCACTGCCAAGGCAATTAACATTCGAATTGATGTTATATTTGTTACTGGAGAGTATGTATCAAAGTAATCAAGACCTTCTTTTTGTTTAAAGACTTTTACTATAAGTCTTGCCTTGTATTTATCAATAGTACCATCCGCTTTCATTTTTCTTTTGAAGATCCATTTAGAATCTAAAGGTTTATTTTTCGGAAGAATATCAACCAACTCCCATGTATGGTTGTTTAAGATTGAATCAATCTCACTATTGACTGCCTCTTTCCAAAAGGATGAGTCTGACGGCGACATCGCTTCTTAGAAAGTTTAAGGCTCATTTTCTAAGAGAAATGTTACAAAATCTGATCCAAACAAAGTTGACATTCTTTGACATGTACTACATCTTGTATTTTCATTATTATGTACATTCTCACTTGGTTTATCTCGAGGTCATTAGATCCCCCACTAGACTGTTCATGTCAAGTTATATACCGATAAATATTTTTAAAGAATTCAGTATTATCTGACTCAATTATCGTATTTTTATTGATATCGGATGTTCAAATTTATGAAACAAAAATCAACATGATTTACTACTTTTAGCATATCCTATAAACACCCAGTCCACCGTCTTTGGTCCTATCCTTACTCTTTTAGGTATAGGAACTTGGCCCTTTGCTAGACACCCCCACACTTTGAAATATTTCAAGTTGAGTTTTTTTCCTTTCTATTTTTCATAGTTAATTGATTATATCTTACTATGGGGAACTCTATTGAGTATTCGGTTAGCTATAAGGATAGGTTTCCCCACAAGTTTTGTGGTAAACCCGAACTTATTAGCAAGGCATTCATCATTTCTTTCAAGGTTTGGTTTTTTATTTCCGCAATATCATTAGACTGGGGAGAATACGGGGCCATAGTTTGATGGACAATTTCATTCTCTACACATATTTGCACAAATAGAGATTCATATTCTCCGTCCCTATCACATCTTATCGTTTTTATTTTTTTCCCTAACTGATTTTCAACTCCTATTATATATTGCCTAAATTCATCTATTGCTTCATCCTTACTATTTAGCAAATAGACATAACAGTATTTAGCGCAATCGTTAATAAAAGTTATAAAATACTTTTTTTTACCACGAGATGGTGTTAACTTCATATCACAAATATCAGTATGGATTAAATCTAAGGGATTGGAATTCCTTTTAACGGACTTATGCGGATGCTTAGCATACTTTGATTACACACACATTTGATATTTTGATTTATTTTACTTTAAGTTTGGCAAAACTTCTAAGTTAATCAGTTTTCGCAATGTTTTATAATTAACATGGCCTAATCATTTATGCCACAAATTATTAGACTCAAGCAAGTAAGAAGAAACTGAACTTTTATTGATTTCAACATTCATTACATAAAGTATGAAAAGACCCTCATTTAGGTATTCCTGTCCTACATATGTTTCATTCTTGCTTATTACAACTTTCTCCAAAACAAACACACACTTAAATCCATTTTTAATGAGAAGTGTTGTCGATACTATGTTTTTCCTAATAGTAGGAACATGGAGAACATTTTTGAGAGTCATCACCTTGCCGGAAGTCACTTTTGGGAATATCTTCCCACTTTCTTCAACCTTGATTGTTGTATTATTTTCCATAAAGATCACTTCTTTGGGACCAATGGAATCATAAGTAGCAAAAGCTTCTTTGTCCGCTCAAACATGTCTAGTGGCTCCTAAATTAAACCACCATTGATTTGGATATCCAACTAGATTGCTTTCAGTGATCATATCACATAGATTTTCAATCTTTCTAGTTATTTCCAACATGTTTTTCTAATCTCTTCTTTTGTCCAGAAGACTTCTTCATCTTTTTATTATTTGGAGCATCATCCTTAACAGGATTTGCAACCATCATTCATGATTTTTTTTCATTCAACTCATTATCCTTGTCTATCTTGAAATGACTCATAAGATCTTTCAAATCAGATAATCGATATACAATTATTATTATTATTATTATTATTATTATTATTATTATTATTATTATTATTATTATTATTATTATTATTATTATTACTTTAAGAATATAAATATCTATACTTGTGAACATTTGCATTGCAAGTTTGGCTAGTCAAAATGACATCATTTGCTGCCATTCTTTGAAGTTCACACCAAAATATTTTTCTATTTCTCTGTCATTTTCATTGCTAGAGCAATACCTGAATGACTTAATGAAGCAACATTGGTAGTCATTGGGACAAGACCATTCACAACCAAATCAATTTATTGTTCAGTTTCATTTGTCATTTTCTTGTCAATCTTTGACATACTCTTTAGTTTTTCAGAGTACTAACAATAAAGAATTTAATCTTTAGTCAACTTGTTTCTAGTCAATGATAAAGTTTTTATATCTTCAAATCATCAACCGAATAAACTATGAAACATGATGAACTTTTTATGACTTCAAATCATAATCAAAATCAAACAGAGTGAAATCACACACATTTTAAACTCCAGAAACCAATATAGAGATCATAATGAATAGGTGAAGTTTTTATATTCTTCGAACCAAATTCTCATACTGATTTCTCAATGAAGTTTTTATATTCTTCTAATCGAGGGAGTAGAAATCAAAAGATTTTAGTCTCCACAAAATCAGACCCAATACAGATTAATTAAATACTTGATTTATAAATGGCTATAATTTGTTTTCCTTTCACCAAACAAGCACAAAAATAAATATTTTTATACTTTCCTTAATGTTGTTGTTTTTCTCAATTTTGATAAAATCTGTATTTTTTAATAATATCTTTAAACACATGTTTAAATTGACATATGAACAATCAAATAAAGTTTTAACTCTGTATTTACAACTTTGAACTTTTAATAATAAGTTCAACCCAACTTATGAACATCAACAAAATGAAGTCCAAACTATTTTCTGGAAAATCGCAAAACCAAATGTTAAGAACTTCAACACAAGTTCAACCAACTTATGAGCTATCAAAATGAAGTTTAAAGAACTTCAAACACAAGTTCAAAAAGTTGAAGAATATCAATATGAAGTTCAACTATTTACTTAAAATACAGTAAACAAAACAATACAGATTAGTAAAATTATTTCCTTAAGATTGTTGTTATTCGGGTATACAAAAATCTATGTTTCGACAACACTACTACAACACAAGTTCAAGAATAAATCAAGAATACTTATGAATTTGTTCAACACCTTCAACACAAATCAAAATGATATTTCAAAGAAGTATGTTTTCAGTTTCTTAAAGAAAAATAGATGAAGCAGAAAAAAGTCAAGTCCTCCAAATTCACGGAGTATCCTTAAGGAAATAATTCCCCTCAAGTACCCAAGGTTGCAGAATTTTTCTCCCAGGATAAGATGGCTTCACAACCAGAATATAGCGGTACCTCAAACTTTCTAGTTTTCTTCTAACTCACTCAATGGGAGATGATCATACAGAAAGTTTAGAAGCAAGAGAATATTTTTCTTATGCAGAAAATTTTCATACTAAACCTGTGGAAAACATGTAGTTTTATATATCCATAAAGTGCCCCTTCTAAAATATGGCAATGGTTCATCCGAAAAGGTGTATCCTTTGGAAGAGTCATGTCTGGTCATTCAAAACATTGTGCCTTTTTCTGAATAAACACAACTATCCGAACAATCACTCCTTTTTAAAAAAAAAATATGCCTTTTCCTCAAATGGTTGTATCCCTTTATTTTCCATTCACACAGATTGAATCCAATAGGAGCCACATAATCCAAAGGCATACCTCTAGATGCTAGTTTTTTACCCTTAAATAAACTAGTCCATTTAGGCTCCATTTACTGATGCTAATTGATTTTTTTCTATTTTCTCATAGTTCACAGCTTGGTTGATCTGACTCGATGCCTCAACTAATTTTGGAGTGGTTTGGTTTGATATTCCTACGAAGTCGAAAATGGTGGAGCTATTCTTCAATGGAGAAGGAGAAATCCCCACGCCACCAGGGTTTCTCCCATTTGACGTTCAACACTTACTGTACTTTTCTTATGCAGAACACACACTTCTTCAGTTGAAACCCCAACCTTGGTGAGAGTTCTACTTGCATCCCAACTAGGCACCAACTAAGGCCAGTGCTCCATCAATTCCAATGGGGCTTTCCAATGTCCAATTTCTTGCTAATAACACCTATTGTCGCCTTCCCCTTGACGACCTCCCACGGTTGAGTTTTTTTTGTCCACCCTATGTCCATATAGCTAAGAAAATTAAGTGTGGGGTGAAAAATAAGTTTTAAAATTAAAATTGATGATAACTTTGACCAACTCAAGTCAAATTCTTTTTAATTAGTGATTAAAGTAAATTAGGGTGTAAAGTATAATTTTTTACTCTTTAAACTTTTCAAAAGTCCTCCAACTCCAAATTTCAAATTTTAGAATTTCCCCCTTTTCTTATCTTTCAATCTTTCTTCTTTTTTTTCTTTTTTCTCTCTCCAAATTTCTTTCTTCCCATATTCTTCTTCTTCTTATTTTTTTGCTCTCTCTCTAGATTTTCCTCTCCTTTCATCCTTTCTTCTTTTTTTTTTCTCATTTCATTTCATTCTTCTTTCTTTTTCAATCTTCATGGACTATTTTTTAAAAAAAATTGGAAAGTTTGAAAAGAAATTTTTTGATTTCTTTTAAAAATGAATGAAGATATAATTCAGCAACTGTGGGAGTTGTTTCAGCAACTACCATAGTTGCTACAACATTTACGGTAATTGCAATAACAACTACTATTAGTTGTTGTGTTATAGCAATTATCGAAGTTGTTGCAACAACTGTCGAAGTTGTTATAGCAACTATCAAAGTTGCTGCAGCAACAGTCGAAGTTGCTGCAACAACTTCAATAGTTGCTATAATAACTTTGACTGTTGCTGCAGCAACTTCAATACTTACTTAATTTCTAAAAAAGATATGGTTGGAGGAGGAGCCCACAAAAAATGATATTTATGGTAAAAACGGAGGTGATGGTGCTGGTGGTGACACTAAATGAGAAGATGACATTTGTTGCAGTGTTGATAGCGATGGTGGTGGAGAACAAAGAAGAAAAATAAGAGATAGTTATGTGGAGAGAAGAAATAATGGTAAATATGAAAGAGGTGAAAATGTTAGTAATAGTGATAGTGGAGGAGGTGGTGGTGATGGCGGCAACAAAAAGGGTGTGGAGGAGGAGTGGGGGTGATGGTATAGGGATCTTTGTATAAATAATAAAACTTGAGGGTTTTAAAATTAGTGTCATTAATACTAATCTTAAAATTGTCACCTCTACTCAATATTTAAGACCTGTGTCACTCTTTTTTAGTTTTGAAACTTTTTTATCACCCTTAATTAATTTGCCCATATAACTATAGTATCGTATGTTAGTAAAGACCAAACGTGCACCACTTTATTTACTTTACCTTTAGTATGCTATCTCTTTTTTTGTCATTATTTTATTATTTCCTTGTAGGGGTGTGTATCAATCGATTCGATTTTTTTATGTGTATCAGCGATTTGGTTTCTTTATTTTCATTTTGTCAACACACTAAATTAATAATCAAACCAATAAGATATTTGTTATCGATTTTCAGATTATCAGTTTTGGACCTTAACGGTTTGGTTTATTAATTTAACCGATAAGAAAATGCTCCTTTTATTTTTTTTCACCTTCTCTTCTTATTTTTATATGTTCATATACATACACTACCTTCATGCATAAAAGCATACACAAAGTACAAATAGAACAAACTTATTTTCTTTCTGGTTAAGTAACAAACGTGAATAAAGTAGTAATTGATAGTTATATTATTAATACCCCTGCCCACATTTCCATAGCCATTTTGTAACATGTATTCCTCATCATATTGTTATGATATTATCATCTCATTAATTACATAAAGAACAATGAAAATTTTAGTTGTTCAATTGATTGACTATTTGAATTTTTTTTATTGGTTAAAATTGATTCTTTACTGATCATAATCCCCTTCTCCATTTTCCCCTTCCACTATCACTACCTGTATGACCCCCCTCCCCCAACCCCAAAATTTTTTTTTAACAAAATGATAGTGATCTATATTTGAAAATTGTTTAATGTTAAAATTTCTTATTTTTTCCTCAACCATGTAGTTTTATGTCACAAAAATCCTATGATATATTTAAAATAGCAAATATTAAAATGTATACCAAATTGCTATCATGTTTTGGACTGCTTATCTTGAGATGTGGGTCTATCAAATATTATCTCTTTATTTTTAAATTAGAGTTAAGATGTGCATACACTATATCCTCCTTAAATCTATTGGGTTATGGGTCTTTTCCTCTTTCAATGCGGATCAATGAAGTTTAGTTTTGTCCAACTCACTTTTGATTATAGGCCCATTACTATGGGACATATATATTAGATCTTTTTAGGTCTTATTTTATTATCACAAAAAGAGAGTTTAGCAACCACAATAGAGAGAAAGTGTGCAAATTTTCAAACTAAAATTCCAGCCACAACTATCAACTTTAAATTGCGATTACCGCTTCATTTCTTGTCCATTGAGCCGCTTCTTGAAAAATCTATTTCTCTCATCTCATTCTTTGATTAGGAACTGAAGGAGTTGAATTTGATGGTCTGAATCTCCTATTTTATAGCAGTAAATAGTAGCTATATTTTTATGCTTTTGCTCCTTTTCTTTCTCTAGTTTTTGGTGCAATATTATTGTGTTGTTACTCGTTGTTTGAAGCTTATTTTGTATTCAATTTTGTAGAATGATTTTTTAACTCTTGGTGATTATAGTGGAGGTTTCGATCCCATGGTTTTTTACTCTTCACATCAAAGGATTTTCCACATAAATTTGGAGTCTTTTGTTATTGGTTTTATTTTTGTCTTATCGTATTTCTGTGATTGATATATTTGCTGCTATATTACTATTGTACTTGGGTTTGCTCGTCTCCTCTTTGTTCAAATTGAAAGAAAAATTTAGACTTGGATATCTTCCGTTGCTACCCTGTCGTGCACTTTGATAATGCCAACTTGCCTTTTTTAATAAAGTGATATCAGAGAGTGGGTTGTTACTGACTGTTAATTTGAATGATAGAGGAAAATATGAGCAAAACGGTATGTCTGAATGGTAGTAATTATCATACTTAAAAAGGCCAGATAAAATATCTACTTTTTATCAAGAAAATGCATTTACCTTTGTTTGCATCTAATAAAACTCAATCCATGAAAGATGAGGATTAAGAATTTAAGCACTAACAGGTTTGTGACTATATTAGACAATAGATTAAAGATAATGTTAGAAATTATATTGTGAATGAGACATATGCCAGAAGTTTGTGGGACAAGCTTGAGATACATTATGCTTCAAAAACTGGCAATAACAATTTGTTCCTACTTAATTAATTGGTGAATATCAGGTATAAGGAGGGCAGTCCTATTTCTAATCATATAAATAATTTTGGTTACTAAAAAGAGGGGAGAAATAAGTCCAGAGGTTCAAATGATAGATATAAAAGTAGAAGTAAGTCAAAGTCTATATTCAAGAATGTTATATGTGATTACTACAACAAAAAGAGGCATATTATGAAATATTGTTACAAGCATAAGAGAGATACGAGGCAATTAAAGAAAGACGACAATAATGAAAATTGTGCTGCTGTTGTTGCTAATGATGATCTTCTTGTTGCTTGTGCCGAGAATGCATTAATCTTGTTTATGACGAGTCTAGCTAGTTCGTGGATTCTAGTGTTACTTCTCATGTTATACCAAAGAAGATTATTTTTTTCTTATACTCTAGGTAATTTTGGGATGTTGAAAATAGACAATAATGACGAAGTTAAAGTACTTGAAATTCACATTATATGTTTGGAAAGTAACAATAATTCCAAACTAGTTTTCAATAATTTCAAGCATGCTCTAGATGTGATGCTCGCTTGAATTTGATTTATGTAGGGAACCTTGAAGATGAGGGTTATATTAACACCCTCGGTGCTGGCCAGTGAAAACTTACTAGAGGTTTGATGGTTGTGGCTAGAGGTGTCAATTTATCTAACTTGTATATATTTCAGAGCTCCACTTCTAGAGGCTCAGTAGAATTGGTGGAGAATGATACTTCATCAGAGTTATGGCATAGAAGTTTGAGTCATATGAGTGAGAAGGGGATTGATAGTTTTACTAAGAAAAATTTTCTTTCTGAAGTGAAACAAGTAAAGTTGAAGAAGCGTGTTCATTGCTTAGCTGAGAAACAGAAAAAAGTTTCTTTTCAGAGTTATCTGCCTTCAAGAAAGCTTGATTTGATGGAGTTGGTACATTATGATTTAGGTGATCCTTTTAAAGTAAGGTCTCATGGTGGTGAACTTTACTTTATGACTTTTATTAATGATTATTCTCATAAACTCTGGGTATTTTCTTTGAAGTCCAAGGATCAAATACTTAATATGTTCAATAGTTTTCAGGCCTTGGTAGAGAGGTAGACAGGGGAGAAATTGAAATGTATATGCTCAGATAATGATGGTGAATATCTTAGTTCTTTTGATAGATATTATAGAGAGAAGGGTATTCGGCATCAAAAAACCCATCCAAAAACTCCTCAGTTGAATGTTTAGTTGAAAGGATGAACAGAACTTTGGTTGAGAGAGTTAGATGTATGCTATCAAATGCTAAGCTGCCAGATTTTTTTTGGGTGGAAGCACTTAATACTCCTACTTATGTTATCAATTTATCTCCTACTATTTGCTTTGGATAATGATGTCCCTGATAGAGTTTGGTCTGGTAAGAATATTTTTTATGATCATTGTAGAGTCTCTGAGTGTAAAGCCTTTGTGCATGTTCCTAAAGATGAAAGGTTAAAGTTGGATGTTAAAACTAGACAGTGTATCTTCATTGGTTATGGTCAAGATAAATTTGGTTATCGTTTCTATGATCCAGTTGAGAAAAAACTTGTTAAACCATGATGTTGTGTTTTTAAAGACCAAAACAATTGAAGATTTTGACAGAGTTAAGAAAGTTGATTCTCAAAGTAGTGAGAGTCTAGTTGATGTTGATCTAGTTCCTTTGAATACTGCTCCTGAAAAAAATCTTCATGATGATTAAAATTAAGTTGATAATGAAGATGATGATCATGTCTAGAATGAGCAGCATGAAGTTGTTGATGATCCAGTACAAGTTGATATGGTTGATCAGCAACCAGTTATTAATGCTCTAGAGAGTTCTCTCAAATGATTTACTATAGAGAGAATACCGTCACCTCATTATTCTCCCAGTGAATATGTATTCTTGACTGATAGGCGAGAACCTGAGAGTCTTGATGAGGCCATGGATAGTGAAAAAAAAACTGGTTTGATGCCATGGAAGATAAAATTAAATCTTTGCATGATAATCATACCTTTGATTTAGTTAAGTTACCTAAAGACTAAAAAAACATTAAAAACAGGTGGGTTTTTGGGGTGAAATATGAAGGTGATAACCTAGTTCTACGGTACAAGCCCAAATTGGTTGTGAAGGGATTTAACCAGAAAAAGGGAGTTGATTTTGATGAGATATTCTCTCCAATTGTGAATATGTCATCCATTAGTGTGGTTCTAGGCTTAGTTGTAAGTCTACATTTAGAAATTGAGCAAATGGATGTTAAAACTACTTTTCTCTATGGTGACTTAGATGAAGAAATTTATATGGAGCGACCCAAAGGTTTTGAAGTCAAGGAAAAAGAGAATTATGTTTGTAAATTGAAGAAGAGCTCGTATGGTTTGAAACAAGATCCTAGGCAGTGGTATAGAAAGTTTGGTTCCTTTATGAGTCAACAAGGCTTTAAGAAGACTACTTCAGACCATTGTATTTTTGTGCAAAAATTCTCTGATGATGACTTTATTATTGTGTTGCTTTATGATGATGACATGCTTTTTGTTGGTAATAATGCTTGCAAAATTCAAAAGTTGAGTAAGTCTTTTTCTATAAGAGACTTAGGACCAACAAAGAAAATTCTTGACATGCAGATTATCCGTGATAGAAAGGCCAAGAAGTTATGGTTATCACAAGAGAAGTACATTCAGAAAGTACTTCGAAGGTTCAACATGGATAAGGCTAAGGTTTTCAGTATACCTTTAGCTATGCACTTTAAATTGAGCACGAAGAGTGTCCTTCCAGTGATGATGAGAAGAAAGTTCCTTATGCTTCAGCTATTGGTAGTTTGATGTATGCAATGGCTTGTACAAGACCAGATATTGCTCATGCTGTTGATATTGTTGGCCATTTTCTTTTTAATCTGAGAAGAGCATATTGGAATGCTGTGAAGTGTGGATTATGGGATATCTTTATAGCACTTCTAGTCTGAGTTTGTGTTTTGTTACAAGGAAGCTTATTCTTTGTGGTTATGCTGATTCAGACCTGACTGGTGATGTTGACACTCGCAAGTCTACTTCAGGGTATTTGGTTACTTTTGCAGGGGGAACTGTGTCTTGTCAATCTAGGTTGCAAAAATATATTGCTCTATCTACTACAGAAGTTGAGCTTATTGTTGTCGTTGAATCCTGTAAATAATTGCTTTGGATGAAAAGATTCTTGGAAGAACTTAGTTGTGCTCAAGAGAGGAATGTACTTTATCGCGACAATCAAAGTGCTATACATCTTGACAAAAATTCTATATTTCATGATCGGTCTAAACATATTGATGTGAGATACCATTGGATCTGAGGTGTTGGATTCTAAGTTGCTTAAACTTGAGAAGTTTTATACGGATTATAATGGTTCCGACATGATGACTAAAGCTTTGCCAAGAGGGAAGATTGAAAATTGTTGCATGATCGTCGGGATGACGTCCTTCTCCACATAGTTGGGAGGGGGAGAATTATTGGGTTATGGGTCTTTTTCTCTTTCTATGTGGATAAATAAAGCCCAATTTGGACCAACCCATTTTTGCCCATAGTCCCATTACTATGGGGCATATATATTAGATCATTTTAGGTCTTATTTCATTATCACAAAAAGAGAGTTTTAGCATCCACAAAAGAGAGAAAGTGCTCATATTTTCGCATTAAAATTCCAGCCACATTTGTCAACTTTAAATTGTGATTTCCGCTTCATTTCTTGTCCGATTGAGCTAATTTTTGGACAACTTGTTCCTCTCATCTCAATCTTTGATTAGGAACCGATGAAGTATAATTTAATGGCTTGTAGCTCCTGAATTTCATCCGTGAATGGTAGCTACGTTTTTGTGCTTTTGCTTCTTTTCTTTCTCTAATTTTGGTGCAATCTTGTTGTGTTGTTGTTTGTTGTTTGACACTTGTTTTGTGGTCAATTTTGACGAGTAATATTGTAACTCTTTGTGATTATAGTGGAGGTTTTGGTCCCATAATTTATTACTCTTCACATCGAAAGATTTTCCACGTAAATTTGGTGTCTCTTGTGATTGAATTTGTTCTTGTCTTATCGTATTTCTGTGATTGATATTTTTGCTGTCATATTACTATTGTGCTTGATTTTGCTTGTCTCCTCTTGGTTCAAATTGAAAGAGAAAGTTTAGACTTAGGTATTCTTCGTTTCTACCCTGTCGTGCACTTTGATAGTGCTACCTTGTCTTTCCCAACAAAATCCTATTTTGTAAGACTATTCCAAATATGTCGTTATTGCTACTCTCACCGTTCTAATTTATATGACACACTTTTCTTTTTAGTAAGTCCAAAAAAGACTGACACATTTCTAACAATTTAACTTTAAAATATTTATTTTGTTCTTAATGAAATGATTTATAGTTATACAAATAATTTTCACTAAATTTAGAACACAAATTAAGTCTTTCTTTCTTAAACTTCATGTCAAATCAAACTAACTAATATAAATTAAGATAAGAGAAGTCAAATTACTATCCCATAAATTGAAACAATCAGAAGTAATTGTTGCAAAGTCCAAGTTCCAATCCTTTTACTTTTCATGTCTACGATATTATTTGCTGTTCGTCTAAAATTTAATGCATTTGGTCAAAAATAGGACCAAAAATCCAAGGATGTTGTAAGCAGTTTCCTAGTCCCAAGGGAAGATAAAAAGTCTAGCATGGCCATAAAATGGGTTAAAAAGTCTAGCATGGCCATAAAATGGGTTAATTCAAGCAAATATGCTATTTTGGCTGTCATTTAGAGTTTGTCGCTGTTTCAAAAACAATTATATAAATACAACAAGAACAACACATCTTTTTTTTCAGTTAAATTTTATAATATAATAAGAACAACATATTCAGTATCGAAAAAATATAATAGCTATAATAGTTTGTAATCTTCTCCGAGTATAATAACTTTTATAATTATTATCTTTTACGTATTTAAAAACAATTTGTAGACTGTTGATGTATGCTCTGTGTAAAACAAGTGTGTGATATGTGTTTACGGTTTAATGTGTGAGCACTAATTATAAACTGCATATGCAATAATTATATTACTGCACATTGTGTTACTCTTGTAGGAAAAACTGCATATGCATTAATTATATTACTGCACATTGTGTTACTCTTGCAGGAAAAAGGACACTCTATAACATTTTTTAAAACAAATAGCCTAAATTTGATATCTTTTCAAAAAATGGTCAGTCGGGTATACTATTTTCACTTTATAGTATTTTCTAATTTGGGTCATTTTGGCCCACGTAGTTCAAATACAGTACATATATAATACTGATATAGTCTATATATAATAATGATACAGTTTTCAAATTGGGTCATTCGACCCTTTTAAAAATATTTCAGTTTTTTTTTGCTATAAACTTTTTAACTGAAAAAATATTTTGCTTTTTTTTAATTGTTTAGAAATAATAATTAAATGTAATTATATAAAAACGTCTTCGGAGGTAGTGCTATGGACTGCGTACATTTTACCCTCCCCATACCCCACTATGTGGGAATATACTGGGTTTGTTGTTATTATTGTTGTTATAATTATATAAAAACGATATAATTGTTATGTAGGATGTATATCTATATAAGATATATTATATAATTATTGTATAAAATGTGTAAAAAATGTATAATTATTATATAAATTGTGCATCAAAACTATATAATTTTCATATGGAATATTTATATGTATAAGATATGTATAGAAAATGTATAGAAGGTGTGTAGAAACGGTATAGAACAGACCAGTAAATTAAAATGACTAGAAAGTGAAATTTAAATTTCATGGTCATTTTTGTAGAAATACTTTAATTTGAAGTGTTGTTTATGTCATTTCCCCAAAATATAAGGACCAGGGTTAATCTCTTATTGTGGGCTTTGTTGTGCTATTTGTGCAGGAAAAAAAAAATAGAAAAAATTATGCAAAATGTCCATTGAATTAAAATTTTTACACAAAATTAATCCACTTTTTTTTAAAAACTTAAAATACCAAGCGGACATGTTTGATTTCAACATATGGCCAGTCGGCCATTTATATTAGGATAAACTACATAGGGTAGCATACCTAAGTCTTAAATTACAAAAAATAACAACACTTTAATGAAATTACCTTGTATAGCAAACCTAACATTATTTTAAGTGGGGGACCATAGTTAGCGCCTCTCAGAAGTAGATTCCATTATTCACGCTTAAAATCTTTTTCTTTCCTTTAATTGCTTTCTACTTTACCATTTTTCACGCTCTTTCTCAGATTTTCTCTTTCAAAATTTTTTCCTTCTTAACATCTTTTATACAATCTGATAAGGATATTGCTCCACAATTTCAGATAACTAATTAATTCAGTTATTGCATGTTATCAATTTTTCAATATTTTTTTTTGAATTTTGTACTGTAAATAATTTCTCCACTTTATCTTTAAGGTTTTGATTTTTGTAGTTGTTAACGGAGAATCAAGGTGATCGAATTTGCTGAATTTTATTTTATTTGTGAAATTTGATGTTTTATGAGTTGATATAGTTGAAAAAATTAAATTTTGGATGAGAATTGAAACTGAGTTTTGCTTTGTTACGATTAATGGAGGATAATCGGAGTTGAATGGATATTGTAGATAATTTTGGGTTGATTTGTTGTTGTTGTTGTTTGAATTTTTTTGAAGATGGTTGATATTTTGAAAAAAAAAAATAGTTGCAAAAATTTCTTCTCCAAAAGACAAAAAAATATGAGAAGAAAAGAAAAACAAAAGAAATTGCAAAGTCAAGCGATGTTGATGACGATGTTGAGAACTCTTCTGCTAATGAATCTGAAGAAGACATGGAGGAAGAGGTATTTTTCGTTGTATCTGTATTTTTATTTACTGTTATATATTTAGGAATTTCAGCAAAGCTTTATCAATTGGGGTAATATTCAATTTTTTGTGAAGCTAACATGTATTTACTAATCAGCTGATGTATTTAGGAATTTCAGTAAAGCTGATTTTTGAAGATGATAGGTTAAATATACATTTTGGGTTAACATGTATTTATTTGTATTTTTTGTAAAGTTATTATGTTTAGGTGTACTTGTATGTTAAATGAATTTGCTAACTTGCATATATGAAAAAATACATTTATGTATGAATTACTCATGAAGAGGTATTTGGCTCTATGTATTTTTATTATAATTGATATGTATTTCAGTATATTGGAATGTTGAAATATAGTTATGGACATATTTGTATTTGTGTCGGTAATAGGTATGACTTCATTTTTTATGAGATATGTATTTTATAGTCTACATATATACATTTGTGTTACAATTGTTAAACAGATACTTTTAACATATTTTTTTTATATTCCTAGGTTGTATTTAAGAATATTGAGCCAACTCTAAGGAAAATGTCAAAGTTTGAAATATCAGAGCAGGATGAAGTTAATGATGAACGTTCAGTTGATTTAGATGATGATTTTCAGGATCCACCATCAAAAGAAATTTATGAACGTTCAAAGCGAAGAGGAAGCACCATCGAGGTCTATTAGGGAAAACAAGATAACAAGTGTCACAGAAATATTTGAAGCCTGATGGTTGATGATTTATTACATTGTGTAGTGACAAGATTAAACTGAATGTTGAAATTAATTTTAAAAAGTTATTTTATGTTTTGAAGTGAATCAAAGTTACTAATTGTAAAGTGAATGTAAGTTATTCATTTTAATCTTTTATGTTGAATATATTTTTTGTAAGTTTGTAGTATGTGTTTTATTCTAGTGTTCAATATGATTTGGTACACTGTTTAGATTAAATTTAAAAATACATATGCACTGTGCAGAGTTACAATATATACATATGCAGTTTTCAGATTAAACTTCAAAATACATATGCAGTCAATGACATATGTATTTTACTCTTTATTCATTTGATTTCAAATACATATGCTTCTTTATATATCTATTTTACTATATTATCATATAATATCAAATACATAATCTGCTTCATATATGTATTTTACTACTTGTTCATACACTATATGGATTACTACGTGTTGTTATAGTATATAGTTTAACAAATATATTTAGACAAATGTATTATCGACAAATGTATTTTCTAATACACATCTTTTATAAAAAATTATGTGAAATGCATATGCATTTCATATAACAAATATGTATTGCTCACCATATTTGAAATACATATGCACTAAAACATGTGTATTTTTCACAGCAAAAGCATATGTTTTTGTTTTTCAAATTTAATAATACAGTTATGTATACTTAATAGTCATTTATAAAGCATTATAGCAAATGGTAGATAAATGTCACAAAACAAATTTAACAAAAGTTTTCATTATTATTAAAGAGTAAAAGAAATTTTAAAAAAAGAATACGGAAGAAAAAATGTATCATTTACGATATTTCCTACACGTACGTGTATTGTGACCCTTAGACCCATAACCACTGCGTGAGTTGATGTTCTTCTTTTCAAACATATCCCTTTTCGATTTTCCACGATCCTTCTCTGCAGGTCTTTCAGGAGGTCATTTGTACTTCAGAGGCAGTACTATTTCACCAAGTATGCTACCTGGAATTATCCAGTCATCCTTGTGTGGTAAAGGATAGATTGAAACATTATACGTTTTCAAGACTGTTTTTGGTTTATATAGATCACAATAATATGACCCCTTGAGAAGATTCTTGCTATCCAAGACCGCACAAGCATGTGCACATGGTATCTCATCCAGTTGAAATGCGTTAAATGAGCATTTTTTTTCCTTGAGGCAAACAATGAAGTGTGTTTATTTTGTCATGCATCGTGTACACATACTCTGTGGCTGGTATAACCTAATAATATTTTTTAAAAAATTAAATGAAAAAAGGTCAAACACAAATATGTAAATGCATATGCTACAAAATGATGCGAAATATATATATATTTTTTTTTTGGAAACACAACTACAAAATGTAAATACACATATTGCTAACAACATCTGTATTTTTTATGCTTACTACATATGTGTACTTATAAATACAATAACAGATTTAATACCAACAAATCCCACAAATATACATATGAATTACTGCATATGTATTTAACAGTGAACATTGATTACTGCATATGTATTTTTTTGCATAACAGAGAACATTGACAAACTTAACAGTTATTTTTAAAGCACATACGTTCATAGATATTTATACATACAATAGCAAATACATTTCATACCGATATGCAGTAATCAATGTTAAACTTAAAACACAATTGCAACAAATTTGTTATACTTAAAACACAAACACAATCTAAATTTCCAGCAGAAAATATAATTGCAACAAATTTGTTAAACTTAAAATACAAATACAGTCAAAATTCCCAGCAGAAAATATAATAATAAATTATTTGTTCTACGTTAATCACAGACAAAGCTATTGACCTCCAAAATCCAACACAACCAAAATATACATAATCAAAATTATTGAAATTACAGAAATAGTCTTAAATTTTGAGAATCAGACCTCCGAAAAATTAAATTTGAGCAATTTCGATAACTTTTTTGTTCTATCTATTGAATATACTGTTGCATTGCTTTTAACTCAAAATTCATTTACAAAATTTTTAAAAATAAATTAACGACGACAACAAAAAATTGAATGGAGCATCGGTAATGGTTGAAAAAATTCAAACCGAAAAACAATACTGATTAAGTACCTTCAACAACAGTAATGGTTGAATTTGCAACCGATTGTTGAATTCGAACAAATTGAACTGAATAATCTACAATTGAATTTGGTTCAACAACATTAATGCTTCATTTTGAAACTGAAGTTGAATTTGAAGAAATTTCAGTCGAATTTGATTCAACAATAGTTAAGGTTGAATTTCAAAGTGACGGTTGAATTCAAACAAATTTCACAGAAAAAGGTTCAGCTGATTTTGATTTTACTATTTTTTTTCTTTGGATGAACACGTTAATGGAAAAAATTAAAATTTAAATTTTTGCTTAATGTTGATAACATATAACGAAAATCACGTGATTTAAGAGGTTTTAATGAAAAAGAAATCTATACATTTAATTAATAGGTAATTATACCATATTTAGCTCAACCACTTTCAGTTAATTAAGGGCAGTAAAATTAGTTGTATATGTATTTTTATAGAAACAGTTTTTAAAAATATAAAATACAAGTTGCTATACTAAATAATTATGAAAATATTGCTATGAAACTAATAATTATGGTCTTAAGTATGCTATTTGTGAATTTTGCCCTTTATATTACAACAAATGAGCAAATTTGGCCAGTAGACCATTTGCTTCCATTTCAAAGTTTAGTTTTGGCTTTTTGTTGTTTTGTTTACTCCGTCATTTTTCTAAAAATTCCTTTTGTATTTTTTCCTGCACTATTTATTAAAAAATAATTCTTGTTATTTCCTTAGAACTTTTTTGGCTGCACTTCATTTTTAAAAAAAAAAAAAATTCGCTACTTTGCACTATGTTTTTTCTTTATTCTTTTTTAGGAAAAATTATAAAAAATCTCAATTTTACTTTCTTTTATTACACAATATCTCAAATCCCCAAGCCAATTACAAATATCTCATATTTACAATTTTTCTTTCTATAATCCATATACATAACTTTACCTTCTCCTTCCCAAGCTTTTATTTCCTTTGAAGGTGCTTACAATCAAGGAACCTTAATTTTTCAAATTTTGATTTTATTGTTCTTCTTAAATCCCTATTTCTAATTCATAAAAATCCTACAAAAAACAACCTTAAACCCTACCTAAAACTCTCCCCCCCCCCTAATCAGCCACCACCCTACTTGAAACTCCCCCACCCCCCAATCTGCAATCATGACTGATTTGCGAGTCAATAAATTCATCAACTTCTTACTACTATTACATTTAGGTTCTGTAATAATTTATTTTGAAGAAATTGATATTATTGCTACAAGAAAAAAATATGAAAATGGAAGATAGAACAATTGTAGGGTAAATGTCACCATATAAGATTGGTTCAATGGAGCACGGATGAAAGAAAGTCTGGATCGCTGCTTGTGATATCATTTTTGTTGGAAGAAAAGAAAAAAGAGGAAGAAAATCAAAAGGTATGTATATGTATGAAATTAGACATTGCCGAGAGTTTTTATGTCATATTATATGCATATATACAGAATTTGTTGCTACTTCATCCCTTATACATAACATTATTATTTATATGAGCTCATATACTTTAAATTTGTTATGTATATGTGGTGAAACAAATACTGATGGGCTGTATTACACATCTTTGTATATGTTATGCAATAACAGTGTTATACATAGCACGGTTATCTATATCAACTCATATACATAATTCTGTTATGTATATGTGTTGAAACAGACACTGTTGGACTGTTGTATTTTCCGAAGATGCACATTACAGAGTTGTGTCTATGTTATGCATTAATAGTCTTAGACGTAACACATTTATGCATATGACTCTATTAGACAAGTTGAGTTGTGTTTATTTCAGCATATATACATAGCATTAATATGTATATGAAAGAATATTAAGCATGAATATTAAGCAATGTTTTGTTTTCAGGTTTCGAAAATTTTTGTTTAAGTTTTATTGCATATTAAACTAATATTGGTTTGCAATGTATATTATTACAGGGGATGCAATTCGAATGCAACTATTGAAATC
Source organism: Capsicum annuum (assembly GCF_002878395.1). NCBI lineage: Eukaryota > Viridiplantae > Streptophyta > Magnoliopsida > Solanales > Solanaceae > Capsicum > Capsicum annuum. The sequence goes on along the minus strand of NC_061120.1, from coordinate 21,275,495 downwards.
AACTCGAGATTCCTCAATCTCTAATTCTCATCGTTGAAATTGATTTGGTGTTTCAAAATTTTGAAATTGAAAAGCTGTTATTGAATTTGAGGAATCCATTAATCACAATTCCATAAATATAGAGGTAATTACGTTATGTGTATAAGGAAGATATTTTATTTTCTTAATTATAGTTAAATTAGTTAGTTCAGATACATAATTAGTAATGTATATGGCCGGCAACTTATGTATAACAATACGGAGAGCAAAATTTTAATTGAAAAAAGGGAGAGAAGGTAATTATGTTTCAAAATAGTAGGATTTATTTTATTTGCACTTTTTTTATATCTTTTTCTACTCTTCTAATTGTTTCATTTCTTTTATGAATAAAGGAACATTTATGTCATTTTATTATTTTTATTTATTAGGTTGGAATGCATGATAGCCAAATAAATATTTACATCGATACATACACATTACATAATTGTTTATAAAACATCGAGATATATAAATACACGCTTATATATCATTTATACAATGTCGATATATATTCATACACCATTTATATAATACCGATAGTTTAGTTAACCATTTATATAATACCGATAGTTTAGTTAACTTTTATACAATATCGGTACATGTTTACACATTATTTATACAATATCGATAAACGTTTACAGGTTATTCATGTAATGTTGATACATGTTTGTGTACTTTATACAATATCGATACATTATATAAACACTATATAACTATTTACACAATGTTGATACATTATATACATTATATAACTATTTTAAATTATATATACATGTTTATACACCATTTATACAATATTGATACATGAAAAAATTTACACGAAAAAAGTTAAGTGTAAAAAGTTCAACTCTCTTTTTAAAGATCCTTCATATTTTAATGTAATAATGTAAATATAAACATATATTTTAGTTTAAGCACATATATATTTTATCACCAGAAGTTTCAAATGGTTGATCGATCATCACTTTTGTATTTGTCATGCAGTACCTCTTTCCTTTACTGGCAGAGGCTAAGAGAGACACATCAATTTGAACCATATTTGTTGTATGATTATTTTTTTTCTATATTTGAAATCTTTCCTTGTTTTTAAAATCAAATTTTTACAAAATCATTGATTACATTCTTATAATGTACTTAAAACTTTTAAAATTTGGTATTTCTTAAATTTTTCTTATTCTAATAATTTTATATTTATTTCTATATTTTTCAAATCTTCTTAAAATCAAATTTAGTTGATTTAGAATTCTTAAAATCAAATTTAGTTGATTTAGAATTCTTAAACTAATGAAAAAAGTATTAGTTGTCATTAATTTTGATGACTTCTAATAAGGAAAGATTTTGCCATAAATATATCTAATTAATTTTCAACACTTAAATATTAGAAAAAATCACTAATTTTGATGACTTTTAATAAGAAAATATTTTATCAGAAATATATTTAATTAATTTTTAACTCTTAAATATTAGAAAAATAATAGTGAAAAGACGATTTTGTCTAAAACAAAGACTTTTAATAAAGGGCAAAAAGTTCAAACAACATTTCTAAGGCCTTTCACACTTTTAATATATATAGATATAGATTATAGATTATAGATATAGATTATAAATTATAGATATGATCAATTTAAGTAATAAACAAAACCTTGACTATTTTTGTTGTAAATTATTTTTTTATATATATATGAATGAAATTTTCCCCAAAAAGATACTCCCAATAGAGTAATAGAGGAAAAATCACAAACAATTCCAAGTTCAAACAAGGCAATGGAAGTAATGACCATACTAGTCCACCTAAAAACACAAGTGAAATGAATGTTTTATTCGCCAAAGAGCCCATTTTGGAACTCCATCATATTTTAGGGTTAATTTTTTTATAAATTTCAGAAATGACGATAATTTGAAGCGTAATTACTGTATATTGTGATAGTTTAGATAATTATTAAACCTAATGCAAGGTTTTAAAATTCTCTACGTATCAGTAATACAACAATAGATACAAAGCGAATTGTTATATCATGAATTCAGAGCAAATTGCTATATGAATGATACAGTGCGAGTTCAAAAATTGTTATACCACTGATACATAGTGAATTTAAAAAATTATTGTTGTATGACTGATACATGATAAATTTTAGAAACTCTCGCATTATTTGATCATATTCTTGATATGTTTGATACATATAATGTATAAATTTTTCTGATTAAGTAATTATCCCATTATTTATTGTCTGTACTTCCTTGAATATGAATTCAGAATTTAAAAAGGCACACTCAGAAATGTTTCAAGTCTTTGATGATCATCTTGGCAATTGACATGACTCATCTGCTAGCTAGATAAACCGAAATTACAATGAAAAAAGATAAAGAGATTTTTACATTATATAATCATCAATCAAAATAATAGCCGCCATTCTTTTTTGTATACAAATATACAATATACATAATGTACATATAGAGTGTTAATATTTAAATGTATTTGGGCGATAGGTCAGATATGCTAGAAGGTCCAAAAAGGTACTAAAAAGAGAAGGGGGAAACAAGGAATTTTATTTTTATCTTAATGCAATTACTGATATTGCCTCTCTCATGCTCTCTACGCACGTTAGATAAACGTACACCTCTATAGTTTTCCATGGTGAGAGGTAGAAGAAAAACAATGTTAGGTTGGGAAGAGAGTTGCTAGCCTCACAATAATGGTAGGACAGGTTAAAAACTAGTACTGCTAAAGGACAGAACTCAACCCTTTTGGATCTATCCCATTGAAGTATGATAAGTTGAAGAATGCGGCGGCCCCATATGCAGCCTAGCCTCGATTGCTCTATTTGAGAATCTATGAAAACATAGGAGATTATGGGTACAAGTGTGATGTCACCGGAGTCAAAGGAAGAGGCAAATGTAGAAGGGAGCCTCCTATGTGGACCTCTCTCTTTGCAGGCAACCATAGTCTGAAAATGGTGTGGTACAACTTGAACAGGAGGAGGTTAATAAAAATTTTCAAAAATGGATTGTGTATGTGATTAGGGAAACGACACCAGGTTATAACTACATGCTTAAATTTTTTACTCTATATTGGAATAAAGTTGTTGAGCCTGATGTGTTTCTCCACGAAGATGGCTACTATGTAGTCAAGTTTCAATCAATCAAAGATATATAAGAAATTCTTTACTTGGAGTCTTATACGATGAATAGAAAGAAGGAAATTTCCTATTGCAATACTATCGGCGTCTCAATAAAATTAGTGGCCTAAAATCAAAGAAGTCTTTAACATATACGCATACATATAAAGATAATATTCTAATACTTTAGAGTTGTTTTTTTGTTCTTGTATATTAGTTGTGTTGGTGTAGTATATTTAATAGACATATAACTTAATTATGATAAATGTTAGAAATATTAATTTAATTATTGATTATGAGACTATTATTAATTAAGTTATTTTGTTAACTATGTTGTTATTTATTTGTTAAATATGAGAAGACCAGTTAAAAATACACAAGTTTTTAGAGAAATTAAAAGAATTTTAATTAGTTACTACCCAGAATATAAGAAGTTAAATAAAACAAAAGAAAACCCCCACAGATTAGCTTGCTTAATTACCTTAATATCTAGCAATGAGGCAAAATTAATAATTCATTTAAAATCTAGAAGAATGAGATACATACTACCTAATTATGATAAAATTAGATTTCGGTATCCACCAAAATATTATAAATATTATACAGATGAATAACATAACAAAATCCCAAAAATATAAAGAACTAAAACAAACATTATCTGGAAAATGGAGAGAATTAAAAATAAGAAAAAAAAGACTACAATATAACATGATTGTATGAGTATGTCAAAAATCAATAAATGCACAAAAGGAAGATATTTCATATTTAGAATCACAAATAGATAGTCTAGAAAACATATATCAATATGATTTATACACTATCAAGTAGATAAAATGAACAAAGAAGAATTCATAATAGATGAAAAAACATATGAAAATCACGAAGAATTAAAAATAAGAATAGTATTTTCTAATTTAGGAAGAAGATATAAGAAAGTAGGTGAACATTTATATTTAATGTTAAAAAAAAAAGAACTAAAATTAGAAGATAAATTAACAACTATAGTAAGAATAACAAGAGAAAATGAAGAAATAGACAGGAAAAAAGAAATAGATAAAATAAAACAACAAACTACAAAAGAAATACGAAAAATAGAAGAAACTAAAAATAATAGGATTGCTGAATTAGAAAAAGAACTGTAAATGTTAAAAGAGCTGTATGAAAAAAGACAGAAAGAAAAAGAACAAAAATTATTAATTGAGATAAATCAATTTAAAGAAAAATTAGAAAATAAAGAATTAGAAACGAATGAAATAGAAATAAATACAATAGATGCTGAAGAAACAGATAATTATGATTCGGAAGATAGTGAAACATATACAGAAATCTTAACTAACATAGAAAAACTAGAAATTAATGAAAAACAAGAAGTAATTAATAAAGAAAACTTAGAAAATACAAACACGAAAATAAATACTCTTGATAAAAAAGACGATGAAAATATGATACTCAGTATATCAGAAATAAGAAAACCTACATATTATTATAAAAATAAGTTTAAAAGACATAACCTAAGGGATGAATATAACAAATGGACACCAAAATAAACAATTAATAAAAATTATAACTTCTTAGACTTAGACTGTGTAATAAATGTAGATAAAACGATACAATTATGGATAGGATATATAACAAAACAATTATTAGACAATGGTATAAATGCAACAGATACACCAAAATATATAGAAAGAACACTAATAGGAAAAACAAAATTATAGTTTTTAAATTTAACTGAAGATATTAAAAAGGTATTAAAGGCTGATTAAAAAAAGGAAGGAACAACAACAACTAAACTAACACCTATAGACATATTGAAAAAATATAAAATAGCTATAAAAAATGAATTTAGCAGTATGACAACAGAAGAAGAAGAACAAAACAAAGAAAAACATACAAATAGAAATTTAATGTTAAAACTAGCAATATGTAATATGTGCTATATATATGAATATACGTGTGAATTTAAAGAATACTACTATAAGGGAGCATACAATACAGAAGAAAGTAAAGAAGTAAGAAGATTGCACTTTAGTAAACTACCTGAACTATTTAGTTCAAAAATAATAAAGATTTGGGATGAAGCAAAAATAGTAGATACCCTAGGAGTAAGAATAAAATTTCTACAATAATGGTATAGGAATATATGTGAAAAATACAGAAAAGAAATAAAAATGAAAAAAACATTAATAAGAAATTTAGCATGTTTCAAGGATAAAATAGCACCCCAATTTAGATGTGAAGAAAAATATTATAATAAAAGAAAAAGACATAATAATATAAGAGATACAAAAAATCAAAATATAAGTATAAGAAACCAAGAAAAAGATATTATGTCAAAAATTATAAATATAAAATACCGTATAGGAGAAAGAAATCTATAAAATAATGTACTTGTTATAATTGTGAAAAACTAGGACATTTAGCTAGAGATTGTAAAATGCCTAAAGAACCAAAAAAGAAACAAATATCAGAAATAAAGATAGAAAATACAGAATATATGCAAATAGATTATATAGATTACGAATTAGAAAGTGACGATAGTATATATGAAATTTTGGAAAATGAAATAGATAATAAATCAGATGAATCAAATGACTGAAGAAGATATAAAAATAATAACAAAGGAAGAATATTTAAATGAAGAAGGAACAGATCAGATAATAATATTTGATAATAATATATTTGACGAGATAAAAGGAAAAGAATTAGATTTAAGTGTAGAAAAAATATTTAAAATACCAACAG